>NC_133769.1:11217423-11281861 GCF_003597395.2 Chelonoidis abingdonii | reverse complement strand
CAGGCACAGTCAGGACCCCTCCACTGAGTCCTTCTGGGGGTTCAGAGTGCTTGGATCCCAGCTAGGATCCCCTGAATTCCTCCCCATAGCCCAAACCCAAACTGTCCTGCCTCTCCTCCTCCGGCCCACCCCAAAAACCCTTTGTTTCCTTCTCCCCCGCCCAGCAGCTCCCCCTGCCGGCTCACATTACAACCTGACTACCTGTCCCTCACCTACAGACATCCCCTGCTTTCCCGTTCCCCACACAGACAGTCCCTACTCCATCACACAGCCGTTCCATGCCCCTAATCGTTTTTTGCTCTTTTCTGAACCTTTTCCAATTCAGTACTTTTTGAGATGGGGCGATCACATCTGCACACAGTATTCAAGGTGTGGGCGTATCCTGGATTTATATAGAGGCAATGTGATATTTTCTGTCCATCCGTCCTTTTCCTAATTATTCCCAACAGCGCCTCAAATGAGCAGCAGAGGTGTGCCAAGTCATGCCGTGAGGCTGTGGCAGAACTGGCTGATCGTGTTTGGGTGCAGGACTAGGAGTTGGGAGGTCTGGGTTATGTTGCTGGCAAGTGACTTCCCTTCTGTTTTTCTCTATCTCTAAACTGGGGCACTCACCTGACACAACAATTCAATTTCAGCATCTCATCAGCTGCTGATACCCTGGTATCTAGGTGGTAAAGTGCTTTGTGACCTGCTGTAAACAGGCAACTCTGGGTTTTTTTTTAAAATTCGTTTACCTGCATTTCCATAGCACCTAGCCATCTCCAGGTACTTGACAGTTAGGTGAGGACATCCTGCCTGGGGTGCTGTGGGTGAGTAGCTACTGCGGAAAATTGAAGGCGTGTCAACCTTGACCTGTCCAGAGTGTTGCAGCAAGTTGCTGGCAGATCCAGGAGTAGCCCTGGTTCCCAGGGCCTTGCTCAAAGCAGTCAGATGGGTGGTTTCTCACTTCTGGTATGTGCGCTCCTAGAGTCATCTGCAGCAGTAAAATGGCAGCGGTTTGAGCCAATCAGGAGACTTGCTTGCCAGTTTCAAAGCTGCCGTCTCCCTCAGGATGATCTGAAATGATGCTCTGCGGCCCCCGACTTTGAAAGGGTTAGCTTTTCTGGCCGAGTAAGCCAGAAAGCGCAGAGAGGCCTCACGCTGAGCCTTCGTGCCTAAGGAATTCTGATGTGAGCAGTTTGCGGATGAGCTGAACACACTTCCAGCCTGCGTTCTGCTCCCTGCCCTCCAAACATAATAAAAGGCTGGAACACCGAGTGTGAGGCTTTGCCATGCCAGTCCACCACTGCAGAGATCCCACTGACACTGAGCCGCTGCGGGAAGCAGCAGAAGGCACTTTCCTGCAGCCCCTGGGAACAATGGGGCCTGCGTCTTTCCCGCAGTGTGTGCAGGCGAACTGCGTCTGCTAGTCTAGTTTGATGTGATGTCTCGATTTGCAGGCGGAAGCTGCTGGTTTCCAGGCTGGCTCCCTGTAGGATAATGAATTGTCATGCCTCTGCTGATTATCTAACAAGTTTGTACAACGTATAACACAAGCTGACAAGACAAACAACTTTATTAATTTAAGCCTGCCGCTAATGGGATTGCAGAGCTGTGTGACTAGGAATTCTATAGGAATGCGAGAAGACCTGGCCCAACCAGCCCTCACCCTTGTGCGACTGCGCTAATGACTGCTTTCTGATGGACTCTGGTCTAAAGCGGGGGCTTGTGAGTGTTCTTCCTCTTTAATACAACAATGTTTTTAATGAACAAGGAGCAAAGCGCTTGTTTAGGAGTGTTTGCAGCTTGTAATTCTCCAAACAAAATGCGCCTTTGTATGGGCTTTTGAGGAATTAAAGCTGATGCACACAGTGGTGACAGGAGATAAGCTCTCCCTTCTTGCAAACCAATTAGAAATATAACTGCTTTTGTCTTAAACACGCCTGGAGTTGATCTCGAGTCAGAAGGGGAGGGGAAGTGGTTGGGTTTCCAGTGCAGAGGCCGCAGATGCTCAATCATTCACCATCCGCTCATAACAGTAGGAGAGCTGCTCTCCCTGAGCCACAGCATCGTCACTGTTTGCTTCTGGGATGCTTCACTGATGTAATATGGAGTTGTTAAAACATTCCAAGGCACATACTCGCCCCTCTCTGCTCCCTCCTGCCTGGGTACTAGGGGCAGGGCAGGGCCTGTCTGCTCTGTGTGGGTGCTGCATTCTCCTCAGAGGGTAGGAGAGTTTTCGCCACGTGATCTGTTAGAATAGCAGCAAGCACTGGGCTGTTTGGTGCATGCATGAGGCTGCACAGAGTGAGCATTACTGCAGCCGGCTGTCTGCTCTCCCTGCCAGGAGCTTGGACACAGCAAACATGAGCTGTATGTAGGGCTCCAAAGAGGGGCAGGTGGCTTTAGCCGTGGACTGATTGTTGCTGTTAGAGGAGACATTGTCACTTTGCCCCCATTTCTCCAGTGCAGCCTGTACCAGTTCTCTGTGAGGGCCTGGGTTCTTCCTTGCTCAATACTGGGGGAGTTGCTTGTTTTAGTGCATGAAGAAGGAAGGGACCCTTCACCACTGTGCTGCAGAACCCAAGGGGTTTGCCTCAAGAGGGAAGAGCGGTGGCAGCTACCATCCTGTCCAGAGTCTTCTGCTGGAGCGGATTTAGTTAGGGGACAGCCTGGGTGACCCCTCGAGCTGCTGTGCCCCCCAACCCCTTTTTTTTTTTTTTTTTTTTTTTTGAAGGAAGCTGCCCCAAGGAGTCCTGCAGTGCCTCTGTAGGCCAGAGCAGCCTGATCGTGCAGGAGGCTGATACAGCCACTTCACCAATCCAGGAGTTGTTTTTCGGAATCTCACTCAGTGATTGTCGTGGCGTTTGAGGGCCCTGGGTTGGAATAAGAGATGAGGATTATGCGTGTAAGCAAAACACCTTGTGGTGTATCACTGAGCTCACTGACTGATCTCCCTGGGGTTGGGTGGAGCGGTGGTTATACAAATGGAACTGCTGGGAAAACTCCCTTTTTGACCTTATCTGCTGGCTGTTAAATCCCATGAAAGGAACTCCATTCCAGATGCACCCTGTGGCTGAGCTGCGTCTGTCTGAATTGGCCTGTAAGCGCCTCAGAAGGCCTTGAGGGGAGTGCGTGAGCTTAGAGCTATGCAGTATGAGGTTGTTCAGCAGTTAAGATAAGCATGTACAGTGGGGGATTCCTTTGCAAGACCCAGCAATCCTACCCACTAAGCTTCCACTTCCCTGTCTGGCCTAAGACGGTCAGAGCAGCAGTCCTGGGGGGTGTACACTAAGCCCACCAAGATCCTACCCTGGAGATACCAGCTGGCAGCTCTGCCTTGCAGTGTGGCTGGGGCTGGACGTGCTGGTCATAAAGCAGCTCTTGCATTTCACCCTTGCCAGCTGGTGTCCTCCTTTTTTGGGGTCCGAGTCCATCCTGGTGCGAATTTTCACTTTTCACCGTGTCAGGGCTGAAAACTAGCAAAGGCTGGGATTGTGCCAGAGGAAGAGTGACCTGCCAGCTGGGCCCCCAGTGCAAATGGAGGAGAGGCGTATGGACACGAGCCTGTTTGGGGAATTGAGCTCCCAGCTCCATGAATAAATAAATCCTGCAACCTGGTAACCAACACCCTAGTGTCCAGTCAGGAAACAGTTAGTATATTATACTGACAGGAACATGGGCCTGGCACTGACAGTGCAGTCGCCTGGCACTGGTGCGCACCCCATGGGGAATTGGGCTTAAAAGCAGGGAGATGCAGAGTTTTGGGGGAGCGTTGAGTGAAAGGGTTTGGAGAAGCGCTACAGTCAGTGTTCCTCTGCCGAAGAGCCCTTGGGGTAGGGTAGCAAAGAGTCCTGTGGCACCTTATAGACTAACAGATATATTAGAGCATGAACTTTCGTGGGTGAATAGCCACTTCATCAGATGCAGGGTTGGGGTGAACGGGCAGACAGGAAATAGGGCTGATGGCCTGGAGGACGGCATGACTCCAGTAATAGAAGCTCTTTCAGAGGTGCAGGGGGAGGCTCTCACCCTTGAGGATGTAGAGAGGAAGAGGTTTCTTTTCAAGGGAGGGGATGCGTGGTGGATAGGAAAGGCCTGGCTCTGAATTCTTGCTGTCTGTACTCCAGCTGGCCTCAAGCAGTCTGGTAGGAATGCTGCATCATGCCTTTGCCCTGGAAATCTCCCCCACCCACAGCTGCGGAACCGTAGGAAAGCTAGGGGCTCAGGCCATCCCTTGCCACCACGGGGCTGGAGTGGCAAAGCCATCACCCTGTTGTATGGGGTGGAGTCGGGTGCAGTTAGTCAGTTCAAGTATCCAGCAGGAAATGGCAGTAAAAGAGCGTCAGTTGAACAGCAGGGCTGGGTGAGTTCGTAGCTTGGAAGCTAGGGATGGTGGCATGTTAGAAAGGAAGCTGGGCTGTGGCTGTGGCTGTCCTCTACCTGCACAGGTGACCTGGTTAGTGCTCTGGCTCTATTCCCCCCAATGTATGTGCCCCACCCTTGCACCCCTGGATAGTCCCAAACTGAAAAGTGCATTAAAATGAGTCTCCACATCTCCCTCCTGAAGAATTTTTAATAAGAACTAGTCTCTGGACTAGGTCCCATCTAGCCCATCTGTTCCCCCCGCATGGCTGGGAGCATAAAGCAGTGACAGAGCCCGCAGTCTGTCCTCCCAGGCTGTTCCTGGCCAAGGTTCCACCACTTCTCTCTGGGGAATATGTCCTAGTCCCTACTGGGCATGATAGAGCTGTTGTGTGGAACCTGGAATAGTGGCCGTTGGTGCTCTGGGACTCCCATTTCCTAGTAGTGGTTAATGCTGCGGTGCCAAGCCTTTCTTTGCTGGAGTGCCCTGGGCATGGCTTGGCACAGAGTCCCCTTTGGATCCTGGCCTCACTCCAGTTACGGTTGTCAATTCTCTCTCCTTTGGTGTAAATTCTTCCCTTGCCCATTTTTTTCACTCTCTTGTTTGCATGTCCCTGCTGGCCAAAAGGCCACAGCCCACTGGAGTTGGACTAGGTGGTGTCTGTTGTTACCACCCAAGGCTCAGCAGGAGCACGGAGCCACCACCTAGCCTGCAGCTCCACGTATGTGTGCCACTCCTGCGGCCACAACAGGAGCTGGGCGAGATGTCTGGGGTGGCTTAGCTGCCTCTTGCTTTACCTGTAGACAGTGTGGCACATGGGACCGGAGGTGCTGGAGTTCTACAGCTTTCCCAGCTCACATGGATCCCTTCTGGTTCCCCTCCATGAGTCCCCAGATAGGGAAACAGAGGCTGCTGGATCACAACATGACTTAATCCAGTCAGTGGGACCCATCTGCACCCCCTTGTTTGTGTGTGTGATCGCCCTCTAGGTATTTTGGAGTGTGCAGAATGTGTTCCTGTTAAAGTTCTCTCTCAGGGTGATGACTCTTTAGCTTAAGAAGAAGGTTAAGGGGTGACTTGATCAGCCTATAAGCACTTACATGGAGAACAAATATTTAATAATGGGCTCTTCAGTCTAGCAGAGAGAGGTCTAACATGGTCCAATGGCTAGAAATTTAAGCTAGGCAAATTCAGACTAGAAATAAGGTGTACATTTTTAACAGTCATTAACCACTGGAACAAGTCACCAAGGGTCATGGTGGATTCTTCATCCCTAGCAATTTTAAAGTCAAAATTGGATGTTTTTCTGACAGCCTGCTCTAGGAATTCCTGTGGGGCAGATCTCTGGCCTGTGTGTTAAACAGGGGGTCACATGAAATTATCACAATGGCCCCTTCTGGCCCTGGAGTCTATGGATTTATGACTCCAAGTGGGTTCTGCCTCGGGTTTCCTAGGTGCATTGTATAGCTGCTCAGAGATTCAGACTCAGTCAAAGGCACTGTTGTCCCTGAGTGGTGCTCCTTAGTGAGGTTTAATTTTTAAGTAGAAGGAGTTAATCCTGGCAGGAGCTGATGTGGTGGAGCCCTGCTCTGAGCTGCAGCTGGCTTTTCACATTTCAAAACATGTTAAAGTGAGTGATTAAAGGCACCTTCCATTTAATCATCTAAAGGCTTAGTCACTGGCCAGGGTTCAGAGTCAAGTGAGTTTGAGATTAGGGCCTGGCTCTAATGTACCGAATAGGCCCTTTCAGATTTGACAGGACTTGAGCTTGCTGGGGAAGGCTGCAGAAGTCTGGAGTGAAAGTCAGAGTTCTCCTGGGCCAATGGCTCATTGGTCAGAGGTGGCTAAGGCATGTCTGTTTCACAGCCAGTGATGCACAAGGTTACGTTGTGGCCATCACGTCACTGCCTTTGGCAGCCCTAACCAGTGTCGGGTACCTGTTTTGCAGCTGGTTGAACTGGAGGTGGCCTCTCAGAGTGAGATCAAGAAACTCTCAAACCCACGACCTTTTGGATTGTAGTTGAGCACCTGAACCACCCAGCCATTGTGCCTCAGACTGGAGGCAGTGTGGGTACGTCGTAAACAGGAACCCACATCCCTGGGGACAGGACTGGATCCGTGTCAGATACGCTGGAGATGCCACAAGTAACGTGGCTGAGCGATTGGGCTGAGATGTGATGGGCCTGACTGGGAAGAACAGGTTTAAGAGGAAGTAGGAGAGGGCCAACAGACCGGCCAGCGTTTTCCTCCCCCTGAAGCCGCCTCTGCTCTGTCCCTTGCTGCAGGGACAACTTGTCCCTTTCCCCTCTAGGGTGCTTTTCCTGCAGAGGTACAGAAATGCGAGAGCATAGTATAGCTTATACCCTCTGGATTTGATTGCATCCTGCTGTGGTGTGCTTGGTCAGTAATCAGCCAGGCATCTAAACTGGGTTCAGCTGGCTTCTCCCTGCATTTAGCAGCATCTGTTCTTTTGTACCTTTTTATGCTGAGTGTGGCAAGGGACAAAAGGCTTGGCTTGAAGTGCTCGCTGGTAGTGGCTTAAGGGTGAGCTGGTAGTTTTTATGAAAACAAAACTCTCCAAAGCAGTTACCTGAAGGTTTCTCTGGTCTCACATGAGGGGCATGTTTTGGGGACTTTGAACAAAACCCACACCCGCCCACCTTGTAGACAAGTGGGAGAGAACCTATTGTAGCGCAAAACCCAAAACTATAATATGGCTCCGCTGTATGTTGCTTTGGAAAGCCTGTATGGAAGAGGACTGGAGTACCTGGTGTCCTTGGACGCCTTAGGGTTGTGTTGATTTAACAAAGACGGCTGCTTAATCTTCTGTGTGTATTTTTGTATTGCAACACCACCCGAACCAAGATCGGAGTCCTGCTGAACTAACAGCAAACTGTGAGAAGCTCTGAACAACATTTGTCTCTAAATAGGTAAATTGGGGGAGGGAAGGGAAACAGAAACACAGACTGGTTAAGGGATTTGCCTAAGTTCACTTATGAGGTCAGTGGCAAAGCTGAGAATGGAGCCCTGGTCTCTTGAATACCAGTCCAGTGCTCTACCCGCTGGCCATGCTGTGTCCTGCATGGATACAATTTGTAGCTGCAGTTATAGCTGCATGTGTGGGCTCTGGCTGGTTCAAGGATATTCAGTATCTTGCCTGTCATTCTGCAGGGTATGTTTGCTGCATTATCTTTCATGTTGCTTGAGTGGATGAAAGCTTTTGAAACTTTTTTTATATTCCCCACCCCTCTTAGCCCCCTCTCTGATATTACATGGCCTCCTACACACGAATACAGCAGCGTTGAAGGGAGAGTCTGTTTTATAGCTCACGGTAGGTTGGAAATTGCCAAGCAGATGCTCCCATGGTGGGGGCGCAGCTTCTGACCCTGCCGCTCCTATCTTGTTTCGTCCCCTGTGCTTGTTTGTGGGGCTGGGGGAGCTGGGAGTGAGAGCGCTGCTCTTAGCCCTGTCAGTGCACTTGGATAAAATGCAAATCTCATTAAAATGGGAGACTTCCAATTACAAGGCTCCAGCGGGGAGTCTGTTTGGATAATGAAAGTGATTAAGATGTGGCTTCTTTTTTTGGTGGAAGCATTCAGCTCGAAAGTAGCTTGGTTTTCCATTTTTAATTGGACTCTGCTAATGAGGCTCTAACTCCTGGGCTCTGCCATGGCTCCATTAAATCTATTAGTTCTCTGCTGTGTCTGTGATCAGTGCCGGACGCTGTCATGGCCTTGGAGAAGAGCATTCCCCTGGCTTCTGAGTAGGTTGTCTGGAAAACAGTTCCCATCCCCTCCCTTGCTGATCTCCTCTTTGCAGGGAACAACGCTTTGGGATGATTAGGCATCTCTCAGCTTCCAGAGGAGCGGTGAATGTATCATTGTCTATTACCCCAGCAGGGAATGTTTCCCCACTCTCCCTGTCCTCACAACCTTCAAAAGGATTAGACAGAAAGATAATGAGGACATCAGTAGCTAAGCTATATTAGTGGGATATAAAACACAGGGTCTGCAAACCCTCATGCTTCAGGGCCTCAGCTAAGTAATGGGTGGGGCAGAGTGAAAGGTTATTCCATGATTGTCCACTAGGGGTTTCCAGCCACTTATAGGCACAGTCATATCCAGGATAGTGAACTATATGGACCCCGGGTCTGGCCTCTTGCTGTGTTATCTCACCCTAATGCTAAGGTCTGTGCTTCTTGGGCCAGGTTGTTACTCCAGTGTCAGGCAGACAAGATGAAGAGCAGAAAATTTTGCTTAAAATGGCCCAAATCTGTTGGAGGGAGGGAAAGTTTGAGCCTAGGCATATTGGGCTCTAGGTGAGGCTGGTATCTGGGGTGAGGAGGGTGGAAAGAATGGCTCTTCCTGCCTTTCATAGAATCCTAGAATCTCAGGATTGGAAGGGACCTCAGAAAGTCATCTAGTCCCACCCCCTGCTCAAAGAAGGACCAATCCCCAGACAGATTTTTACCCCAGTTCCCTAATTGCCCCTCCTCAAGGATTGAACTCTCAACCCTGGGTTTAGCAGGCCAATGGTCAGACCACTGAGCTATCCCTCCCCCCTTGCAAACCTACAAGGCTGGGTGGTTTATTATTTGATCCATTTGGGAAGGAAAATGAGGAGCATCTGCTGCTGCATGCAGCATCTAGGTCTGCTCTGTAGACTCTCGCTCTGGGAGTGTTCTTTGGTTCTTGGCCTCTAACACTGGCTTTCCAAATAGAAAACTGGTGAAGGCAAGATTCTTCCTGGTACTTCATGGGGCTGTTCTTTCCTTGGCTTGTGGCGTGTCAGCTGCAGCTGTCCTTACCTAGCTGAGTCTAGCCAGCGTCAGCTCATTTGAGTTCTGACAGCTTTCTCTTCGGGCACAAAGGGGAAAGTGGGCCAAGGTGAGGGAAGGAGTGAAGCGTATGAGAGCTGTTGGGCAAATTGCAACACTGCTTGTGATGCTGGTAGAGATCTTCCCTCTGTCCTGTGACCACAGGTGTGTCTGCAGGGATGACTGGGCATTGCTGCTAGAGATACCGTAGAGTTGGACACATTTGGTATGTTTTCCTGGGTTCATTGGTAAAGCACCATGCACACCTATGAAAATAAAGGGAAGATCTCTGCCATGAGCAGCTACCAAACATACGCAGATAACGCAAGTGAAGACAGACGCAGGGGAAGCAGGGCATGCTGGGGTGATTAGTTGTGGGGAGATTGGAATGTGGGGCAGTTCTTAATCTTTGGTCTGAGGTGACAGTTTCTACTGACTAATAAATAACGTTGACCTTGGAAAGGGCATGTGAACATTTCAAAGCAGTGTGGGTGGGTAGGTGGGGACGGTTTTTGTTCACACAGCACTGGTAACTGTCTGGTAGGACTAAGACAGATTTGTGGCTCCTAGCTCTGTTAGGCCCTCTTAGCAGGGAGAGCTGCTCCAGATCCCCATGTGGCCATGCATGACCCCGTGCTTTTCTCCAGGAGCCCACAGTCAAAATGCAGTGTTGTTCCCTGATGCTTCCTGATGCATGCAGTGGTGGTGTAGAGATGCTAGACACACAAGCTGATTGAGGGCATAGCTTTTCTTAGCCCAGCTTTCAGTGGTGA
Organism: Chelonoidis abingdonii; assembly: GCF_003597395.2. NCBI lineage: Eukaryota > Metazoa > Chordata > Testudines > Testudinidae > Chelonoidis > Chelonoidis abingdonii. The sequence goes on along the minus strand of NC_133769.1, from coordinate 11,271,927 downwards.
GAGACAAGCTTTGAAGAAGCTTGTTCATCAAGTCTGGGGAAAGGTTCAGAGTGTCAGAGCTAAATACCAGGTGGAACAGATTGTTTAGTATAAGTAATTCTCGCATATTGTGAGAGACCAGACTGAAAGGTAGCCTGTTAACACCTTGGCAGTCATAGGGCAAAAAGGGGGCTGAGATACAGCTTGTTGTAAAAAGCCGTATATCCAGTGTCTCTTCTAGACACTAGTGATCATGGGCCCTGGAAGCTTATGAATTTAAGCTCCCAGACTTGTCTTTTCATGATGCTGTGCAGGCTTCCTTTGAGCACAGGGACTGAGAGGTCAGATAGTGATCGTTTTGTGAAAGGGCTTCGCCCACAGGGAGGTGATGGGATGTTATTTTATCATTTTTCTGAGTTTGTTTGAGAATGCAGTGATTGCCTGGCAAGGTGAGGACTTGGGGAAAAGGGATGGAATGGGGGCTGTGTGAGGGCAGTGGAGGGGCAGGGCCAGGAGAGGGGGTGGGGTTGAGCACCCATTGAGAACAGTGGAAGTTGGTGCCTCTGGGTAGGTGACAACTAGGCGGGTGGGTTTGGCTGAAGAATGTCCTTTGCCCTCTGGTGCTCTCCTGTGTGTGTAGCCTGTTCCCCGTGCTGCTCTGCTCTCTTCTTGGTTCTGCAGAGGTGCATTTTCCAGCTTGTGGAGCCCTCTTTGAAGCCTGTTTTTTGTCACCCTCCCCTTCTCTCGTGGAATCCATTTTCATTGCCTTTCCCTTCCCCACAGGGCATGTTCATACCTCTGAAGTGCTTCCTGGCCACCTCCATTTCCCCAGCCCCATGGTGCTCCCTGTGGCCCCATTATGCCTCTCCTGTGCTACCAGACTATCTTAAATCAATCCCATTTGTATGAAGAGATACCCAGTCCTCCTAGCTCCTGCTGCTGAGACTTTGATTCCCGCCCCACAGGCAGCCTCCCTAGCGAGAGTGCTGCCCTGCTGCTTTCCACTCCAGTCCCCTCCTTCCCTTCCAAAGCTGCTGTTGTATGAATTAAGGAGTGTTTTGAGTTTCTCAGAGAGGGACGTTTCTGTGCTACGCTGGCAGAATTCCAGGGAAGCACAGGAGCCATCCCCTTTGATTTCCATCATTCTGCTACAAGAATGAGCCTTAGCCAACCAGGAGGCAGGGAAGCCCCACCCTGCCCTACAGCAGGCTGTGAAGTGTTCCAGATGCTAATTGGTACACTTGGATTGTCATTGACTTGAGGCTGAACAGTGTCCAGAGTGGGAAGCAGAGAGGATAGGGGATGCTGCTTTCATGAGTTTGGCGTCTGCACTAACTGTGCCGTGTTCAATTCTTGTATGGCTTTGAGAATTCTTAGTCTAATCCTCTTTTAAGGTTGTTAGTGAGCCTAGTGAAATGCATGCTGTAACCGCCCTGCTGGAGAATTGGGGCTTGTTTGCGGGAATACATAGCCAGTCAACTAGCCATTTTTTAATGAACATGTGGTTTCTGACTGAAGTGTAAATCTAACTGGAACTCTCATGTGCATAAGAACATAGGAATTTCAATACTGGGTCAGACAGGTGTTCCATCTAGCCCCATTTCCTGCCTCTGGCTGAAGCCAGCATCAGATACTTTAGGGGAACGTACAGAAAACTCTGTAGTGGCAACTGTGGGATAACCAGCTCCCAGGACAAGCTTCTTCCTGACCCCCATTAGAGGTCACCTCATGCCCTGAAGCATGAGCATTTATAGTCTTCCAGAGTGTGTGGGTGTTTTAATCCTCTTTCTGTTGTAACTCTGGATGTTCTTGTTACCTGCATAAATATCCACTGAGATGCTTCAATCTTTTCTTTATCTTCCTCCCTGAATAGGCTGCAGAGGAGCTGATTTCAAGCTGTTCTCCAAGGGAGGGATGGGCAATAGTGGAAATGTTTAATCAAACCCATTAGCAGTGGGCTGTCTGCAGCAATGAGGACTCCAGACCGCCCCCACCTGAGACCTGCCACTTCCTGGTGTGGTATTAAGTGTTGATCGATTGCTATAGATTGTGCCTGATTTACCCTGCTGAGAGGTCTGTGGGGCAATGAATATGGAATTAAAAGCCACAATTAATATCAATATAAAAGGTGATTGATAATTTGTATAATACTGTCTGAGGCTGGGACCCAGGAGGGTGCACTGATTGAGGCTGCTGAGGTGGGGGTGGAGTAGGCTGACTAAGATTCTCTGCAGGCTTGCAGCTCAAGCCTCTAGTATTTGAAACTTATTTATACTCATTCCTCAGACCCAGAACCCAGGGCAGGCTGGTTATAGTGGGTGTAAATCTTGCTCTTGTACATCACCCATCCATAGGGAGTGCATAGGACTTAAACTTTTATTGAAGTTAAAACCCCTCCAATCTGGACCTGATGCAGCCACCCTACATTTATCAGTGCTCTTACGTGTTTCTGGGGCACTTGTTGTCTTGGTATCATGTGCCCGTAGTGTGCCGGGCGCTTTAGACAATTAAATCAGGAGCGCTTTGCCAGAAGACCTTACAGACAGGCAGGGGACCGGAAGTAACACAAACAGTGGAGGTAGATATTCAGTGCTTTATGTCCTTATAGCAAAGTGAGGATGATTAGCGCTCCGCAGATGGGGAAACTGAATTGCAGAGAGGCTGACTTGGGCAAGGTCACACATAGACCCAGGTCTCGTGGCCCCCAGCCCCTGCTCTGATTATGCTGCTTCGCATACACTTTGTTAGCTCTGGGACTGTCTATTTAGGTTTTGCTAATGTTTGTCTTGGGCTGAGGCTGTTGTGATAGACCCAGGCCAGTTGGGAACAGCAGAGTAGTAGAAGGGAGATATACTGGCCACTGGATAGCGGTTTTCTGTTCCCTGAGTGACCAGAGCAAGGGCACCTCCAGGCTAATGAGAACACCTGACTCCAATTAACCTGCTAAGAGTCAGGTGGGGCTGTTAAGCACCTGACTCTAATTAAGGCCCCTCTGATGCTATAAAAGGGCTCACACCAGTCAGGCCAAAGGGAGCCAGAGGAGAGGAAGTGCATGCGAGGAACTGGGAGCACAAGGCACAAGAAGCTGAGAGTGAGTAGGCATCCTGCTGGAGGACTGAGAAGTACAAGCATTATCAGACATCAGGAGGAAGGTCCGGTGGTGAGGACAAAGAAGGTGTTGGGAGGAGGCCATGGGGAAGTAGCTGTCATGCAGCTGTACCAGGAGGCACTCTAGACAGCTGCAGTCCACAGGGCCCTGGGCTGGAACCTCGAGTAGAGGGCGGGCCTGGGTTGCTCCGAAACCTCCCAACTCCTGATCAAACACAGGAGGATTTGACCTGGACTGTGGCTTCTACCAGAGGAGAAGGTCTCTGGGCTGTTTTCCCGACCCAGAGGGTGAATCTCTGAGGCGAGCAAATCGCTGGTAAGCGCAGGACCCACCAAGGTAGAGGAGGAACTTTGTCACACTGTGTTACAGAGCTATGCAGCTGCTCTGCTGTAGTGTTGCGCGTGCAGATGCCCCAAGCCAGCAGGGAGAGCTCTCCCGTTGACTGAATTACTCCAGCCCCTGGGAACAGCAGGAGGAGATGCTCTCCTGGTGGCATAGCACTGTCCACGCTCGTGTAACTTGTTGGTCAGGGTGAGGCACTGTGGGTCTCGCAGGTGCCACCGAGACCGATGCAGGTGCCCTGTCCGGTCTCGGGGGAGAGGGCGGAGCCATATGGGCAATTAAGTCCTGAGCTGCCTGAAAGGCCTCCGGACCTGGGAGAGGTGGGGGTCTGGATTCAACTGGTCCCGAGGAGGGGCAGAAGTCAATGAGATCTTTATAGAAGAGGCCTAACTCCCGAGGCCCGAAGCGGGTCTCACAGTGGCGAGCTATTTAGATGCTGCTCTAATAGTGGGGGAGCACCCCCTCTTGGGCCTTGTCGTCTTGTAGGGGACCAGGGAATGGGATCTATGTTGCTCTGTGCCTGCCGGTGCCGAACCTTGAGTCCTTTCTCAGCACCGAGTCATGTCCTAGTGGTGCCGGGGCACCAGGGCATGGTGCCAAGGTACTCTGTGCCAGCTCTGCTGTGCCAGGGTCCGAATGTGGGCGCAGTGCTGCCTCCATTAATAACAACTTGAGGTACTGTTCCCTCTCCTGGTTCTTGGCTGAAAACCTTTGCAGATCTTGCAGTGCTCTTTGAGATGGCATTCACCAATCACTTCAGACAGAAAGGTGCGGATCACAGTCCATACAGGGCTTAAACCCTGGCGACAGAGGCATGCCCCAGCACTGGGGGAATCGCGGGGGGGCTAAATGTGCACCCCCAATGGAAACCTAAGGCTAAATAAACTACTTAGAACTATGTACGCAGAGAGAGATCAAGAACTAGGACAGTGCGCTTGCAAAGGAAGAGTCAGAAATGCTCTGACTAGTTGTCACATATAGTAAGAAGGAACTGAGGGAGTGGCAGGTCAGCAGGGCCCTATATTGAGCACCATGAGGGTGTCACCCCAGGGGGCACCCAGACCGACCTGACGGTTACTGCTAGGGGAAAATGTTTCTGGTGGCTGTGCACACGGTGCGCACACACCTGACTGGAATGGACGTGAGCAACACATCTCGAAGAACAACAGTTATGAGAAGGTGAGTAACCATTATTTCATAAGAACATAAGAGTGGCCGTCCTGGGTCAGACCAAAGGTCCATCTAGCCCAGTATTCTGTCTGCTGACAGTGCCCAATGCCAGGTGCCCCAGAGGGAATGAACAGACAGGTTATCAAGTGACCCATCCCCTGTCACCCATTCCCAACTTCTGACAGACTAGCTAGGGACACCATCCCTGCCTGTCTTGGCTAATAGACATTGATGGATCTATCCTCAATGAATTTATCTAGTTCATTTTTGAGCCCTGTTATAGTCTTGGCCTTTACAACATCCTCTGGCAAAGAGTTCTACAGGTTGACTGTGTTGTGTGAAAAAATACTTTTGTTTGTTTTTAAACCTGCTGCCTATTTCATTTGGTGGTCCTTAGTTCTTGTGTTTTGAGGAGGAGTAAATAACACTTCCTTATCTACTTTTTCCACATTAGTCATGATTTTATAGACCTCAATCATACCCCCCCCTTAGTTGTCTTTTCCAAGCTGAAAAGTCCCAGTCTTATTAATCTCTCCTCATACAGAAACCATTCCAGACCCCTAATAATTTGTTTCCCTTTTCTGAATCTTTTCTGATTCCAATATACCTCTTTTGAGATGGGGCGACCACATCTGCACGCAGTATTCAAGGTGTGGTCACATCCCTGAGCAACATAACTTACACCAATGTAAGCTGTAGTGTATACATAGCCTTGCCCATGCTTTGTGGGGAAGGGCTGAGGGACAGATGTCCCAGTAGAGATGTGCCAAGGGTGGGCTTGGCTGCTGGACAGGTTCAGCTTTGTATAACGCTACTCCAGCTGCTGTCCCCAAACCCCTTGAGAGACCTGGGCTCAGTTCCTGACTCTCCCACAGACTTCCTGCATGACCTCAGACCAGTCACTCAGCGTCCCTGTGCCTCCCCTCCCCATTTGTCCAGTGGAGACAGTAGCAGTGCCCTGCTGTGGGGCACTGCTACTGTGGGGTTGTGAGGACATGTACCTCAGACTGTGGTGTGTAACTATTGTGACAGACCCAGACCAGTAGGGTACAGGAGTCTGGTAGAGGGCAAATATACTGGTCATTGGCTGAGTAGTTTTCTCTTCCCTGAGTGACCAAAGCAGGGGCTGCACTAGAGTAATCAGGAATCTGCTAGAACCAATTAAGACAGACAGGCTGATTAGATCACCTGCAGCTAATCAAGGCAGGCTAATCAGGGCATGTGGGTTTAAAAAGGTTCTCACTCCAGTCAGGGAGGGGGAGCCAGAGAGAGGAAGTGCGTGTGAGGAGCTGGGAGCAAGAGGCACAAGGAGCTGGGAGTGAGAGGCTGTGCTGCTGGAGCACTAAGGAGTACAAGCGTTATCAGACACCAAGGAGGAAGGTCCTGTGGTGAGGATAAAGAAGGTATTTGGAGGAGGCTATGAGGCAGTAGGCCAGGGAGTTGTAGCTGTCATGCAGCTGTTACAGGAGGCACTATAAATACTGTGATCCACAGGGCCCTGGGCTGGAACCCAGAGTATAGGGCGGGCCCGCGTTCCCCCCAAACCTCCAACTCCTGATCAGACACAGGAGGAGCTGACCCAGACTGTGGGTTCCACTAGCAGGGGAAGATCACTGAGGTGGAGCAAATCTGCCAATAGCGCAGGACCCACCAGAGTAGAGGAGGAACTTTGTACACTGTGCTACACTAATGGGGCTATCTGAAATACCTACCTTGATAGTCAGTGATGTGTTTGCAGGTGAGTTGTTATCCAGTGCCATGCAAGAATGCTCTGGTATTTATATAGGCAAAGTAGACACTGAAAAAAAATGGAGGCCACAGCGTGGAAACATGTCCCTGTGTTTAGAAGGCAGTGTGTTTTTGCAGGCCCACCTCATCTTCCTCATCTCATAGCTTCTGGTGGGAAGTGCTCGATATCCTGAAAGGGAGCTCGCTGTCACGTTTGCTGTGGCTGATCCGTTTGTTCTCCACAATGGATTTCCTGCTAAGCCCTTCCCAGCAGAGCGCGCGGAGTCTGGTGGGAGGATCAGGGTGAGCCTGGGATACAATGCGGAGACATATTAATGAACTTATCTTGGTGTCCATCCTCTTCAGTCTTCAAGTTTCCTTTGCAGCCAGACGCAACGTTGAGATGACTGGGATTTTCATGGAGTTCAAGTCACCAAGCTGCTGCCCCTGAGACTTTGGGATAGCTGTTTGCTGGAGGCCTGTCCTCCCTCTCTCTGCATCTCCCAAGGTCCTGTCCCTTACTCACAGAGTATCAGTGGGGTAGCCATGTTAGTTCTGGGTCTGTAAAAGCAGCAAAGAATCCGTGGGCACCTTATTAGACTAACAGACATTTTGGAGCATGAGCTTTCGTGGGTAATACCCACTTCGTCAGATGCATGTAGTGGAAATTTCCAGGGGCAGGTATAATACGCTAGCAAGCTAGTGATAACGAAGGTTAGTTTCAGTTAGTGAGGATGAGGCCCTGTTCTAGCAGTTGAGGTGTGAAACCAAGGGGGAGAAACTGGTTTTGTAGTTGGCAAGCCATTCACAGTCTTTGTTTAATCCTGAGCTGATGGTGTCAAATTTGCAGATGAATTGAAGCTCAGCAGTTTCTCCTCTTGAAGTCTGGTCCTGAATTTTTTGCTGCAGGATTGGCCACCTTAGGTCCTGCTACAGTGTGGCCAGGGAGCTTGAAGTGTTCTCCTAAGGTAGGAGACTTCAAAGACCAGACTTTAGAGAAAACTGGTGAGCTTCATTGCATCTGCAAATTTGACACCATCAGCTCAGGATTAAACAAAGACTGTGAATGGCTTGCCAACTACAAAATCAGTTTCTCCTCCTTTGGTTTTCACACCTTAACTGCTAGAACAGGGCCTCATCCTCCCTGATTGAACTAACCTCGTTATCTCTAGTTTGCTTGCATATATATACCTGCCCCTGGAAATTTCCACTACATGCATCCGACGAAGTGGGTATTAACTCACGAAAGCTCATGCTCCAAAACGTCTGTTAGTCTATAAGGTGCCACAGGATTCTTTGCTGCTTCTACTCAAAGGTAGCTCTGGCTTCCCCAAACAGCTTTTGGATGCAAGGTTCACTGAAAGCTTGCCTGCAGTGTGCCACAGCTGCCTCTCGCTCTTCCAAAACTTGGTTCACTCTGACTTTTGGTTCCCTGGCATACTTGGCTTGCTCCGTGAGGAGATTGAGGACTGTGGAGTAGTGGGTGGAGCAGTGAATGGTCATCAGAGTACCTCACAAACAGGTGCTGAGAGTCTCTGGGTGGTGGAGTGTAAAGTCCTTTGAGATTCGCAGAGCAAAGGATAAATCGCCCCATTTCACCAGCGACCCTGCTGGTACTTGGCACATGACATTGCTGTGTGGGAGTGAACTGCTGATGGGACGCTTGGTGCAGGATGAGAGCCTCTCTGCCCTTGGAATTTGCCTAAAAAAGGTCAGATTAAAATGTTGGGTGGCCCTTCTGTCTGGAGAGTGAAGGTACATTGCTAAGGGGGATGCTGAGGCGGATTAGCGTTCGCGAGCACTTTGGAAGAAACAGATTTCTGGGATGGATTGGGGTGGAAAAATATGGAAAGCATCAGAAAGGATGCACTGGAAGAATGGCTGGAAGAGCAGAGTTTGACTACAGGGGTAGCAAGTGTGGATTCAGGCAGTGAAGGAGGCCATGCATAACTAACAAGCAGGAATTCTTGGAGGATATTGCTGCCAGCAGAGATCAGGGGATGCAGTATGTTTAGATTTTCAGGAGTGTTTGATGAGGGTCCCATTAGAGGTTAATGGCTGAGAGCGTGCGGCTGGGAATAGGAGGTGAAATGGACTGGATGGAAAACGGATCTGAAAGGAGCTGGGAACAGGCAGTCTCTCCAGCATTGTGAAAGGGAGTATTAACGAACATGGTGTAAGGGCAGGGAATCAGTGACCAGGGCAGCGCTATTTAGATGGGGGTGGAAGGAGCTGCTGGGGAAGGGACTGGGAATGGGTTCTATAAATGAGTTGGGGACAGAGGCTTTTGAAGGAAGGGGTGGGGGATCTGAAAGGGCAGAAAGGTGGGGACTGAGACCAAGCAGAAGCCTGTTACGTTGGGCTGTGTGGTCTTTCTGACTCCTGAAATGTCTTGTTCTTTGAGAGCAGACGCAGAGCCCATAGGGTCACAGGCTACTTTGTCAGCATCCATACAACCCAGCAGATGACCAGTGACCTGGGAGGGAGGCCGTGGGGCTTGGAATGCAAGAGATCATGGTGGCCAGTGTTTCTAGAAAGGCTGATGTTCTCGTAGGTGGCTGAAGTAACTTGGGGAAAGGCTGTTTACATATATTGCTACATTTAAAATCCTGTGGAACCCCCACCTTGTCCGAGGGGGTCTCTGTTTGTTCGTGGTTGTCTTCTCTGGGCACACTTCACCAAACTGATGTCCTATCCCTGCAATGCCTTGGGCATTGGTGCACCTTGGTCCCTCGTGTTCTTCCTGTGGCACACAGTTTAGTCTCCTGAGGGCTGCAATACAGCGGGGTTGTTCACCTGCACACGAGGGTAATGGTGGGGGATAGTGGCCTGTGATGTGCAAGTGGTCAGTCTAGATGGCCTGGGGTCCTTTCTGGCCTGAAACACTGACCTGCCAGGTACCCCAGTGTTGATTGCGCAGCGGCAAAGCCCATCACTGCAAAGAATAACTTGAGTGATAAAGGGAATTCAGGTAACTTCAAACCACCTTTGTAGTAAGTCACTTCTGAATTGTATTCCTCTCTGATGCATTAGCATGAGTGCAACCCTTTTTTCTCCATGGCCTCCTGCACACACAGCTGCAGTGCATCCATGACTGTGACTCTGGATTTTAGGCCTAGAAAGACCCCAGGGGGAAAATAAACCAGAGAACCGCTAACACCCACCTTCCTATCTCACTATTTGCTAGGCCTCGCTCTTATCCTCTCGACAAGCAGCCTGATGCCCTGAGAGTGACTGGCTGCCCAAAAGTTACTTCAGTTATCTTGCTGCTTAAGCTTGACTTTCGTTTTGAATCGTCTATTCTCATGTCATTTTGAGTTGATGTGTTATGCTAATTACTTAACAAATAATGAACTTCCTAATTAGTTCATATGTAATAGGGATCGCTCCCCACCCGCAATCTAGCCTGCCAAATGTGAGATACAAAGAATCATGGCTCAAGCACATGCAGCAGGGACGTGTAGCTCTGCAAAAGCCGCTTGTGTCACAGAGATGAGGGCAGTGATGAGCAGACTGGGAGTAGCAGAAGCCATTGTTGCCTGTAATACTGTAGATTGGACAAGGTACTGGAGCATGTTGCCAGGGAGCGATCCTGGCCTTGCTGTGAGCTAGTACTTGTCATGTAGTTTGTGGGATTCCAGACTTCTCTGATTAAAAAGCCTGCGTTCTTTTCTGTGAGAGGAGTTCATCTGGCCTGACAGGGTTTTCCCTCTGTGTGCTGGCCAGGCATGCTTTGAGAAGGATAAACAAAGGTGTGCACAAGGATGATTCCCCTCCCCACACCACCACCAATGGCTCTTAAGCAAAGTAAGCAGTCGTGGGATAAGAAGGAAGGTCGTCTCCTGGGTCAGTAACTGGTTGAAACAAAGGATAGGAATAAATGGTCACTTTTCACAGTAACTGGGGTATCTGTACTTGGACCTGTGCTGTTCATACTCATAAATGATCTAGCAAAGGAGGTGAACAGTGAAATGGCAAAATTTGCAGATGATACAAAATTACTCCAGATAGTTCAGTCCAAAGCAGGCTTTGAAGAACTCCAAAGGGATCTCTCAAAACTGGGTGACTGGGCAACAAAATGGCAGATGAAATTCAATGGTGATAAATGCAAAGTAATGCACGTTGGAAAACATAATCCTAACTATACATGTACAATGAGGGGGGTTTAAGTTAGCTGTTACCGCTCAAGAAAGAGACCTTGGAGTCATGGTGGATAGTTCTCGAAAACATCCACTCAATGTGCAGCAGCAGTCAAAAAAACTAACGAGGCTAGAAACCATTAGGAAAAGGATAGATAATACAGGAACTATCATAATGCCACTTCATAAATCTGTGGTATGCCCACATCTTGAATACTGTGTGCAGTTCTGGTTGCCCCATCAATAAAAAGATATATTAGAATTGGAAAAAGAACAGAGAAGGGCAGCAGACTTTTCAGGGTATGGAACAACTTCCATATGAGGAGAGATGGAAAAAGACTTTGATCGTTCAACTTATAAAAGAGATGACTAAGGCGGGATATGATAGAGGTCTATAAAATTATAAATGGTGTAGAGGAAGTGAATAAGGAAGTGTTTGTTATCTCTATATATAAAACAAACCAGGGGTCTCCCAATAAAATTAATAGGCAAATCAAACAGAAGGAAGTCCTTCTTCACCCAGTGCACAGTCAGCCTGTGGAACTCATCAGGGGATGTTGTGAAGGCCAAAAATATAACTGGGTTCAAAAAGAATTAGATAAGTATCTGGAGGACAGATGTCTAATAACCATATAAGATGGTCAGGGTGTTTCTCAACCTCTTGACTGCTAGAACCTAAGACTGTACGATGGGATGGATCACTTGATAATTGCCATGTTCTGTTCATTCCCTCTAAACCATGACCAGCCCTGGCCATTGTCTGAAGAGAGGGTACTGGGTTAGATGGCCCACTGGTCTGACCCATCGTGGCCGTTCGTAAGAAGTTTGCAGGGTTAGAAGCAGACTGCCTTAGCTTCAGAGCAGGGGAAGGGGTACACTGTTGCCTTAAACTTGGCAATGGGGAGGCCCCTTTGCTGAATCCTCATGCACTCTCCATGGGCTTGGCTACACTCACACTTTACAGCGCTGCAACTTTCGCGCTCAGGGGTGTGAAAAAACACCCCCCTGAGCGCTGCAAGATGCAGCGCTGTGAAGCGTCAGTGTACTCAGGGCGGCAGCGCAGGGAGCACAGCTCCCAGCGCTGCACGCTACACCCGTAAAGGATGTGGTTTACGTGCAGCACTGGGAGAACTCTCTCCCAGCGCTGCCGCTCTGACTACACTCACACTTCAAAGCGCTGCCGCAGCAGCGCTCCCAAATTCCAAGTGTAGCCATACCCCATGTGTCTACTAGGACTTCACTGTCTGTAAAGGACGAGCAGAGAACCTCTGCACAGAGACGAGACCCTGGCACAGATGCAAAGAGGAGACTTGCTGGGGACCTGGGTTCTTTGAGGCAATCTTTTCCCCCCTCTAGCGGGAAGTTGAGAACTTCAGTCCCCTTTGCCCAAACAAAGCCGGAGGATTGTGTATGTGTGGTTGAGAGAGAAGGGGGGAGAATTCCCCAGAATTTCAGTCACCTTTCCTAAGATCAAAGGCACATCCCTCATCTATGCTGCAGATTAAACTAGGCTGGGAAGAGGGAACAATGGTGTCACATGCCTCCTGGGGCCCCCCATTGGCTGTTTCCAATCTCTTCAGAGCTGTTGAGGCTGAGTAGCGCTAGCTGGTTCTCAGAAGGACAGGAGTCCATTTACCCCTTGTGAGGAACTGGGACTGTTCTTAATGTGGTCTTTGAATGCTGAGTGGGGAGTGTTGGCCTGGGAGGATGGTCTGCATTGAGGAATGGGAGACTGGCCTGAGGGAGGATACCTGAGCATGTGACACCTTTGCCTGAAAACTGAACAAAGGCTGAGTGACAGGCTAGGGGGAGTTTTCAGCTTGGAAGCTGGCTGGAAATGGTGGGGAGCCCTGATGGTGCTCGGGCCTCCCAACGGGACTGTGGCTTCCTTGGGGCCCCAGATGGACCTAACTAAAGGGGGTTCTATTGTCTGTACCAGCAAGACCTGTTTTGGACAGTGTTCCTGTCATCTAAATAAACCTCTGTTTTACTGGCTGGCTGAGAGTCACGTCTGACTGTGAAGGGGGGGTGCAGGACCCGATTGCTTCCCCAGGACCCCGCTGAGGCGGACTCGCTGTGGGAAGTGCACGGAGGGGCAGAGGATGCTGAATGCTCCAAGGAGAGACCCAAGAGGTGAAGCCGTATGAGCTTCTTGCCCTGAAGACAGTCTGCTCCGGGGGGGCTCCCCAAAGTCCTGCCTGGCTTTGTGGGGAGCAGTTCCAGAGCATCGCCCAGGGACTCCGTGACACCTCTCTGGCAGACAAGTGAAGCACTCTCGTCTCACGCTGCCGGGCGGGGGGAGCATCACATGCTGTACTAACCACGGGTGCAAAGTCACTGTAGTTGTCTCACTTCCTTTTGCTTTGTTAGGTTTAACCTGAATGGCCAGTGCCTGCTTTCACCTTCTTCTTGCATCTAGATAGCTCTTCTTGGAGTCTTGGGAATTGATTGGGCAGAGGGAATGCAGGGGGTCAGGGCTCCTGGAGACCCTGGTACCTTGTTAGGTATATCTGGGAGATGGAAAGGTCAGATGCTACTTCCTGGTGATTTGGGGAATGTTTGGGGCCTAGCATCTACTAAGAATTCGTGGAAGTGTAGTGAGAAACTCCAGGAGCTCCAACTGTTCAGCTCAGCACAGAGGAGGTTCAGAGATGACGTCAGTCTGTAAGTACCTACGTGGGGACAAGTATTTGATCATGGGCTCTTCAGTGTAGCAGAGGAAGGTCTAACACCATCCACTGGCTGGGAGTTGAAGTGAGACGAATTCAGACTGGAAATAAGGTGCAAAATTTTAACAGTGAGAGTCATTAACCATTGGAACAATTCACCCAGGGTCGTAGTGGATTCTCCATTGCTGGCAATTTTTAAGTCAAGTCCGGATGTTTTTCTAACAGCTCTGCTCTAGGAATCATTGTGGAGCAGGTCTCTGGCCTGGGCTATACACGGGGTCGGACGAGATGATCACAATGGTCCCTTCTGGCTTTGGAATTTGAATCTCTAAGTGTGAACTAGGGGATGGGGTTAACATATACCTCAAGGCACTTATCCATGGTCCCCATCTCTGGTGTCTGAACACCTCACAATCATCAGTGTAGTTATCCTCATGCCCCTGGGAGGCAGGGCTCTTATGTCTGTTTTTTACAGCTGGGAGCAGAGGCCCAGAGTAGGTAAGTGACTTGCCCAAGGGTGCACAAGAAGATTGTGGCAGAGCAGGGTCTTGAACCTCAGCCTCCCAAATCTTAGGCAGTGCTCTAAACGACTGGAGTCTCCTGATTTGTCAGACTCTGGCAAAGCTATAGTCTTGGGAGCTCTTCTGACTGCTGGGTGATCAGGAAGGTTTAAGTAATTAAACAGCTTCACTCCTAGATTCTCCAGGGGATGGAAAATTAGTTTCTTCACTATGGGTAAACAATCCTGTGGCAGTGCCTGGGCCAAGCTCCATTGTGGAGACCTAGCCAGTGCACAGACACAGCTGTGGGTGCAAATCCAGCTTTAAAAGGGGAGAAATGTTTGTTTGCAAAGGTCCCCCAGCTTCTAACAAGCCCAAGCACTCAACCCAGTCACCCTGGCTCAGCCCTGCAGCCTGGAAGTAGAGTTCTGCAGCTTGGCTAAGTCAGTCAGTTCCAACTGAGAAGTTTTTTGCCTTACCTTGTCTGCTCAAGCCTCCCAGCTGGTGGTCTCTGCAGAGCTAGAACACAAGTGGTTCTCCAAGGCCTGCAGGCCAGACCATTCAGGGCTTTACAGACAAGTGCCGGGGCTGGTGTTCCCTTCAGAAATGAAGGGGAACTCAGTGCAGCCTCTCGATCCAGAATGTGCCATTCTGCTGTGGATTGCACAGCCACGCTCCACGTTGGCTGAGGTCGAGTTGTCTCCCACACGCATGTCAAGCTTTATCGAGAACCGGTCCCATCCCTGTGTCTGGGCTAGACCTGCTCTAGGGGCGTGAAGGCGGGTCAGGCAGGCGGATGCCCAGTGGGCCAGTGTGGAGCAGGCTCCTGACGAGCCGAACACAGGCTGTTGTCCTTGAACGGTGGTTATCCAAACCAGGCTTTTGTGAGGCCTGCTGGGTGAAGCCAGCAGAGGATCTGGTGCTGGCTTGTGGGAGGCTGTGGGTAGGGGAGACTCTTCCATGCAGCTGTCACCAGAGCATCTCGGATACAAATGGCTCTGTGGGTAAGGGGAGCGGGACAGTTTGCTGGGTTGTCGTGGAGCCTGTGCTTGGTGGCCCATGGTAACGCAGGAGTGAAATGAACATGGTGCTATTCTGAGATGACAACTCCTCTCACTGTAGGGATATGCTGTGTTCCCCAAGAACCTCTCACCCCAAGTTGCTGAACCCCAAGTGGTCACTGGGCAGGTGTGTTCATGTGCTGTTATCCAGGTGGTGGAGAGGACTTGTTTACACCACACACTTGGTGCTGCTATGGGAGCGAGTAAGGGGGAAAGGAAAGATCTGTGGGTACTTCGGTATGATGAAGAGGGCTGTGCATTTAAAAACACGAGTGATGGGGACAGGAACTCATCTTAAATTTTCACCTGCTGCTTGCGCTGGCTAGCCAAATGCTTTCTGCCTGTGAAATGAGTTCCCAAAGAAATCCGGGTCCCCCTGAGTCTGCAGGCTCCTTGAGGCAGGACTGAGCTCAAGCCTCATCATCATAACTAGCGCAGGGTCCCCGGATTCCCATCACATGGGGCTGCACCTCCCTCCCCTTAGCAGTTTGCCATCTGGTCCCTTTGCACCGTTTAACGGTATGTCCAGGTAAATGTGGAACTCGCTGGGCATCTGGAAATTCAGCATGCAGGACTGCAGCCACTCTGGTCACAGCTCCTATAGCAGCATCTGTGTAGAGTCTCAGCGAGTTTATGGTGAAACCGTGCTTAAGAGCCTCTCGCTAATTCACTTGTTAATCTTAATTGGATCACTGTCCTTTTCTGCCTTTGAAAAGAACCCTTAATAGAAGAGTTCACTAAGGTTATGTCTGCACTACCGACTGTGGTGCCAAAACTTGATCACTCAGGGGATGAGTGTTCCACCCCGCTGAGCGACACTGACACAAGTGCTCATGGGCACGGCATTATGTTGGCGGGCGAGCTTCTCCCACCAACGTAGCTTATGCTGCTCATGGGGGTGGCTTTTTTTATGCCCACAGGAGAGCTCTGGTTCGTTGGAGTTTCGCTCGCTGTGTTCGACCCTTATGACATGCCTCAGTCTCAAGGGTTCAAACTGTGTGGGTCCTGCTAGAAGCCCATGCCTAAGGGACACCCCTGTGACTCTTGCTTAAAGTGCTTGGGGGAATTCCTCCATATCGACAGGTGCAAGATCTGCGAAGGCTTTCGCCCAAGAATCAAAAAGGAAAGATTTTAGGTTAAAAGTACTCCTCATGGAGTCAGCTCTGTATCCCCAGCTGGCACAGCCTGTTTTGGACCTGAAGCCCAGAACTTTGGTGTGGAGTTCACCGGCCTCGGTGCGAGGGAGACTGTGGTGCTGAAAAAGGGCTCTGGGTCTAGAGACCATTGGCACTGCCACTCCCCGGCACTGAAGACCTTCACCATGGCTGCCTGGCACCGCTCGCATTTGCTGGTGCTGTGCAAGAAACGGAAAAGCACGAAGAGGGGGCGTTAGCCCACAATTAGAGTGGGAGAGCGCGAAAATGCTAGAGGAGTGCGTCCTGCGCTGAGACATTCAGCCCCTGCACTGGCTAAGCTGGCACCATCAACTCTGGCCTTGCAGAGAGGTCTGTTGAGTCTGGTACTGGTGGACTCCTCCCATGCAGGAGAGTCTGGTAGAGGAGCTGGAGCTTCCATCCACCCCGGACATGTTCGAGGTGGCCAGGGTCCTCCTAGCTACAACATATCTGCAGGCACCGACACTGCAGAGAAGCTCTGTACCTTCCAAGGGAAAAATGACCATGATGAGGCACCGGTTGACCTCCCCATACCGCCCTGTGGAGCTCCGCCATGGTCTCCGGGTTCAGAGTCGCCTTCAGACTCAGAGTCAGAGTTGTATGTCTCAAAATGGAGCAGATGCTGCTTGTGGCACCATTCCAGGCAGGAGGAGTGACAGCAGTTCCCCCTTATGCCTTGGCCACTGCAATGGCAGGTGCTGGTGCAGTGGCTCTTCTGGACCCCGTGGGTGTACCACCATGCCCAGGGGATCCCTGGCTGTTGCCTCAGAAAGGCAGGCTCCCCCAATATCCTCTATGGCATGGGACCCACCGTGAGGCTCTGCACAGGATACATCAGCGCAGAGGGACCCCCCATGAATTGAAGGGTCAAGAGGACCCAGTGCTACCGAGAGCATCATCCTTCCTGGACAAGGCAGTAGCAGGCTCATCTGCCATGTTGCTGGCTATGGACAACAGAAGCTATCTGGAGCTGCTCAGGAGGGTGGCACAGAACTTGGGACTTCAGGCCGAGGAGGTATCAGAGGAGACTGACCGAATGGTGGATATTCTGATACCTGAGAGTCTTTCAAGGGTGGCCTTACCCCCGATTAAGACCATCCAAACCACCACCAAAACGCTGTGGCAGATTCCTGAGTGCCTTCCCCTCACAGCCAAAGGGGTGGAAAGGAAGTACTTTGTACCCTCAAAGGGGTACGAGTACCTATTTACCCACCCTCAGCCAGGCCCGCTAGTCGTGGCAGCTGCAAAAGAGAAGGAAGGACAGCAGGGACCAACGCCCAAATCTAAGGAGGCAAAGAAGCTGGATCTCTTCGGCTGAAAGGTCTACTGTACTGGAGATCTCCAGCTTCAAATTGCCAACCAGCAAGCGGTCCTCAGCCGTTACAGTTTCAATTCTTGGAACACTGACTAAGTTTAAGGAGTTGTTCCTAACTCAATCCCAATCAGAGTTTGGGGCCATCATCCATGAGAGCATGGTTATAGCAAGGACCTCCTTGCGAGCTGCATTTGACTCAATGGACTCTGCAACCCACATGATGTTGACCACTGGAGCCATGAGAAGGAGCTCATGGTTGCAGGCTTCAGATCTCGTGGATGAGTTCCCTCCCATCCCCCTTCTGTGTCCCTCTTCAGGGACCCTTCTTATACAGGAGGTGCAAATGCTCCTAGAAACTGGAATGGATGAGGAGGTTCCTCAGGCTTTCAGAGGCAAGGGGTTCTAGGCCAGCTATTTCCTAATCCCAAAGGTCATGGGTGGACTCAGGCCTATTCTAGGCCAGCTTTTTCATGAATCTGTTTAGGTTTTGCAGGAGTTCTGCATGGTTTCCCTGGCTTCCATTTTCTCCTCCCTGGATCCAGAGGACTGGTACATTGCATCCTTCAAGTTGAGGGCATACTTTCATGTGTTGATAGTCCCATCCCACAGGCAGTTCCTCTGCTTTGTGGTCAACAGCACCCATTATCAGTCTGTTGTTCTCCCCCTTGGGCTATTGGTGGCCTCTCGGATGTTAACCAAGTGCATGTCGGTTGTAGCTGCCTTCCAGAGGAGGCAACAGGTGTAAGTATTCTAGTACCTAGACAACTGGCTAATCAAGCTCTAGTGGAGGAGTATGTAAACCTGGTACAGTCGACTTTCAACAGGCTTTGATGGATACTGAATACGACAAAGTCAACTCTAACCCCCCACTCAGAGGATAGAGTTTATTGGAGTGCTCTTAGACTCAGGTCAAGCCAGAGCACTGCTTCTGGAATCACGTTTTCTGACCATGGGGGCCATCAGAGGGCTTGCAATGATACCTCACTACTATGGCGTGATATTGCTTGAAGCGGTTTGATCATGTGGCTGCTTGTACGTATGTAGTTCAGCATGCAAGACTGCGGCTCTGACCTCTTCAGGTTGGCTGGCCTCAATATACAGGCCAAGCCTAGACAGGATAGTCACCCTTCCTCCTTCAGTTATCGAGTCCCTCCTGTGGTGGCTTAACCCACAAGAGGTGTGTGCAGGAGTACCCTTCTCCAGGCCCCAAGCCTTGCTGTCTCTAGTCACAGATGTGCCGGCGATGGGATGGGGAGCGCACCTAGGGAAGACTCAGGACTCAAGGTCTCTGGTCCCAGACGGAACTTTTGCTGCCTATCAGTACCAGGGAACTAAGAGCAGTTCACCTTGCTTGCCAGTCGTTCCAAACCCATCTGGAGGGCAGATGTGTATTGGTATTGACCGACAATACAACAGCGATGTTCTATATAAATAGACAAGGTGGTGTTCGCTCCTCTCCCCTGTGCCGGGAAGCTCTCAAACTGGGGGCTTCTGCATTGCCCACTCGATGCATCTAGAGGCATTGTACCTTGGGGCTCCCAGAACGAGCTGGCCAATCATCTCAACAGGTCCTTTCAAATCAGGAGTGGTCTGTCTGGCCGGATGTTGTGATCAACATCTTCCAAAGCTGGGATTTTCCCCAGTAGACTTGTTTGCAACAAGACCCAACAGGAAATGTTAGCAGTTCTGTTCCTTCCTGAATCATAGCCCAACCTCGCTTGTGGATGCTTTTCTTCTCCCTTGGAAGGGGCACCTGCTGTATGCATTCCCACCCTTCCTGCTCATGCTCCAGGTCCTGCTAAGTCAGAAGAGAGGGAGCATCAATGATCTTAATAGCACCAGCATGGCCATGTCAACACTGGTGCGCCACGTTCCTAGACCTGTCAGCAGACACACTCATAACCCTGCCCCTGGTTCTGGACTTGATCATGCAGGACCATGGCTACCTCCAACATCCCAATCTAGAGTCTCTCCATGTCATGGCTGAACCCCTTGGAGCTCAGATCCTGTTAGGGAGGTTCCCCTTGGCAGCAGGAAACCATCCACTAGGTCCATTTATGTGGCTATGTGGAAGAGGTTCTCTATTTGGCCATTACAAAAGGACACACTTCACTTTATCCTGGACTATATTACACCTGAAACATCAGGGCCTGTCAGCAGCCATGTGCACCTTTATCGATGATATCTCAATTTTCCGTCCCAGTTTGGCTGGCTGGTCTGTTTTCACTAACCCCATGATTGGCCACTTCCTCAAAGGTCTAGACAGACTGTACCCTCAAGAAAGACAGCCCCCCCCCCCCCCCCATGAGATCTCAACCTGGTGTTTTCAAGACTGATGATTCCTCCCTTTGAGCCCCTAGCAACATGCTCTCGTGTATCTTTCCTAGAATGTGGCATTCCTAGTGGTTATAACTTCAGCCAGGAAGGTGTCTGAACTTAAGGCCTTGACCTCTGAGCCCCCATATACTGTCTTCTATAAGGACAAGGTGAAAGTGTGGCCACACCTGGCTTTTCTCCCTAAGGTAGTTTCGCAATTCCACATGAACCAGGACGTATTTCTCCCAGTGTTCTTTCCTAAGCTGCATGCTAGCAACTGGGAGTGAATGCGTCACTCCCCGGATGTCAGGCGACCGTCAGCCTTTCACATTGAAAGAATGAGGCTGTTTTGGAAATCTGTACAACTCTTCATTGCGATTGCAGAGGCCAGAGATGATGCTGCCATCTGCGACCCACTGAGCTCAGACCCCTCCTAGGAGATGCTTGGGAGTCGCACACACAAGCACTTGAGGAAGAAAACACAGTTACCAATGTTCCATAACTGTTCTTTGAGATGTGTTGCTCATGTTGCTTCCAAGTAGGGTGTGTGTGTGTTTGCGCGCCTTGTGCACAGTCTTCAGAAGGTTTTCCCCCAGCGGTACCCGTCAGGTCAGCTGTAGCGCACCCTGGAGTCGCGCCTTCATGGCGGTGTGTATATAGGTCCCTGCCAACCTGCCACCTCCTCAGTTTCTTCTTGCTGGAGTACTCTGACAGAGCGGTGGGTGTGGGGGTCTTGGAAGGGGCATGAGCAACACATCTTGAGCATCAGTTATGAAAGGTAGGTAACCATTTTTTCCCTTGCAGCATCCTAAAGCCGTAACGTTCTCCAGGGCACCACCCTCGTGCAGCTAGAACCAGATCTTCACCTCTTCTCTGATAGAATTTGTTGCTTCCTGAGCCCTGCACTGTGGGGAAGCTCCTTCCTGCAAGCTTGAGTTTCCTGGGCTCACCTTAAAATGGGCTTTCGCTCCCCAGGTCCCACCCAAGGAGGGCGTGAGCCATACTGAGACCTGGGGGTGCCACTGTAATGCAGTCAAGCTTGACCCCATCATGCTGGGAGCTCTGTGGTCTGTGCCATCTGAGTTAGTCTAGGCTAGGCTGGCAAAAGGTGGGCGTGGGGGGTAGACCTGTGGTGTGCTGCCTCTAGAAGCACCTGTAGCCACCGCTTGTAAATCTTGGATGCTTTCTGTTGTCCCACCCCACAGAGCTGCTTCCCTCTTCCAGCGGGTCTATTCCCCAGCCCAGGTGGGGTCTAAGAAGCACCATATGCTCTTGGACCTCCTGTCCCTCTCCTAATACCCCTGGTTTGCTTGTTTTTCTTAGGGCAGTGATAGACTGGGTGTGGTGATTTGAATGACTCTTTGCATACACACACGATAACCCAGCTCACTTGGCTGATGTTGATTGTGGCTGAAGTTCCCTTTATTTTCTAGAAGGGAAAGTGAATGAAAAAGGGATTGTAAGCTGGAGAGCAGCAGCTTTCATTAGGTGCAATTGAAGTGTGAAGACAAATGGTCTGAAAGTGCCTCACAACTTGTAGAGTGAGTAGCCTAGGGCTGCAGTATTTACCTGCACTGCACGCAGGCCAAAAATTAAGCTGGATCGCTGTGCTGCCAGCTCGGAAGAGAGGCACCGCTGGAGAGACTAGCCCCATGGCGGCTCATGCTGGCTGGAGAAAAGGGTGTCTACAGGCAGCTTGAGAAGTGAAAGCATTTTCTATTTAAAACTCTCTGTCGTAGGTTACAATCCTTCCTGGCAGATATGTGGTGTTAGTTTGCTGAAAATAGACTTTAATTGGCTACTGTACAGTGTAATGATTTTAATTTGACAAGAGAGCCATAATTCAATCAGCTTATTAAGTATTTAAAGTTGTACGCATGTTGTTTGAGGAGGAAGGAGGGGGTGGGAGCACTCCTGAATGCTGGCACATAATGCCTCTCTGCAGAGACTGGTAAGAAACGGTTTGCGGCTCTGGGTTCCACAACTGCTTTTTTAGAGCCTTAGGCAGCTTTGGCCTCGACCCACTTGCAAGATGTTCCATGTTGATTTTAAATAAAAAGCACACTTGGTTTTTGTGGTTCCCGAGCATGGATCCTTCTGCTGGCCTGCCAGGAAACAATACATCGCTATTGATTTCTCGTTTACAGTTCTCTGCCTCTGCTTCTCTGGAGGGAGGCCTCAAGAATTTCCACCCCCAACTATCTATAGAAAATAAACCTATTGACCCTTCCAGCTAATGAAATATTTTGCCCCCCCCCCCCCACTGTACACTTTAAATGTAACTTTTATTTTTTTTGTAGTGGGTAACTGCTTTTCTCCGCCCTAGCTGGGGGAAAGCCCCTATGCAAGTGTGTGTGAAGCAAATCGGTGTGTGCAAATTATGTAATGTCCTTCATCAGAGCCTTGCGAGAGAATGGGGCAGTTTGTCATGGCACCCCTTTACATTTTGATATCTAGAGCTATGGGTAGA
Organism: Chelonoidis abingdonii; assembly: GCF_003597395.2. NCBI lineage: Eukaryota > Metazoa > Chordata > Testudines > Testudinidae > Chelonoidis > Chelonoidis abingdonii. Next base: position 11,249,954 of record NC_133769.1, on the reverse strand, counting down.
ATTCCCACAAGGCTGCAAGCCAGATGTGTCCACTGTTACAGAAATGAAGTCTGACAGCTGTTGCCTAACCTCTCCAGTTTGCCCCCTCTCCTTCAGCCTTTTCAGAGCTCTGAAGCTTTATTAGAGACAAACAATCGTTACCCGAAGGGGACAGGGGCTATGAGTGACACAGCCGTGGCCCAGTGGCATCACATGGAGTGCTGACAGATGTTAGGAGTGTATTCAGCAGGGCTGAGTTCCTCCTAATGGAAGTGGTGTAAATAGGCGAAGAGCGTGGGGGGTACAGTCCAAAGGGTGCACCCTTTGCCTTGTTTATAACTTCTTTGGCTCTTACCCAAAACACAAGAGGCCTCCAGAATCGTCCTCTGCTCTGGTTCTCTGCACCGCCCTCCCTGCCCCCCCGTCCCCCCCGGTAGGGTTATAGGAGAAGATGAGGGGGCACATGTGGGGTTTGGGCTGTGGAGGTAACTTACCTTGCTGTTGTCCATGACATTCTTTTCACTTCTGCCCTCATTTTGTTTGGTCCATGACCTACAGTAAATCCATGTGCAGCAAACAGAGCCAGTGCCTAGCCGCCCCTTTGATGGGGATGTGATAAAATAGCCTGGGCTGCTGGCTTTCTCTTGCTCGTTCAGTTCTTAGTTTTAAATAACACATCTGGGCCTCGGTAACTGATTTGGAAGATCGCATGGTTCAGGATGGATGCTGGGATTTGGGTAAATATCTGTTATGGTCTTGGCTTGCCTGACATCTTATCAGAGATCGACACCAATACGATGCCCAAAACACCATCCCAAGGCCAGGACAAGTTGCTGACCTTGAAGATGATGCGTCCCCAAGGCTTGGTGTGTTGAAGTAGGAGGGAAGATGAGGAATGCTGAGACACAACCTTCAGTGAGCTGGAATGTCAGGGTGGTTTTCAGGGAAGCTATTGCCTTTCAAGCTCTTGGGCTAAAAAGTAATTTAAAAAAGCAATATCTTTACATGTGAATATAATTGAGAGATGTTTGATAGTCATAGAGTTTAGTTAGCATCCTTGCGGTTATATTGATTTTTAATGTTTATTTACAGAACCTCAAATGTGTGTCCAAATTCTTGAATGGCTTCCCAGAATGATCCGCTGTGCATTTCCCTCTGATGTGAAATATCATTTTTACAGGCTAGCAAAGCGGTATTTAATGGTGGCTGACAGGATAGTGTTTAAGGGCAATATGTACTGCACACTTAAATGTTTCTATCTGACTCTTGGCACAGATCATTGAGTTTTAGTTGTTCTGGGTGTTTTTAAGAGACATCCTGCAAAGGCTGGGTGGTTGGGTCCCAGGATTCCTTTCTTTACTCTACCTTCTGCTCCTGTGCGTTCTAATTGGACTTTTCTGTCTCACCTCATGAAACTCTTTGGTGATCAGCACTGGACTGACATCTGGAAGGAAGCTCTCCGGATGCTGTTAGACCATTATTGGTTCTGATGAATACACGACTCCTTCCTCCCTGCACTCAAGGCCGAGTGCAGTGCTGCTTGGCTGGGTGCGGCGTGTGCACCTGTGTAGCTAGGCAATACGGCAGACCTGGCACCTTGTCCAGACTTGGCTACATATAGCTGCTGAACTCTGATCCGAGCATAAATTGAATGGAGGTGTGCGTGGCTTTGGAGATAATTTTCTTTTAAGGCAAAGGTTTGAATTGTTTCTTTTTCCATAGCGGCTGCAGCTGCTTTTGAGAAGAGGCTTTTCATCATTGCACTTCTGACTTCAGAGAGGGTTTCCACTTCTCCAGGCAATAAAAATGTTCTTAAGAACCATAATTCCATCGCTAATCAAGTGCCAGGAATGATAGTTTGACCCACCAAACAGTAGCTCAGTGGAAAGTTTGCCCTAAATCCCTTTCTTAGCTTGAGCAGAGGCTTTGGAATGCAAAGGTCCCGACAACCCCAGTCAAGGATCAGGGCCCTGTTGTGCTGTGTCACTGTATGGATGCGTAATAAAGCAGCCGTGTGGCGAGGTTCATTTCTTGGAATAGTGACCTCCCCCTGGAAGCACATCTTATCCCGCCACCTGCTATAGTTGCCTGCAAAGTGGATAAGGCTGCTGTGATCTCCCTCCTTGCATGTTTCTTAACTTAGCAAGGGTTATTTGATAACCAATGGAGGACAGGCTTTATCTGATCACTTCTCTGCTTACCTTAATAGGCACTGGCATCTTGGAGCCCCAGGCTGTGCTGATGCTGACCTTGGTGGGAGGGTTAGGGCTTCCGTTTCCACCTAACATCCACACAAGATCACATTGAGGAGGAGGATGAAAAAAAGCAAACGTTGTGCTCAGTGGGATGGAGACTGTAACCGCCTGTGCCAGACGAACACTTAAATTAGCAATAGATTTGGAGTTGGTTCATGAGGATTAATTAGTGTTTGTGGAGTGCTTTGAATATGTGGAGTGCAAGACAAGGGTTGAAGTGATATTTACCTTGACACTTGAAACTGTGAACTTGTTTGGGTTTCATAAAGACCCTTGGACAATAAGTTCTTTTCAGGCTTAATTGCAAGCTTGTTTTTGAGGAAGACAATTAAAAATCAGTTTCGGTTAAGTAGCCAGAGTCTGCATTCCGAATGTGTATTCCCACACAAGAGTTGGTGCCTACAGTAATGCAGTCCTTGGAGGTGAAAGAAAATACCCAGCTCCGTGCTGGGATGAAGGCAGGATTCTGAATGGGAGACTTGAGTCCATGAAGGCGTATAGATGGTGACTGGTAGGAAGGATGCTCCAGTGAATAAGGCACTGGCCAGGGATTCAGGAGACTGTTCAGTTCCTGGCTTAACCATATTTCCTGTGTGATGAGGGGCAAGTCATTTGAATCTACCCTGTACCCCCTTCCTCTCTCTGTAAAACAGGGATGCCACTTCCTACATCAGAGGCTAAAATCCATTAATGACTGGAGGTGCAGAGATGCTTTGAGGTGCGTGTAAGTAACTGAGTGATGACAGATAAATACCTAGGCAGACTCAGCAGGCAAGTGAAAGGGGAATCGATTACATGTGGAAACATACAGAAGTTGGGGAAAAGTCTGATCACATCTGCACAGAAACGGTCACTGATGTGGCATCTTAAACAGTTACAGCGAAGTGGAAATCTTCAGCTGAAGCAGTAGGAGGGGTTAGTGACCTGCTCTGTGCTTCCTGTACCTAGACAGCAGCCAGCAAAAAAGAAATGTATTTAGCTTTGGTTTCGAGGGGGGATGGTCTCTGATACAGCCATGTGCTTTTCAGAGCAGGACGTCTGATGGGCTTCGTGCAATAAACTAGAGAGATGTGGTGGGAAGCTTAGCATTAATTCTGTGCTGCATGTTTTGAGGCTCTGGAGAAACTGCAGAGTCTCATGCAGTGCAGGCTGCTATGAAATTACAAATGGTCTCCAGGTGCTTAGTCTGATGTAAAGCCCCAAAGCCGAGCGAGTCGGTGAAATACAGGACTGGCCTCTCTGGAGGCTCTGAAAAGGGTTACCTTGCCGCAACAACATGCGCTGTGGTGACACAGACCCTTGATCTGGCGCCTCTGATAGGCGTGTGATCACAGAGGCTGCACTCTGTGCACAATGGGCTAGAAGGGATTTTAGAACAAGAATGGCCAGACTGGGTCAGACCCAAAGATCCATCCCAGCCCAGTGTCCTGTCTTCCAACTGTGGCCAATGCCAGGTGCCCGAGAGGGAGTGAACCTAACAGGCAATGATCAAGTGATCTCTCTCCTGCCACCCATCCCCACCCTTTGACAAACAGAGGCTAGGGACACCATTCCTTGCCCAGCCTGGCTAATAGTCATTAATGGACTTAACCTCCATGAATTTATCCAGTTCTCTTTTAAACCCTGTTATAGTCCAGCCTTCACAACCTCCTCAGGCAAGGAGTTCCACAGGTTAACTGTGCACTGTGTGAAGAACGTTCAGAGTTGGCTGAATGCTTACGACATGCTCAGCACGTACAGCAATGGTGCAATCTATGCACTAGACCCCAGTCTCTTGACTCTGTCCATTGGACCTGCCCTGCCTTATGATGTGAGACTGTCACTAGTGTCTGCTTCTGGCAAAATGTCACTTATTTGTTTTACTTAACCAAGAATAAAAAATGCCCTGGGGACATTTCGTCCTCATAAAAATTTGAAATGGCGAGTTGGAAACCCATTGGGATTGACTGAAAAGCAGAGGCAACCTGGCTATAAAATGTTCACGGCAGGGTCTGCTGTAGTGCGTGATGCACACAGAGGCCACGGTATATGTTAAAAAAATCAATATTTGGCACCGAGGGGCTATCAGTAAATGAGCGTGTGTGTTTTCTTTTCCATTTGGCCATATCCGAGGCCATGTGCTGTGCAGTGGGATCCTGTGGAAACAATCAGCGCATGTGTTCCCAAAAGTGGAATTCTGGGGACAGTCTGCTGTGCCTAGGTGTGAAAGTGCCAATCTCCTGACCTCTGCTTCCCAGTTCTCAATAGCTGCCAGCAGCCTTGCTGTGCTGTTAGACAGACTGAACATGGGGAATAGCTCTTAAAATTAGACAATCTCTCTGCTTCTCAGTAGCGACCTCAGCCCTCTTGCTAGCAGGACAATCAATGTTAAATCCTTGCCGTCCTGGGTCGCCTGTGCGGGTGGAAAGGGAAAGCGAGGGGCGAAGCGGCTCTGAAATTGCAATGCAAGCAGTGTACTGTATCAGAAGGCTGTCTGGGCTATTTGTTGTTCCATTGACTTCATTTGCTAGCTCTGCCCAAAGTTTCAGCGAGGTGATGGATATTGCTGTAATCCACTGATCTATGGCGCTGGACTGTGACACAGAAGTTAGTCATCTCTGCTCCATGGGGTTAAAACGAGAGTGCCTCCGGAATGCGACCACGGGAAGAGGTGAACTGAATGCATTTTTAAATACAGCCCGAAAGTCCCATGGATTTGGAGGATAAAATGTGCCACTGGTAGCCTGATTTAGACCTTGGAGCACCGAGGCTGGCAAGGCGAGTAAGCAGCATTTGGGAGAAGACTTCATGCCTTGCAACAGCATAATTCATATTAATTCTGAAGCACTTCAGGATTTATTGTGTGGCTTGACTAGAGATCTGGCATGGGGCTGGACATTTTTTTGGCACCAGCTAAATAATGGAAACGCTTACATCCTCGCTGCGCCCCTCCCCTCTCCAAGGAGAGGGAGGAATGCATGCATAATGTATCGTCTCCTCATGCAAAGGGTTTACCCTGTGAATTGGGCTGTCGGCATCGCTTGCAGTGCATGAGACAGGGAGAGAGTCAGATTTTCATTTTGTCTCCAGATCTGTGGGAAATGTGGCAGTGCACTGCACTGGAAGGCTTTCATCTGGCTAGTAACCTGTGTTTCAAATAATGCAAATGTCTGGTCTGAATATATTGATTGTTTAGCTGGGGTGGGGAGTCCCTCTCCATTGCTAGAAAATTTTTTGGGGTCAGCTGGTTAGTTATGAAATTGCAGGTTTGGATCCAGTTGACCAGACTCAAACTCTGGAAGGGAATGGAGTGGCATGTGCCATTCTGTTGGAGACTCCTACAGTCACTCTCGTTCTCCATTCAGAGGAGCCTGCATTGAGCTCTCCTTTAGTTCTGGTTTCATATTTGGAAATTGTCTTTTTTGAAAGCAGTTTTCCCTCTGTGCAAAAGATTTGTATTTATGCCTGAGCTTGAAAGGGATTGGAGGGGTAAAGCAAGGTTTCTGTTTGGCAACACTAATTTTTTTCCTCCTTGGTTTCATTTGCTCATTTGAGCTGCACATTGTGTCTTTCATTCAGCAAATTGCATGTCAGTTTAATATCTGTGTAAATTAGCCATTCCAGAACAAAGGACTCTGCAGCCCTCCCGTCTTCCTTGAAGACCCTTTTCACCCTGCCTGTTTTTGTGTCTGGTTTCATGTGGTGTCAGAAAGTGGCTGTTGCTTTCTTATTTTAAAAGCATCATAAAAAAGAGAGAGCCATTTCTTTTGCTAGGTAATGTGAAATACCAATTGTTTGTCCTAGATTCTCTTGTCCTGGCATTTGCAGGTGGCATCAGATTCACTGCTTGAGTAAGAAGCAAAAGCCAGTTTCCTGGCATACATATTTGTAGTAGATTTAGTTGGTTTAGCAAAAAGATACCTCACATGATGGCAGTGATTGGTTTTAACCATGGCCCACTGATCTGGATGGGATTGGCTTCCTCAGTCTTCTGCTCCTCAGTTTAACAGGAGTGGAGCGTGGGAGAAGTTCCAGTGAGTGAGTAAATGCTCAAAAACCTTGACAAACCAACCAGTAGAAGCTATGGAACTAATCCCCCCCCCCGCCCCCGGCATCGTGTCCTTGAGTGCCCAGCGCTTAGCGCTCCAAGGGGGGGAGTGGCGAGGTAGTAGTGTCCTGCTGGGTCTTGGGGTGCTGGCTTTTCTGAGTACATCTGTAGCCATTGCAGCTGTGGTCCGAACTCCCAGCCCGTTTTCTCATCTTGCCCAAAGTAGCCCCAGGCCTTGGGCGTGGGCAGAAGTTCCGAATGAGATGCGACCTGGGATGTGGGGAGGGAGAGGCACAGAGGGCGCAATCTGCCTAGGAAATAATAAACCGTATCAAAGGCTCATTCATTATGGAAGAACGTGGAATGAAATTGCTGTTGCGTTTTTGTTCACTCTGTCTCCCATCTGATTCATTTCCTGCTGCTCTTGCCTTATCTCATTCTTTTCAATTTATTCTTCTCTTAGGTTCCCTCGCTTCAGCAGCAAAGAGGCGCTTCTCAGGGTCCTCTGGGTTTGCGCTCTGGCCCCCGCCCCTTTCAAACACTGGACAAGTTCATTCTATTCCTGATTTCCACGTTGGGTCTTCATTACTAGATGTGTGTATTGAAGCAGTCCCTAGAGCCTCCAGTCCAAGACCGGGCCCCAATGTGCTATGCACAGAGAGTGCCTACTGAGCACTTGGTGTTATTTCTAGGGGGGGTGGCTTCAGCCCAACCGAATGAGTTCCATCCTTCCCATGTTCCCGCTAACGCCTTCGACCTGGATGCCTGCTGGCTGGGGACATAGATTTGTCGTCTCCCTTAGCTGAGTTTTACACTTCCTTTGTGACATAAAGCAGCCACAGCAAAGCTCTTGGTTTGTGACTCTGTGGTCAGGTCATTCCTGCTCCAAGCCCGGGTGATCCTGTGCCTGCTGCATGTTGCAAGACTTTCACCTAGTAGTGTGACGCACAGTGCCGTTCGCCTTCCCTTCCATAGCAGAGAGTGGCATTGCCCGGGGTCCTCAGAGAAATCTTCGTCCCGGCTGTGTTAGAATGGCCTCACCCTACGGACTGATGTCCTCCCACTCAAAAAGGACTTGAGAGGTGTCTGCCTGATGACTGTCCATCAGCATTATTGGCCAAAACCCCTCCATCCCACAGGGATGAGGGAGAAGGCAGCTGGCTGTATTGGCTACGTACTCAGCCTCCCGAGACATGTCTCTTAAGGGGAACAAGGTTCTGCCCTCCGCCTGGCAGCCTGTGATTGCTGCCACCGCCTTGCTCTGTGCTTGTTCCTGGGACCTGTGCTGCTTTGTGCCAGTCATAGATGGAGGCAGTGACGCCCAGCTCATCCCTCCAGGAGCTGCAGCATGTTCACCGGGGCCCTGCCCATGTTTCAGTGCCCCAGGGGACGAGGCTTGTGCCATTGCTCTGCAGGCATGGCAGCCGGCTGCCTTCCCCCGACTCAGACACTAGTGCGAGCAAGAGGAGCGCTTGTTTGTAGACCTGGCTATGGCTCAGCCTGGGCAAGGTGGCAGAGATGCCAGCAGGAAGAGGGGAATGCTTGGAGGAGCTAGACAGGCTCTTAGCTGCTCCCAGCATCTGCCCTCCAATGATCAGACTACAGCAGGTGTTGGACTGTTGCCAGACAGACAAGACCAATCAAACCCCAGCTGGTCTGACATGCAGGAATTTTCTTTGAGGAGGGCTCACTGTTGAGAATGCATCGCACGAGTGCTCTGTGCACTCCGTGGACTGACCTGCCCAAAGGGGGCCAACTCCATGTCCTGAATCCCCTGCTATTGTCAGGGTTTCTCTTCTATAACCAGGGTTTGAAAGTCTGGGGAGCTGGAGGCCCAGGTCTTTCTGCACTTGGTTCTTACCTGTGGAACAGTCTGACAGATGCAAAACCTCCCTGCTGGTCAAAGCTGAGAAGAAAGTTGGGTGTGGTGGGGAAATAGAGAACCTCTAAGTATCATGAGATACTGAACCCCATGAGAATAGGAACAGAATGTACTTCTGTTACTGTTCTTAATTTACTGCTTGTCAGTGCTGTGGATCAGCAGCACTTGATGCTCCCTAGGAGCCTAGCTGAGCTCTCCTCTTCTGTCTTCCTAATAAATCAGTCCTTCCCCTTCATCACTTCTGCTCCGCATCTCCTTCACTTTGCCTCTAGTGGTATTTGAGCACCAGGGTTGAGTGCCAGTGGGACTGAGGTGTCTCCAGCTGGACTTGGTGTTCTGGGCAGTCTGATCAGCCTTCTCTAAGGCAGAACAAGTGTGCCACCTCCAACGATTTCTGTGCAAGAATTCCAACCAGTGTGCTGGCTCAAATTTTGTTAGCACTCTGCAGTCAAAATTCTCAGCATGTTGGGGTTGGGAGGTGGCTGGCAGGAGTCTCACTTCCTGAAATCTTATCTTTGTGACGGAGCATTTGTTGCTCCTAGCAGAGTAGCTTGTTTTCCCCTCAATAACACTGACTGTTTTCCTGTGGCGTTTAGGTCCATAAAGGACAGCACTGCTTCTTTTTGCTATAGCTGCAAAATTCTTGTAGAGAGAGAGAGCACCATGTGGCTTGCTACTCATAATGGCTTTTGAGTCTTCAAACACTTAACAGTTGCTGCTGAAATCCATACAGTTAAAAGCTAATGTTTGGTTCCTTTTTTGCTAATAGTATGCTTGCAAGCAGTGGCAAATGATTTTTGAAATGGTCTATTTGGGATAGAAGGTGTAATTGAGTAGAAGAGCAGTCTCTAAAGAGAATCCCTTTTTACATGATGATCATGAAAATGCTGGTTTAATTTTCTGTGAGTTTTTGCAGAATGGAATCGAAGGCTGTGTGCTAGAGATAACGGGCAGAGTCCCTGCAAAGAAATGAAGTGCCTACATTTGCTTTGGTTCTTTTCTTCCTTTTTTTTTGCTACAGTAGAACTGTTCAAATATTGGCAAGTCACCAGCAAATATTTGTAACCATGACTGTGCAGTGAACCACTACGTTTGTCAAAAAATCACTTTAGTGGGCACCATGAGTGAATGAGATGCACCAGGAAAGGTGAAATCTGCTTGTGCAGCTGCTGCTGCCTCCTGGCCCAGGGAGCTGGGTTCGACTTCTGGTGGGAATGTGCATATAAAATTGCAGCTCTGAGCTGCTGCTATTGGGATGATTTTTCTAGCTGCCTCCCCTTGCCTGGGAACTCAGTTTGGTCTTGCCAGCTCAGCATGGCCGGTTCCTGGGAGAGCTCCAAAGACAGCCAGCAGGGAGTGATGGTGGAGCTTCAGTAATTGACCCTCTTCCCGAGTCAGTACTGAGCAGACTCCTCGAATCATGCTGGAGCATGCTCCTGTGCTGTGGGAATGGGCTTATCGATGAGACGTGAGCCAGAGTTCTTGACCTCTGGTGCAAATCCTGTGACTTTTCCTTCAAGGGTTGGTGCGTTGGGCTTGGGGTCAGAACCAGTTCTTGCATGGGCAAAACAGTTACTCTACATCCCTCTTGCATCTGTAAACTGAGCACAGTGTCCAAAAGTGCGTGGCAATGCTGTGTGATACCCAAGGGGAGGAAGTGAATATCTGCTGCATTCCACCTCAGAGGTGGCTGCATTTCCACAGGCTGCAAAATGGCCCCAGTTTGGGTATTCTGTAAGGGGCTTTGATGGAGCTCTATAAATGCAAATGCGACCTTTGGGATGATATCTTGTATCACCCAGCCAGATGATGTGGCCAGCAGTTCTGAATAGCTGTTGCCATGGGTTCCAGTATTTAAAAGGTCACCTCTGCTATGAAGTCTTGCTGGCCAGAGAGGAACTGTCCGTCAGTTGGGTGCTCATTGCAGCCAGTCCAGGCCCCCTTCTTCAGCTCTGTGGCCTCGCTTTGAGGAAACTGCTCTATCTCAAGACTTGCCCTGCTGCTTCCTGCCTGGGGCATGAGGCTGGAAGGAAGCGATGCTAGCTAGCAGTCCCCCGCCATTCTGCCACTGCACATTGGGAGAAGGGGAGGCCATGTTGTCATGTCACTACACAACTCTGGTTTCTGGTGTGGTCTTAATTTACTACCTATCCATGTGTCTTGATTGTGGGAGCGCTACACCGCCGCGCAACAAGCTCTTGGGAACCTCTGCTGTGACCTACCCCTGCCTGTAAGAGAGGAAGAACAAAAGATAAAAATGGCTGCACTGTGTTGGACCAGTGGTCTGTTTAGCTCTGTATCCTGTCTTCCGTCAGTGGCTAGTGCCAGGTGCTTCAGATGAAGTGAACAGAACAAGGCAATTTATCGAGTGATCCATCCCTGCTATCCAGTCCCAGCATCTGGCAGTGAGAGGCTTAGGGATACTCAGAACATGGGGTTGCATCCCTGACCCTCCTGGCTAATAGCTATTGCTGGACCTATCCTCAATGAACTTATCTAATTCTCTTTGAACCCGGTTATAGTTTTGGCCTGCACAACATCCCCTGGCAACGAGTTCCACAGATTGACTGTTGTGTGAAGAAATCCTTCCTTCTGTTGGTTTTAAACCTGTTAATTTCATTGGGTGACTCTTGGTTTGTGTTTGTGTGAAGAGGTAAATAACCCTTCCTTACACGTTCTCTGAGCCATTCCCTCCATCCTATCCCCTCTCAGTTGTCTCTTTGCTAAAATGAACATTCCTAATCTTCTGACTCTCTCCCCACGTGGAAGCTGTTCCACGCCGATATCAGATTTGTTGCCCTGCTCTCTACTTTTTCCAATTCTATTATAGCTTTTTTTTGAGCTGGGGCGACCAGAACTGCTTGCAGTATTTGAGGCCTGGTGTACCATAGATTTGTGTAGTTGTGGTACTTTTTGTCTGTTCCTTTCCGAACGTTCTGTTTGCTTTTTTGACTGCTGCTGCACATTGAGTGGATGTTTTCAGAGAACTAGCCATGAGGATTCCAAAATCTTTCTGGAGTGGTAAGAGCTAATTTATACAAAGTGATAGGTTTTGTATAGTTGGGATTGTTTTCCAATATATGCATTACTTTGCATTTATCAACATTGAATTACATCTGCCATTTTGTTGCCCTGTCACCCATTTTAACGAGATCCCTTGGGAACTCTTTGCAGTCAGCTTTGGATTTAACACTCTTGAATAATTTTGTATCCTCTGCAGACTTTGCCACCTCGCCATTCACCCGTTTCCCAGATCATTTACGAATACGTTGAACAGTAATGGTCCGACTACGGATCCTTGGGGGACCTGACTATTTACCTCTCTCCACTGTGAAAACAGCATTTATTCCTACTGTTTCCTTATCTTGTAACCAGTTACTGATCCATGAGAGGACCTGCCTTCTTATCCCATGACTGCTTGCTTTGCTTAAGGGCCTTCCATGTGGGACCTTGTCAAAGGCTTTCTGAAAGTCCAAGTACACTCTATCCACTGGGTCACCCTTGCCACATGTTTGTTGACCCCCCTCCTCCCCTTAAGTAATTCTAATAGATCGGTGAGGCATTTCCTTTTTCAAAAGCTGTGTTGACTCTTCCCCATCAAATTGTGTTCATCTCTCTGGCTGATAATTCTGTTAAGTTTCAACCAGTTTGCCTGGTACTGAAGTTAGGAGGGGCCTGTCTCTTCTGTTACAGCCTCAAATTCCTGATGGGGCTGCTGACCTGAGGGCGGAGTTAGACACCCATCGAAAGCCTTGGCAGCCCCATGCCCAAGTGATGGTGTCTGTGTCGGGGGGAAGACAGTAGCTGCGTATTGTCGAGGGGGTGAAGCCTGCTGCCCTGTCCATGTTCTATAGCATGCATACCTAGGGGTTTCCATGCAGCATGGCCGTGCAGCTCACTGCTGGGCAGCGTGTGGAAGATGTTCCAAGCCATGAAGGGACTGGAAGCCAGCCAGAGGGAGCCTTGTTCCTGCAATATGTTGCCTTTAGCTCTGGGGGAAGCTCTTGGCACTGGGTTGCTGTGAGAAGGCTGCAGCTTGTATTTGCTCAGAGCTGGTGACGTTGGGAGGCCTGGGCAAGGAGCAGCAGCTTGCTTCCCCAGCAGAGGGGACATACAGGGAGTAGCTTGGGTTGCAGGGGCACGCGGGTGCCAATCCACCTTAACAGACGTGTCCCGGCAGGATGAGTGAAGTGAGAGCCTTCTCACATAGGAGCTTGTACTTCAGGGGCAGAACAATAGAACAATTGAATCTGGGTCACAGTAGATCAGTCGTGGGTTGCTGGGGGTTATGAAATGTCCCTATTTGTAAACATCAGTGTGGTTTTTACTGTAAGATCTTCATGTACAATAAAGTCCTGGTCTACCTCTGAAAATAGCTTCATAAACAAAAAGTAGCTGCGCTTGATGTGCCTTGGCATGGACATCTGTCCCTCCAGCCAGTGTGTGCCCCCCCTCCCCACAGCAGCACCCACTTCCTCTGTGCTGGCATCTCTGGGCAGAGGGCCCTGGGGCAGCATCCTTGGGCAGAGTGAGGATGCCTGCAGTTTGCACCAGTCTTGTGCTCAGAATTAGGGTTGGCAAACCACAGCTGATTAAGGGGGTGCAGACTTTTCTGGAGTTACCCCATTACCAGGCTGCTTCTGGTGGCTAGAATCACATAAGACTTCTTAATTCAGGGGTCTGATCCTCCCACCCCAGCTGAAGGCTGGACATGGCTGATGTTCCGCAGTTTGCTGCTGCTCTGAACACTGGCCCATGTGAGGACCCGGAGTTGCCTGTCCCACACTGGAGCTCCTACTCGGACCCTGCGGCATGAGGCCTAAATGCTACTACCCCCCGCCCCCACTCGCTGCAGCCCAGCCAGTGCCTGGTGGACCCCAGTGTGCCGAGAGGTGGGCTAGTCCGGCAGTATAGTGCTGTAGTTAGACGTGCTGCAATGTGCCCATTCCATGGCCTAGACCTGCATACAGTCTGGAGTAATAAAACCATATAATGGCAAACTGGATCAATGCTCACAAACGAAAACCCTTCTAGATTCCCCCTTATGGTCCCCCTGCCCCCCAAGAAACTGAGGCTCCGCCTACACTGTGCCATCCACTCATCCTCCTTCCCTCCCACCTTTCCCCCAGGAGAGCGGGTGACTCTTGTACTGAGACTTTAAGTACAAGTTCCAGTGGCTGGAATCACATAAGACTTCTTTAATTCTGGGCTCTGGGGACCCAGTGAGAGAAGTGACTGGTCCAAGGGTGTGGTGGAGTTAGGAATAAAACACGAGCTCAGATTTGCAGCAGCTAGAGACTGTTCCCAGCCTGCATTGGTTACAGGTGACCACCTAGTCTCTGCCCTTCGTTCCTAGATAGAATGTATTAAAATCACTCCTGTAGCACCTGTTATCATTGTCTTAGGGAGCAACTCCGCTCCATGAATCCCAGAGCCCAGGACGCTGCCTTACATAGATTCATAGACTCTAGGACTGGAAGGGACCTCGAGAGGTCATCGAGTCCAGTCCCCTGCCCTCATGGCAGGACCAAATACTGTCTAGACCATCCCTGATAGACATTTATCTAACCTACTCTTAAATATCTCCAGAGATGAGATTCCACAACTCCTCCCTAGGCAACCCAATTCTGTGTTTTAACCACCCTGACCAGTAGAACTTTTTCCTAATGTCCAACTTAAATCTCCCTTGCTGATCCCAGTTTAAGCCAACATTGCCTTCTTGTTCTATCATATGAGGCTAAGCCGGAACAAGTTTCTCCCGCCTCCTGATGAACCCTCCATTTTAGATACCTTGAAAACTGCCTATCATGCTCTCTCTCAGTCTTGTCTTTCCCAAACCTAAAACAACCCAATTCGCTTCAGCCTTCCTTCATACGCCGTATGCTGCTCAAGACCTTGAATCATTCTTGTTAGCGCTTCTCTGACCCTCTCCAATTTCTCCACATCTTCTTGAAATGCAGTGCCCAGAACTGGACACAAGACTCCAGTTGAGCGCCTAACCAGCGCAGAGTAGAGCGCGAAAGAAGACTTTCGTGCTTTGCTTACAAACACCTGTTAATGCAGCCCAGAATCACGTTTGCTTTTTTCAACAGTATCCACGCTGACTCATATTTAGGCTTGTTGTCCACTATGCACCCCAGCATCTCTTCTGCCCATACGCCTTCGGCGGTAGACCAGTCTCTTCCCATTCTGTATGTGTGAAACTGATTGCTCCTTCCTAAGTGGCAGCACTTTGCAGTTGTCTTTAAAATTGAACTTTCCTTACCTAGACATTTCGGTCCAATGTTGTCCAGATCATTGTTGAATGTAGTGACCCTGTCCTCTAGAGGCGAGGTGTTTGCAAGCCCTTGCCCAGCTTTGGGGGTATCATCTCCCGCAAACTTAATAAGGGTAATTTCTATCCAGACATCTTAAGTCGCTTGATGAAATATGAACAGCAGCCGCCGCTGCGTCGTGGAGAGAGCAGACCCCTGTGGAACCCCACTTGCTGTATACCTTTTCCAGCAGGAGTTGGGAGCCATTAATAACCATCTCTGATGACTTAATCCAGCAGTTATGCACGCCACCTTTCGTAGCGCGCGTAGGTCTAAATTGTTATTCGCCTATTTATCGATAAGATATCATGCGAGACCCCTATCAAATGCCTTACAAAATCCTAGGTTACCACATCACCGCTTCTCCCGGGCTTAGCCACAAGACTCTTATCCTATCGAAGAGAAAGAGATCAGATTGCGCTTTTGACACGATTATGGTTCTTTAGCAAATCCATGCAGGGTATGCTTCCCATTCCCTATCACTCCTTACACTTCCAAGTGTTTGCAGCTGATTCTTTAATACTGCCCTCCAATTATCTTCCCTGCCACAGAAGCTTTTAAAATAACTGGTCTGCGCTTAGTTTCTGGTGTCGAATATAACAGATAGCTAAGGCGTTAATGTCTCTTCACCTGGGAATAGGGTGTGAACAAACAACACTTGACCAGAGGACCAATCAGAAAGACAGGATACTTTCAACTCTTGTGGAGGCGAAGTTTGCGCGTGTGGGTCTTTGTTCCGTGTGTGTGTGCGTGTGTGTGTGTGCTCTCTAAGGCCTGAGCGCGTCACCACACGTCTCTACAGGCTCTCTGAATCTTCTGCTTTCCAGTACTTGTAAGTACAAAGGTGAAACACAGGATGTGTCCTTTTATTTGTTTTCTTTATGTGCAGATGTGTGGAGTTTGCCTGGAAATATTTTATAATTGCTATGTTTCTGCCGATAAAATGTATCCGATTGCGTTTAATAAGAGTCGTAATCATTATACCATCGTAGAGACAGAGAGAACTTGTATTTTTCTCTTTCTTTTTATTAAAAGGTCTTTGGTGTCTTTAAGAGCTCTGTTGGATTTTTTTCTCTATTAAGGCTCAAGGCGGATTGAGTTCTGTACGTTCACCAGGGGAGGATGTCGGAGGAAGAAGAGGCGGGAAGGGGTGAAAAACCGTTCTCTGTGCTTATCTCCTCTCGGAGAGGAATGGGGAAAGAGAAGATCCCTTGGTTTTAATTCATGCGAGCTTGAATCTGTCATGTCTTTCCTGTGCCTACCCAGGTGGGAAGAATCTGGGGAGCTGAGTTTAAGAAGGTGCGGCCGAAGGGAGTGGGCGTTATTTCCCTTTGTTGCTTAAGACTCAAGGCAATCTGAGTCTTGGGGTGGGTCGTGTGTTGTATCCCCAGGGAAGTGCTGTGGGGGTGTGTGGAGACGTGGAGGCGTCAGGGCCCACCAAATCCTTGGTGTCGGTGGCCAGCGCTAGTCGCGAGGGTCAATGTGCTGCTGTGTGGTAATTAAGGTGTCGTGGTGCATAGGTGAGTGATCGTTGCTAGTAATCTCATTGTGTGCGTTGACGCCATTAAGTTCGGTTCAGATTTGTCCACAAGAGATACTTATGCACCTGGGTTCCTATGTTATTCGCCTTGTGTTATAGGGATGGCACATAAATAATTTTCCCTATTTCCTACTATAGTCCTTCTGAATTTCTCTCTCTCTCTAGAGATTCTTGCAGTATCTCATTTTCTGGACGCTAAGGTTCAGATTTGGGAAAGAATACTATGACACCTGGGTTGTTTTTATTTCCCTTTTATAGATGGGCACTATATTTTCCCTTTCCAGTCTTCTGGAATCTCTCCATCTCCCATGACTTTCCAAAAGATAATAAATTAATACGTAGAGGCTCATACCTCCTCTATTAACTCCTTGAGTATTCTCTAGGATGCTTTCATCAGCCCTGGACTTGACATCTAACTTTTCTAAGGGTTTTTAACTTGCTCTTTTTTATTTTATTCTTCGGAAACCTACCCCCCTCCATAAGCATTCACTATTTAGACATTCCTTCAGACTTCTCAGTGAAGACCGAAACAAAAGAAGTCATTAAGCATCCTGCCATTCCAGTTTCCGTTACTGTTCCTCACTCCCAGTGAAGCTGGCCTACCCTGTCCTTGTCTTCCTCTTGCTTCTAATGTATTGATAAAAGTCTTCTTGTTTCCCTTTTTTCCCATAGCTAGTTTGAAGCTCATTTTATGCCTTTGCCTTTCTAATCTTGCCCCTGCATCCCGTGTTATTTGCCTATCCTTTGTCATCCTTTGTAATCTGACCTAGTTCCATTTTTTATGACCCACTTTTTTTGTAGGTCATGCAAGATTCTCATGGTTAGCCAAGTGTGTCTTTGCCACATTTTCTATCTTTCCTACCCATCGAATAGCTTGCTTTTGGCCCTTAATAGTGGTCCCTTTGTAGAACTGCCAACTCTCCTCAGTTGTTTTTCCCCTCAGTCATGACTCCATGGGACCTACCTATCACTCTCTGAGCCTTACAAAATCCGCCTTCCTAATCATTGTCTCTGTTTTTGCTGTACTCCCTTCTACCTTCCTTAGAATTGCAAACTCTGATTTCATGATCACTTTCACCAAGTATCCTTCTACTTCAAATTCTCAACGAGTTCCTCCCTATTTGAAATCAAGTCTAGAACAGCTTCCCCCAGTAGCTTTTTCAACCTTCTGAAAATAAAAAGTTGTCTGCAATGCAGTCCAGAACTATTGGATAAGTCTGATGCCCGCGGCGTTATTTTCCCAACATATATCTGGATAGTTGAAGTCCCCATCACCACCCTAGTCTGTTGGCTTTGGATGATTTTGTTAATTGTTAAAAAAGCCTCATCCACCTCTTCAGGTGGCCTGTAGTAGACTCCTAGCACGACATCACCCTTGTTTTTTACCCCATTTATCCTAACCAGAGACTCTCAACGCTTCGTCTCTATGTCCATCTCACCTCAGTCCAAGTGTGTACATTTTAAATATTAAGCTATACTCTTTCTTGTCTCTTGTCTATCCTTCCTGAGCAAACCTACCCATTCCTGCACCAACATTCAATCGTGTGTAACCACCAAGTTTCAGTGTCCAACAATGTCACAGTTATATTTATTTATTAGCATCCAGCTTTCGCTGCTTATTACCATTACTTCTCGCATTGTATATAGGCATCTAAGATACTGGTTTGATCTGCCTCCCAGTTTTGCCCTCACCCTCCGGTTCTCTCTGCCATTATAGCCCACGATCCCTCTTGTTTCTGACCCATCTCCCAGGTCTTTCATGTCCTCCACTTACCTGTGGCTTTGCATCACCTCCCCGTCAAACCTAGTTTAAAGCCCTCCTCACTAGGTTAGCCAGCCTGTGTGCAAATAGGGTCTTTCCCCCCTCAGAAAGTGAACGCCATCTCCGCGAGCATTGCCTCGAAAGCATCCCGTGGTCAAGGAAGCCAAAGCCGCCCTGGCGACACCATCTTCGCAGCCAGCATTCACCTCCTGATGCATCTGTCTCTGCCCGGCCCCTACCTTTGACAGGAAGAATCAAAGAGAGTACCACCTGCGCGCTCAAACTCCTTCACCCGTACTCCAGAGCCCTGTAGTCACTCTTGATCCGCTCAGCGTCACACCTCGCAGATCATTTGGCCCACATGGATGAGTAGCATGGGTAGTAGTCAGAAGGCCGGATAATCCTCGACAATGCCTCTGTAACATTTGGATACGAGCCCCCGCAGCAGCATACCTCCCAAGATGAAATGTCAGGGCGACACGATGGGCGCTCGTCCCCCTCAGCAGAAAGTCTCCGACCACCACTACCCTATGTTTCCTCATTTTCAATGGTGGCAACAGACCTCCAGCCTTAAGGGTACGAGTCTTCTTCTCCTCCTTTACTGTAGGGGGTGATTCCTTCTCTCCTGTATCAAGAAGAGCATAATGGTTACCTATTACCACGGCGGGAGGGTTCGCAGCAGGGGTGGAGCGCTGCCAGAAGGAGCCAGCTGTCAGTGTCCACCCTGAGCCATCTCCTTCTCCGCCAGTGGTGTGTCAGCAGTCCTGTGAACTGGGACAGCTTCCTCAGCTGTCTCCACATGGACACTGTCCAGGAATTGCTCGTGGATATGGATACTTGTCAACCTAGCCACCACCTCGTGTAGCTCTCCCACCTGCTGCCTGAGAGATTCCACCAGTAGGCACCTTTCACATTGGATGCCCCCCTGTCCCCCAGCCTGGATATCAGTAAGTGAAAATTGCAAGCTACAGTCTTTGCAAAACCACACCAGAATCTGGGTAGAAGCATCCATGCTCTGGCTACAGGTGCAGGTGGAGGAGACAGAAGCAGTGCTGGCACAGGTGTTGCGGGTCTTCCTAACCATCGTAAGCCTCTCTCTGTCAAATTCCCTCTCAAACTCCCCTGTCTGCAGCTCCCTGTCCCCTCTGCTCTGCTTTAAAGAGAAAGGTATACCTGCCGTGACTGTGACGCTGGGGGCTGGAACTCAGACACAAGTGACAGTGGCAGGCAACAGCAATGGGAGGGGCGGGGTGATTGCACAGTCTTACAAGTGAGTTGTGTGCACAACTGGATCGACCAAGTAACTCCTCATTTCTTTGACACTTATTTCAACCTCTGTCTCTGTTTCTACTTTGGCCTGTTTCTGTCCGTGCATTTGATTTTCCTCAGCAGGTGCCAAGCAGTTGTTGAGCCAGTCGTTGAGAGGCTCAGATCCTAAAGATTTTGCTCTTGGGGTTGCGTCTTCTGTTGGGTGAGACATTCTCTGGTGTTTAATGTCAATTCCTCGGGCTGCAACAGAAAATCCTTGTTAATGAGCCAGCATCCACTGTAGATTGCAGACTTAGGGAGGTCAGAGGCCTGCGTCAGGGTTGTATGTTCTGGGATGAAATAGACAGCGTAATAGTTCTTTTCCATTGAGTTGGAGGTTTGCTGTAACTCCAAGCTGTGGGCTGGGAGCAGTGGGCAGGCTCCAGCCTCCCAAACGGCACCTGTTCGCTTACATTGTCTTAACCAAATTTCTGATGCAAAGTAGCCACAATTCTGAGTGTAAGGGGAAGCCTGCTGCAGGGATCAAGTCCTGAGCAGACTGAAACTAAGGAGCTCTAATGGCTGTAATAGGGAGCTGCATTGGTTTACCCGAGGGGTTCTCAAAGTGAGTTGTACCACAACCCCCCCGACAACAGAGTTGCCACATGGCACGTGGGGGGCAGGGAGCCTAAGCCATGTTGCCCCATGTGGCGGGGGGAGGAGGGGGACATGAGGCAGCAGCATGAGCCCTGTTGCCCTGGGTCAAGGTGGAGCTTGTGCTGACCCCCATAAGAACAGCTGCACTGGGTCAGACCAAAGGTCCATCCAGCCCAGTATCACGTCTGCCGACAGTGGCCAATGCCAGGTGCCCCAGAGGGAGTGAACCTAACAGGAAGTGATCAAGTTTGAGAACTGCTGGTTTACCCATTAATGTTTCCAGGTGATTCTGGTGCTTGTGGGTAGTATTGGGCCCTCCTATACACAGCTCTGGTCTTGAACCCCCAGTAATCCTTCCTCCTGCAGGATTCTTTAGCCTGTGCTAGGTAGATCAGAAAAGCCTTATTTTTATTGATATTACCATAGCACCTCAGCGCCCCAGTCATGAGCAGGACCCCATTGTGCTGGGGGCTGAGGACAGACAGCCCCACAGAGCTCACAGTTCACCTAAGATGAGAGGCAATGGATAGATACAGATGGGAGTACAAGGAGACGGTAGTGATCAGCATGGCGGACCGAGGTCTCCGTGGCCTGTCAGGTTGTCTGACCCATTGCTGTCGCATCTGACGCATCACACTCTGTACTGTGTTTATCCTCTCAACACCCCTGCGAGGTAGGGCCACGCTCTTTCCCCACTTTCCATGTGGTCACCGAGGCTCGGGGCACACAGTGACTTGCCTGATGAGTCCCAGGAAGTCTGGGGTGGAGCAGAGACTGGACCCCTCTTCCTCTGACTAGATGATCATAATGGTCCCTTCTGGCCTTAAGGTGACTGGTGTGGGCAGTTCCAATGCAAATGTCCCCACCAGCTGGCTTTAAGCTTTGGGTCGAGGTGGGGAGACCCCCTCTAGAATTGAGGGCCGTGCACTCTCCCTGACTCCGGCTTCTGAGCCTGTCCATGACTTGGTGTTGGTGGGGTTCTGCCAGTGGAGGTTTTGCCCACTGGGAGCTGAGATAAGTTTGTGGGAGCAGCGCTCACAGCAAAGATTTAGGAAAGTTGATGTACTTTCATTCTCTCCCTGAACTTCTCCAGGTCCCGTTGCAAGTGTGTGTTGTTAATGCTTCCCAGTCATTCACTGCTTACTAGCCTTGCTGATGCATTTGCATTCAGATTTCTAGCTTTCCCCTTGTTAAAACTCCCTGTTGTTTCCCACCCCCCACAACTCTGACTGCGTGGCAGCTATTTCTGCTGGAAACTTTTTTTCCTCTTGCTCTTTGAAGGGTCTTTATCACCACAAGATGCCTTAAGCAGCTGGTAGACAGCGGTAACTGGTATGCAGTGAGATGCCCTGCGATTCCTTTTCACTGGTGTCGCGTCCCAGGAGTGCTATTAATCACTAGCCAATAATGAGCTTGCCTAATGAGCAACTTTTCCACCAGAGCCTGTGTGAGCAGAGGACATGCACTGAGCTTGCCAGGTTACCTTAATTAAGGAGCCCTTTTTGGTGGGGAGGTGAAAACAGTATGGGTGGGAACAAAGGTGCTGTGTGCAAAGGCTTCTTAATGAGAAGCCTTCTGATCCCGCCCCGCAGGAAATGCTCGGGGTGTTGTGTAATCTGGAGCTGAGACATGCCGGGCTGTAAAGCCTGGATGCAGTGCATTCCAGCCTTGCAAATGAGTGTGCAAATTTGCAGGATTCAGTGGGTTCCTGCGATAAAACCGAGCCCCCCACCCTTTTAATCGCTGAGCTGCTGTTGAGTTCTCCTGAGAAACCAGTTGAACCTGCCGTTCCGTTGAGAGGCTGCTCCAAAAGGCAAGGAGCTCTGTGGCTACTAGTGCTGGAATCGGAGTCTGATGCGGGTAGAGGCCGAAGGGTGACCCCTGCTTAGCTGCCAGGACTGATGGGGCTTCAGATGGTGCCATTGTGCATCGCCGTTCATCCCTGTTCCACTCTCTTGCGCTGTGCATCCATGCAGAAGTGCCTCTTGGAGGGTCTTGGAGCGTTGACCAGCAATGGGCACTGTATCTGTGTGTGTGAAATGGGAGGCTCATGTCCCTGTGGGAGCAGGCCTGTTAATGAGGAAGCTACCAGCCACCAACCTGGCTAAGCAATGATTGAAGGCTGCGGCTGGTCATGTGATCTGCAGGGGTAAGCCTCCCGGGCAAGAGGGGCTGGAATTAGGCGGAATTGAACAAAACTGAGTAAAGGCAAATGGAGGCTGAGTATCAAGAATAACCTCCTGATAAGATAGGCCAGGCTGAGGAGCAGTCTCTTGGCGGGTGCGGGAGGTGTCTCTGTTTGCATGGGAAACTTTAAGGCTAAAGTGGAAGAAGTGCTGCTGGGGACAGTCCTATGCTGGCTTGGAGAGATGAAGAGAGGATGAGGGTAAATTTTGATCCCTCAAATCTGCTTCTTGGGACTTGTCTACATGATAAAGTTGCTCAGAATAGCTCCCTATGTAGACACACTCTGCTCTGGAATACCATCACTTTATTCCATAATTGCTCCACTTTGGAAGTGCAGTAATTATTCCAGAATGAAGTGACTTATTCCAGAATCACGTGTCCACATGGGGAGCTTATTCTGGAGTAGCGCTTGCTCAGTAGCTATTCTGGTCAATTCACTGTGTAGTCAAGCCTTTATGATCCAGGATCAAATAGCTAGTGCCCCTGTTTTCTGTGCTGCTGCTTGAGTGCAGTCCCTTCTGCTGCTCAGGGCCCTCTGTGCAGTGTGCTGGCTGGCTGCACCTTCACTTTTTGCTGCTACCAAGCTTATTGGGGTTTTCTTCTTCATTGCAGGACAAGAACCGGAAGCTGCGCCCACTCTATGACATTCCATACATGTTTGAGGCTCGGGAGTTCCTGCGGAAGAAGCTCATTGGAAAGAAGGTAAGAAACTGAAACAGGATTTAGAAATTGCTTGTTGGAGCAACCTGCAGACCAGCTGGCTAGAGCTGCCATCTCCTGTGACCTCCTGTGAGCAGGCTTAGACCAAGGAAAACCCAGTTGCTACTGGAAGAAGTGTTGAAAATATGTTGGGTAGCGCTCTTTATGACACTGTACAAAGTTGATGCCTCCATGAGGTGTGTGTGTGGGGTGCTGTGCTGCTGGAGCTGCTGTTCCTGGGAGAGAGGGGAACCCACCCCATGGCGGCTGTTCAATTTCACAGTAGCTTTATCCCCCCCATGTTCTGAGTGTGTCCCAGGAGAAGTTTAGGGAGCAGAATAGAATTCCTGTTCCTCCAGCTGTCTGGTGCAACCGCTGTTGGTGCTTTCCCACTCCAGACACGGCTGCACGTGCTTAGGGGATGGTGAAGAATCCCAGCCCCATAAGCGCTTGAGAGTAGAAGGTGCTGGCGAGAGATACGGTAGTGCTATCCTGTTTTAGGGGTGGGAAGAGGGCTTCTTGCCAAAGAAATGGCCCCAATGCTAAACAGAAGCAAGCAAGCTCCCTTTGAGCTCTAAGATTCTTTAAAATGCACAGGCAAAGAACTAGCCGCCTGTTCCTGTGTAGCTGGCCGCATGCTGTGCAGTACTTTCCTCTGTCCTTCGAGTTTCACTTTCAACCATCTGCTGCAGTGAACATTGAGAGGTCTGGGCTACAGTCCCAGGGCACGTCCTTTTCCATGTATGCTCCGGTGACGTCGATCTACACCCCTGCGACTGAATGTGGCTGGGAAGGTGGAAGCTATCCTGGCTTGCTATGACAAGATGCATACAGTGTTAATGTTACATGATTCAGTATTCAGCCTAGAGATACTGGTTCTATTTTCAGCCCTGCCACTGACCTGCTGCCTGACCTTTTGGCAAGTCAGTTCTCTCAGTGCTTCTGTTTTTCCTCCCCTCTCTGCGTTGCCTATTTAGCTGATAGTCTGCAGGGCAGGGACTGTTTCTTACTGTGTGTACACAGCACCTAGTGCAGTGGGGGCCTGATCTTATATGGGGGCTCTGAGCCACCACAGTGCAAACATTGAATACCTCCACCTCTGTCCCCACGTGGTGGTAGGATCCAGTCCTCAGTTACGTTAGTGCGTACTGTTTCTTCGGTACCAGGTAATGTCCTTATTTCCATCCCCGTCTAGTTCCTTGTTTTCCTGGCCTGTTTTTCTGTGCTGGTTTAGAGCCATTCTGGGGAATGAAGAGTATAATATGCACTTTACTACCGATGCACGTGCTCAGGATGCAATTTTCAAATGCATATAAAATGGTCAAATAAATCAATTTTCCTCCGTAGCAAGGCAGCTCATTGCTGCTCATTGAGGACTATTTCCATGCCTAATTGCATCTTTCTATTTCAGAGACTTCTTTATATATTAAAAAGACTTGCAGGGTTTTTTTAAGTGGCGAAAAGTCTGTCGCTTGTCTCCTTCAGGAAATGGCTGTAGGGAATTTGACCTAAAAACCCCAGATCTCTGGGCCAACGTGAGCCTAAAAGGAGGTTTCATCCAGTAACTGGCATTTGGAAAGGGATGGTGATAGGGTGTTAAAGGGAATTGTCTAGTAAGATTATCTGTCTGTGGCCTAGTTCCTGCTTTCATCAGGGTGCTGACTGCTTGGTGCTGTACCGAGTGAAGGAAGACAGACAGGCTGTATGGGCTGGTGTGTAGAGACAGTCTCCCCTTGATGCAGCACAGTGGGGTTCTTTCCCTGGCGTCAGAACAGCTAGAATAACCCTGCACAAGGGGGTTTTGGGGGGAGAAGGTGTCGCTGGAAGAAATTGTCCTTTTGCTAGACAGAGCTCCAGCTGAGGTGCCGGGGCACGTAGAGAAGCGATGATGAAAGCAGGCAAAACCCTTTGAATCCATTTCTCTGAGCGCCTGCAGCACCCGTTTCAGGGCAGGTGGAATGATGATAAATACCAAGCGCAGCTAATCGGGCTCCAAAGCATTTTAATAATATGTTAGTAATAGTCCAGTGTGGGCCCTGGGGCTCTGCTGCTTAGTGCCTGCTTTAAGAGTGATCCCTAGACAGGTGTGTCTATGAGGGTGGAGACCTCTCCCTCAGAGCAGCCTATTTCCTATTCCAGTGCCCTCCTGTTACACCCATGACAGAGTGTGCTGGAGACCCTGGCTGGGCTGCTGTCTCCACAGAGCTCATTAGCAACAAGAGTGCTTATTTTTAATTTAGACAAATGCAGGTTCTTCAAGAAGTGTTTACATGAAAATATGGCACTTAGGCAGCTCGTGATATACTGAAGCCATCTTAATTACGTGCTTCAAAGCACCTCAATCCCTCATCGAGTGAAGCCTGGGGTTTGTTTTGGAAGCAGGTCTGGCAGTGTTTTGTTCCTTGTGTGTGAGGTTAAGGGCTGCAGCTCTGAAACACGAGGCTGGAAGTCTATGGCTCTGTCGGTCTGGAGCTCTGGTTGCAGGATGTACTCTTTGAAAGGCTGGGCTGCATCTGATTAGATGATGCCAGCAAAAATGCATCCTCCTCACGCCTTCAAGGTAGCATTGGATGGATGTGTTCTTGCACCATTTCCATGGATTATGTCAGGCAGCTGGGCTGCAAGGTGGTGTTGGGGGTAGAGAGTCCCCTGAGACCAGTCCTGGCTCAAGTTGCTCTTGAATTAGTCATGCTCGTGGTAGACTTACTGCTGGTAATAGCTCTGTTTTCTCTTCCGGCTAGGTCAGCCAGAGCCGTAAGAACCTGTGTTTTAGCCCCATACAGGTGTGTGCCATTCCTGCATGGCCTCTAACGGCTATGGGGAAGCCAGGAAGGCTTGTCTTTCTGACTCCTCTGCACCATGTGGCTCGTGAGCAGAATGCATAGTGAGTTAGTGCGAACATTGTGTGCGCCAGTGGGCGTGTCCCTGGGAGCAGCTCCCTGTGCGAGAGGGGTGTGAATGTTAAGTGCTCATCTTGGAGTGAGTAGATTGTGTGGGTGCCGGGGTGCCCTCAGACAAGATGGATTCCCCTTAATCTCAGCAAAGTTTCTGCTTGAGCTTGCTCCTGAATTTGGCTGTTCCAAAGTTTGCTTCTGGTAGAATATCTCTGTCCTTGCCCCTGGCTGGCTCTGTCCTTCTATATCCTGGGTTGCAAATAATAGGACCTTGATCTGAGCTGACTATTAGTAAGAGATTTCAGAATAACTGTGCATCTTTAAGGGGCTGGTTACCAGTATTGAGCAGAGCTTAGACTGGAGGTGCGCTTGGCACTGGGGAGGTGATTTGTGTGAACGTTATTGTGCAGTATGTGGGTTTGCTGAGACATTTGTTGCTGCGTCTGGTGGCAGGAGCTCGCCGGGAGGGCTGTGGTGTTCAGCATGTAGAGATCTGTAATGGGTTGTAATGCCTCGGCAGCCAATGGTAACAGCTTTTTGTACGGCGGGCTAGATTGTAGTTGATGTCGGGACACCTAAACCTATTTGTAATAGGTGCTCTTGTAATTAGAAATCAAAATGCTTAGTCTGGGAGCTTCTGCTTCCCACGGAATCCGTTCTCTGCCTCCAGGTGGATCTGATGTCCCCTCAGAATTGCAGTGAAGGGGAGCAGGGAGCAGTTCAGGGCCTCTGCAGCAGGGGTGAGCGTGTGGGCATGCTCAGCTGTGGGAAGCATGCCACTCACTGATGCTGGAGGTTTCATGCCCAGACCACAGCTCTTTTTCCCCATCTGTCTCAATGCAGGGACATGTCCCCTGTCTCCTTATTCGCTGTGGGGTTAGCTAATGGGCAGAGCTGTCTCAGGGCTGCTCCAAAGCCAAAGGTGCTGGTAATCCTCATTGGTCTTCCTTCTTCCTTTCCTGGTTTAGACACCTTCCCCTCCCTCACTGGTTTGTTCTCCTCCTTCATCTTCTCTGCCCAGGGATGTACCTCGATACCCAGTTCCTTCAGAAACACTTTGTGACTCCCTCTCCTCTGCCGCTGTGCACCTTGCTTCCAGCGTCACCACTTCTTTCCAGTTGTTTGTATTTAATAGATAAGCAACTTTACAAATCCCTCCTGCTCAGCTACCAAAACACATGACATGAACATAATAGTTGCTATGTCCCTTTGCTGTGTTATGCAGTGGCCTAGTCAAGTGCATCTTGCTAGAGGGTGGAACTTCACTGTACTTCTCTGGGCATGTGGGTTTAGGGAACTTCCATAAGCTGAGCACCAATTTTCTCCTCACTAGCTAGCACATTAAGTGTCTTTTAGTTATTAACTCTGGGATCAGTTGACCTGGGGATGTGGTACCTTCTTTAAATCAAGACTCTCTCTCTTTAACACACACAGAAAAAAGCTATGGGCTTGATTAAAAAATCCTAGAAATGTCAAATCCTTGGGTGAGGTGAGGTTCTCTGGCCCTTGTGATGCAGGTCAGATGAGAAGATTGGAACATCCCTTCTGTTCTTGAACTCTACAAATTTAACATGCAAAGAACTATGTTAAATGTCATGAAGTTTTGTACGTGGGTACTGGATAAATAATCAATGAGCTAAGTATAGATTCTTGGGCCTGAAGGGGACCGTTGTGATCATCTCGTCTGACACAGGCCAGAGAATTTCCCCAAATAATTCCTAGAGCAGATTTTAGAAAAATACCCAATCTTGATTTTAAAAATTGCCAGTGATGGAGAATCCATCACGATCCTTGGTGTATCGTTCCCATGGTTAATTACTCACTGTTTAATCAAAAAAAAAAATAAAAAAAAAATTTACACCTTCTGTAGTCTGAATTTGTCTGGCTTCAGCTTCCAGATGTTGGATCATGTTAGAGCTTCCTCTGCTAGATTGGAGAGCCCAGGATCAAGTACTTGTTCTCCAGGTGGCTACTTAGACTGATCAAGTCATCCCTGAACCTTCTCTTTGTTAAGCTGAATAGACTGAGCGCCTTAAACTTGTCACGCACAGGCAGGTTTTCCAATCCTTAAGTCCTTCTTGTGGCTCTTCTCTGACCCTTCTCCAATTTCTCAGCATCCTTCTTGAACTGTGACACCAGAACCGGGCACAGGATCCCAGCAGCGGTCACACCAGTGTGCAAATACAGAGATAAAATAACCTCTCTGCTCCTACTCGAGATTCCCCTGTTCAGGCATCCAAGGATTGCATTAGCTCTTTTGGTCACAGCTCACGTCATCTGTCAGTTTCCTGGGCACATCAGTGATTAATTTTTTCCATTACTGTTAATGCTGCCTTCCCCAGCTCCATGAGCTCAGCCATGGGGCACTCCATGTTTCCTTGGTGTTGAGCCCTTCCTGCTTTCTTGGCAGTATCTGAAGTCTCCTGTAAAGAGATGCACTTCTTTGCGTGTTCACCTTGTAAACAGCGCTCATGTCAAGTCTCTTGCTTGTGTTACTGGGAACCACCCTGAAAGTCTTGGTTGTGGATTTTTCATTTTTCCTACCTTTGAGGCTTTAGCCCCTCAAGCTGTGTGGCAGGCATGAAACACAGCCAAGATCTTTAACCAGCCTGAATAGAAATCTTTTGCCCGTAGGTCTCACTGCCTTGGTATTTGTGCTGACATCAGTTGTTTAGCTCTCCAGTTGGCTAGGGATATTTGTCAGGAACAACAGGCTTGGCTGGACCTGTATTTGCGGTGTAAAAATTGAGCAGCAAAACTCTTTTGAAGAGTTGCTGAGAGGCCTTCTTCCGATATTAATAAAAGGCTGAGACCTTTTCGCCTCTGCAGCTCACCTTCACAAATCCCTGTGGGGGGTTTCACCTTCCTTTGCAGGATGTGCCCAGGTCACTTGCTGGTGTTTGAACTAGAGTAAATGGTGGATTCTCTGTAACTGGAAGTCTTTAAATCAAGCTCTGAGGACGTCAGTAACTCAGCCAGAGGTTATGGGAGTGGCTGGGTGAGGCTTTGTGGCCTGCAATGTGCAGGTAGGTGGTCAGACTAGATAATCATGATGGTTCCTTCTGGCCTTAAAGTCTGAGTCTAAATCCTCTGCCTTGAGCCCAACCCACAGTAAGCTGCCCTAGCTCAGCACAGAACCAGAGTCTTTTCTCCCAGTTCTGGTTTCCTTCTGCTCAGTGGCATGCCCAGGCTGGCCTTTGGCTGTAGCACAGCAATCCCCATCCTAGGGCTCGGCCTCAATGCAGCCTCTCATGCTGCGGTCCTTCCTCCATAGCTACTGCAGGCTCTGCAGCCTCCCAGGATTGCCACTCGGCTCCCACCTGTCTGCTCGTTTGGTCTGTAGTGGCTGCTCCTCCACATCAAATCCCTCCTCTGCAGAGTTGCACAAGGTTGATTTCTGTGCCCTTTTGAACTCTCTTGGGGACTGGATTAAAGCTGCAGTGCTGGATCGTGTATCCACGGTGTCTGAGCCAGATGTGTTCTGGGGGAGGTGGCTACAGGGTCAGGGTGGGAGGAACAAATAGCCACCAGCCTGGGAGGAAGCCCAGCACCCTTCAGTGATCTTTGTTTCAGAATCCCCCTGGCAGGAAAGAAGCAAGGAAGGAGGAATTAGGGCAGTTTTTCACGCTCCGGAAGTGGCTGGTAAGAAGCCAGTGGCCCACATAAATCGAAGCAAATAGATATTTGGTTGCAAGTTAAGACCTCCATTTTTAACACCCCCCGCCCCAGTATAACCTTGTTGTAACACATTGCCTGGGCCGTGCATTTCATTGGCAGATTCTCCAGCCTTCTCTTTCGGCTTTGCTATTTGGGTAGCCTTGGGAATCTTGTTTCCAATTGCCTTTGATGCTGCATAGTTTGCTTTCTAAATATTTCCTTTGTCAGCTCCACATTTTTCTCTTCAGATTAATTTGATTGAGTTAAGCGATTGAAAAAGTCCTCTGCGTTAATGATCAAAACAGTCCCTAGAGCTTGGAAATGCATTTTGATTTAAAATGACAGGCTTAGATGAGGCAGCTCGTCCTTGCCTTCACATGGCTCACTGTCGGGATCAATCTTCGCTGCAGATTCCTTCATTAAACCCCCCAAACCCCAGTAGTGAATTTAGTGGCCTTTGAAGGCAGTTCCTTTCCAAATGAACTGGAACGAGGTGGGTCAGCATTTAGACTGCTCACTGCTCTTTGCTTCGGGTTGCATCATAATGCTCTTGATGATGATCATTGGGCTAATGTAGGGTATTTTCAAGCAAGCTGCCTCTTAGCTGAATATTTCTGTCTTTGGTATTTATCCCCCCTCACTGTAGTATCTGAGCATCTCTCTGTCAGTGTATATATGCTCCCCCTGTGCGGTGTGGCAGGGCAGGGCTGTTCTCCCCACTGCAGGAGAGAGAGCTGAGTCGCACACAGGTGAAGTGCAGCCTTCTCTTCTTCGAGTGCTTACTCATTTCACGCGCACAGTCAACTTGTGGAACTCCTTACCTGAGGAGGTTGTGAAGGCTGGGACCATAACAGTGTTTAAAAGAGAACTGGATAAATTCATGGTGGTTAAGTCCATAAATGGCTATTAGCCAGGCTGGGTAAGGAATGGTGTCCCTAGTCTCTGTTTGTCAGAGTGTGGAGATGGATGGCAGGAGAGAGATCACTGGATCATTGCCTGTTAGGTTCACTCCCTCTGGGGCACCTGGCATTGGCCGCTGTCGGTAGACAGATACTGGGCTAGATGGACCTTTGGTCTGACCCGGTACGGCTGTTCTTATGTTATATCCATGCTGTGTAGGTGTGTGCTCTCACCACGTGCACCTGTGCTGGAAGTGTTTCCATCAGCAGTATCCGTAGGGGACCGGCTCCGGTGCCCCCTGGAGTGGCGCTGCCAGCTTCCCCCACCCTCAGTTATTTCTTGCTGCTAGTGACCGTGCTGGAACTGTTGCTGCTTCAGCTACTGCTATTTCTTTCTCGTTCATACGAACTCAGGAATCCTTGTATTATAGTATGTCTAGTTTTCTGTAGTAAACTACATGGAGGTCATCACTGTGTGTGTGGGGGGGAGCACTTCCTGACACCAGGCCCATTCCAACTCCTGGCCCCATTCCTCATCCCGGTACTGTTCGTCAAGCGCCAGACATAGATCATCGTCTCCAAGCCATTGCGGATGGGTCAAGCACCACCGGTCCTCAAGACCTCGCTCCAGATCAGGCTCCAGGCAGAGTGACTGGCACTGGCTGTCCTGGTCACCTGGGAGTGACCGCTCAGGAGCCAGCCGTGGTTCCAAGTGAGGTTCCCTGATGGTGGGACAAGCTCTGGTACCAGCAATACGGGCTGTATTGTCGGCACTGAAACCAGCCCTGTGGTACCCATGGAGCCTATGAGGGTTCATCCAGCCCTCCCAGGCTGCCCACTCGGTGTTGGGATCCTCTCTCCTGCCCGCCTCCAGTGTATGAAGCCTCGGGCACGAGGACCCAGCAGGTCCAAGAGGGAGCAGGGGAGCAAGCCACTGGCCCACCAATGATTGTGGAGGACCCTATGGAACCGGCATCTTCCTTGTCATTGCCAGATGAGGCTATAATGGGCCCCCCCCCCCCGGTTTCTCCGGGTGATGCTGAAGCGCACTAGGAATTACTGAAGAGGGTTGCTGCCAGGCCCAAAGGGATGTCATGATGCTGTTAGCCACCTGCTGTCACCTCAGCCTGTTTGTAAGCGACAAAAAATCCATGTTAGTTCCAGTACAGAGGATAGAGTTTATCGGGAGAGGTGCTCAACTCGACCTGCGCCAGGGCATTCCTGCCACTGGAGAGATTCAGGGCATTGATGGACCTCATTGCGGAAGTTTCTGCATTTCCCCATCCACAGCCAGCGTTTGCCTTTGCCCACTAGGTCACATGGGAGTGTGTATATATGTGGTGCATCACGCCAGGCTCCGGATGCAACCCCTGCAGCAATGGCTGGCAATGGTTTACTCCCAGTCTGACCCCACCCGGCCTTCCTTCCCAAGGTGGTGTCAGCCTTCCCTATGTACTGTGGCATGTGCGCACCACTCCAGGGAGTGTCGGAGATGGTCCCCTACGGATACTGCTGAGGGAAAAATTTCTGGCACCAGTGCATGTGGTGAGCACAGACACTGAAGCTGAGTGGACATGAGCACCACATCTTGAGGAACATCAGTTACAGAAGAACACTACCTTTTCTCATGGGGTTTGTAATGCCCTGAAGGCTCCCAAAGTCCTGCATGGATCTCACCAGCCAGGAGTTGAGGGGGTCAGTCACTGGGGAGAGTGTGTTCCACCCTCAGAGGAGAGGGCGGTTAGCACAGCTGGCTTTCCTGCCAAGCTGTGTCCATGTCGCTGTTGTGCTAGCCCCAGGAAGCCCCTGGCCTGGCCTGGCTTGGCTGGGCTCTGTCCACATCACCAGGACATGGTTCTTGGCTGTCTAAGGTGAGCCAGCAGCTGGATGTGGCAGACAGGCACGCTGCGGTGCTGAGATCAGTGTGATAAGCAGCAGTCACAGCACACCAGCTGCTGAGCCCTGCTACTGTAGCTCCAGGGATGTGTGACTGGCCACCACTGCAAAGGCAGTGTCCGGAGCCTTTTGCTGCGAGCGCCTCTTTGCGTGCTAGGGAGTGAGGTCGGTGCTTTGGGAGGAAGTGCTGTAAGTGCCAAGCCAGTGCTGAATCTGGCATCCCAGCCTGGTGCCTAGGAGCTGTGTAAAACCAGGGCTACATAGCCTGTGGCTGTTGAAGTTTGCATGGGACAGTCTGACTGGCTAGTCCTGATGATCGTGAAGTGCCTTGTGCCTCCCTCCTCTCCCTGGCAGTAGCGTGGTGCTGCTCCACTGGCACCCCAGAGGTAGCTGCGTCTCAGTGCTGTGGAAGTGATCCCCTCTGAGGGTGCTTTAGGGTGAAGGGGTGTATGGAACAGAGGTACTGTGTGTCATAGCTTCCTACTCAGATTTGAACCTTAGCGTTCATAAAATGAGAAGCTAGCATGAAACCTCCAAGCTTAATTGCCAGCTTGGATCTGATATTGCTGCCACCAGCCAAAAATTCCAGTGTTTTGGCTCACTCTGGTCTCCCCAAAACCTTCCCTGGGGGACCC
>NC_133769.1:11209474-11217030 GCF_003597395.2 Chelonoidis abingdonii | reverse complement strand
TTTCTACCTTTGTACTCACAACTTGGAAACTGAAGATTAGAAGCTTGAAGATAGAAAGATCCCTCTCATAGCTGAGAGCCAGACAAAGACACAGACCCAAACATTCCGTCCCTGAGCTTTGAAAAATCCGGTTTCCTGATCGGTCCTCTGGTCAGGTGTTTGGTTCCCTTTGTTAACCCTTTACAGGTGAAAGAAACATTTGGGATGGCTGAGTGAGCGTCTAGGCCCTGGACTGGGAGAGGCTGGTCTCTGGAGCCTGGCACGTTCTGTCCCTCCCGTCTGTATCACAGAAGTGGACCCTGACTGGGATTGTCGTGTCTGCCTTTGGAAATGGCACCCACACTGGCCTGCCATGGCCAGAAGGGCTGGGGAGGAGCTTCTCCAAGGCCCTCACTGGCTGTCGGGTTCGTCAGCAGGTTAAGCTAGTTCCCCGTCTCTCTCTGGACCAGTAGGGCTCAGAACCTCTTCAGCTGTTCATTCGTGGGGGGTACTTCTCATTTCCCTCCCCATCTCTGTTTGGAGCCATGCTCCTCGAAGGGGTGGTGCTGGAGTGGGTCCTGTGTCCTGCCGCAGCCCTGGCCTTGCGGTACCCTGCCCTGCTGGAAGGTGGAGGTTGCTGTGAGCTCTCTGCCCCCTTGTGGGCGTGTGGGGCGAGGCCTTGGCCCAGCTGGAGTTAGTTCCTGTTTAGCCCCTGGTCCCTCTGAGCTGCCTCCCATCTGGTGGCTGTGCTGGAGCAGGGCTGAGCACAGCGAGTGGCAGCTGTTACCTCGATGCAGTACGGATAATCCATATGCTCCCTGCTTATCCAGACACTTGGCTTACAGTCTTCCTCCTTGCCAGGCTGAGCAGGCCCTTGGTGTTGTGGGGAGGGAGGCAGGCAGGCAGCTCTGTATAACATCCCATCTCGGGGAAAGCTGCCTTGGGCTCTTAGTGCCAGTGTAGGGAGGAAAACACTGCAACAGGTGACCTTGATCAAATAGCTGATGTGCCCTTCCCTCCTAGGATGAGACTGGATAATGGGCTGGCTCCTGCTCTGAGCAGTACGGAGCAGTTCTGACACTCGTTGCTGGGCGGGAATTGGCAGTGCTTCCCAGCATGACACAACCCAGGAGAGAGGGCTCCTGGCAGCAGCTCCAGATGAATGTGATCATTCCATTCAAGATTGATGAATAGAATATTAGGAATAATTAGGCCAGGCTCTGCTTTCGGTATTACCATCTATATTTCATCAGCAGACTCCCTCCTTGCGAGTTCTGAGTGAGCCTGCCTGGTTCTGCAGCTCGGGACGAGAATTTCCTTACCTTGTATTGCTCTCACCCCAGAGGAGTTCATGTGCCAGATCTCACATGCAGGGTGAGCTTGCAGGAGTTGACATTTCCCCCTGCTTCCTTGCAGCCACGTCTGTTAAGCAAGATAGTTGGGTTAATGCTGGATGGGAGACCTCCAAGGAAAACTGCACCGGGTGACCTTGATTCAATAGGTGTTGCTGTCTCCTCTCCCAAGTGCATGCTGAATCAGTACACTAGCGCGGCACTAGGGGGCGCTGTGCTGCAGGAATTAGACTTGGGAAACAGCTCTGACCCTGTGCCCTGATTAAAGCTCAGGTGACTCGTTCTGTGGAATTGGTGTTTAATTCTGATGTCCTGGCCGAGTTCCCAGTGGGGTAATTATGCTGTGGGTACCTTAAGTCCCCCTTACAGCTTCTTCTTTACTGTCTGCCCTACATCTTTGTATGGTGTTACTGGTTGCTGTTACAAAGCTGCAGCTTCCCAGCGCAGAGGTGGCTGCGTTTCCGAGTGTGCTTGAGGAGCGACTCTTGTGCTGGTATATGATCGCTTGTAAAGTTCTTTACAGCCCTATGGGTGAAATGTGGTGGTAGTGTTGGGGGTTATTTCTCCCCAGAGTCTCTTAGCTGGCACTAAAGCTCTTCAAAATGATGTACAAGCTGCTCTGTAAAGTGAACTTATGGTGTCCCACTGCGTTGTCCACTGTTTCATTCTGAGTGTCACCTGCTTCCCAAGCTGAACTCCTGACCTCCCCGCCCAGCCCCCTCCTCCATCACGCTAACACGATCCTCCTTCCTGTGACCTCGGTCATCTTCATTTCCTCCTCCTCTTCCCACATCTACGCTGTAACTAGAGTCCAATTGCTCTTTCAGCCCCAGCAGTGCTATAATTCAGCCCTTCTTGTTCCTGACTGGCAGGTCTCTAATTTAAGGCCTGCTCTCTGCTTCCCGTTTCCGTTCACCACTGGTCTGATGCTAACCTTTGCCCTTCCCCAGTCCTGCTGAAGTACACATGCCAGAATCCCCTCTCGCTTGGTCTTCCAGCCATGCCACCCCATTCTCTGTCACTTCATTGGCTCCTTACTGCACTGCTCACCCAGTTAAACGCTGTGGGTTTGTCTATGTTTACAGGGCCATGGCAGTACTGTAGCACTTTGAGAAGATGCTATATGTGCCGACGAGAGAGCATCTCGCTCAGGGGTGTGGATTTTCCACACACTTGGGTAACGTAGTTATACTGATGTAAGTTTCTAGTGTAGATCAAGCCTGTCCCTGGTGCTACTGCAGTTCATGTCTCCATCCAGGTCGCGTTTCGTGCCCTCCTGGCTCCTTTCTCTGACCAGAACCACAGAACCTCCTGACACTTCTCTGCACTTTCCTGGATCCAGGGACCAGCTGCATAAACTGATAAGTCTCTGCTCCAGGAGCTTACAATGTTCCTTTCTAGTGGCTAGCCACTAGAAAGAAACATTGATAGCCTACTACTGCTTGCCAGCCTGTGGAGTTCTTCCTTTTGCTTTGGCGGTAGAGGTGTGGGCAGCTGTGGAGCTGAAGTTGTAGGTTCAAATCCTACTGATGACCTGTGGTGAGGACTGTTGTTAAAAAAATGGAATCGACGTGATGTGGATGCCAGTCCTTTGGTTGTTTTATCTGTTGTATCCGTTTATGCCATCATCCTGTTTCGTCTCTGCAGATTACAAGCTGTTAGGGACAGAGAATGCTGCGCTGTCGCTTTGGAAAGCACAGAGCATGTTCTGAATGCTGCTGCAATGCAATCGGGAGCTGTGACAGCCCTCCAATGCAGCCAGAGATTTCCTGGGTCTCGGAAAACAGATAAGCAAACGATCAGACAATCAGTCAACATCCTGATGGGTTTCTGTGCTGACAGTAACATCTGGGTGTGCCTCAGCCATGGGTGCTGGCTAACAAGTGCTAGCGGCTTTCTTTTCTTTGCAGTGGGGCGTGCAGGCTATCTTTACACCGAGCACTGGAAATAGTCGCTGCTCTGGGGGTGGGGGGAAGTAACGCTGGTTACTACTGTGCTGATCTAACCACTGCTTTCACTTCAACCCTCCCCCATTAAATTAAAATCTAAAAAATCAAACTTGAAAACCCTACCCCAAGCAGAGTCTCCTCCAAAGCGAGAGATGTGCCTGAGATGCCGTAAAGTCCAGTAGGATCTTCGCTATTGCTATTTATTTTTTGTGGAAGGCACGCTGATACTGTGGTGATGGGCTGAGAGTGAAACCTTAGCTGGGTGAAATCGGGTAGATTTATTGTGCAGCAGTTACTGTGTGGATGTGTGAACAGCTGCCATGTCTAGTCTCAGAGGGGGCTGCATTTCCTTGGCAGGGGAAATGATTTCTCTGTGTGCTGTGTAATTACAGATGAGATGTCTGTCATACTTACCAGGCCTTCCTTCCCCATAGTATCTGAGCACCCGCAATCTGTAACATACGTACCCTTGGCAGCCCTGTGAGGCAGGACAGTGCTATTATCCCCATGTACAGATGAGGAACGGAGGTGCAGAAGGTCTGTCTACACAGCAAAGAGAGCCCCGTGGCTGGCCTGTGCTAGCTGACTTGGGCTCACGGGGCCCGGGCTATGGGGCTGTTTCATTGCTGGTTAGACTTCCAGGCTTGGGCTGGAGCCTAAGCTCTGGGACTGTCCCATTTCACAGGTCTTAGAATCCGGGCTCCAGTCTGAGCCCAGATGTTTCTGCAGCAGTGAAACAGCCCTGCAAACCTGTCTGCTGGCTCAGACCATCTGCGGGTGCCTAGCTGCTCTGTAGACCTACCCAGAGAGGCCAGAAGTGACTTGTCCAGGGTCACGCAAGGAGTCAGTGGCTGAGAAGGAATTGACTCCAGGTCTCCTGAGTCCCAGAGTAGTGTTCCTAACCGCATGGCTATCCCTTCTCGTGACCAGTGTAGTTGTGTGTCATCACTTGTGATGTGTCAGGTCGCTTGGCCTGACCAGTGTGGAAGTAACATGAGGAATGAGCCAAGTGGACCATTTTGATGTGCAGCCTGGGTTTTTCTGGGAGGGAGCCACCACCAAGCGTTCGTTTTCTAGCCCCCTCCTGTGTGATCTCTGCTAACACTGGATAGTGAATTAAGCTATTGCCAGTGGGTCCCCAACCTGCTGCCTTCTGTCACTTCCTATCCCACCCCTTCCTGTGCAGCGCCAGAGGAGCGTCCCTGGCTGTAACGCTATCACTCTGGCCTGCTTGCTCACTGCTCTGCATTGGGAGTGAGCTGACCTAACTTCTCCTCCTTCCTGAAAACACCAGGCAGCCCCACAAAGGGTGCTGCTTAAAGGCTCGTTTAGCCCTGGGATTTATCAGGCTGTCAGGAAGTAAATTGATATTTCTCTGTTTGAAACCTCTGTGATTATTTCTTTAAACGCTAAATGAGGGCAGGATGGTGGCTGTGTTCTGCCCCCCCTTCCCCCCCCGGGTTTGGAGATGGATCACCCCACCCACACCATATAGCTGAAATGAATTGGAACTAAATACATCAGCGTCTTGCTACTATTTACTGCTCTTTCAATATATTGAACTCCTTGTTAAACTGCTGCTTGCTGCTAATGGAGCTCCTCTGAGATGCCTCTTCCTTCCCTGGCATTGATGCACGATGGGGCCTAGGAAGAGACTTCAAGCGGAGCAGGTAAAGTGCTTAGCTCTGGGTGTGGCCTGCCTTCCAGGCTAGGGAAAGAGGAACCCTTGTGAAATGAGTTTCATTCAGTCTCAGGCCATTTTTTGTTCTATATTTCACTAGCACCTAGAGATCAAGGGCTTCCTTATGCAAGACACTGGATTGTCCTGAAAAAATTATAATCCAAGCACATGAGACAAAGGTCAGAATGAGAGAAGAAATTCTGCAGGTGGAGACTGGGGCCTGGACTTCCCACAGGGAGTGTGGTAGGGCTGGGAATTGAACCAGATCTCCTGAATCCCAGCCTGGTGCTTTAACCACAAGTCCACATCCTTCCTTTCGAAGGAGAAAATGTCCCTGATGTGACATGCATGTGCAGCCCTCTGATCTGGAGTCAGGTGTGCTCCTGTTATGCCATCTCCTGGTTGAATGTCTTTCCTGGGAAAACCCCGAGAGAGGTTTTGGATGAATTTAGATTGTAAACTCCTTGGGGCAGGACCTGTCTCTTTGCATGGTTTTGTGCAGCGCCTGACACATGGGGGCCCTGTTCCTGACTAGGACCGTTGGGTATTCTTGCAAGGCGAAGATTGAATGTGAGTAGTAAAACTGGATCCCATTCATTGGTGTGGAGGCCCATGTGTAGCGACTGGCATGAACCTGCAGCTGTGTTCCATGTCGGGCAGTGCCTTGGCAGTTCTGTCCCCACCAGTTTGAGATCTATGGGATCTATCATGAGTACTTGCCTGGCCCCTGTCACTGTAGGGCTTGAGCCCCTCACCATCTTTATGGTATTTATCCTCACAGCTCCTCCTGTGAGGCTGGGAAGTGCTAGTTCTCCCCCAGGTACAGATGGGGAAACCAAGGCACAAAGAGTAGGTGACATGCCCAAGGGCACAGGGAATCAGTGACAGATTAGGGAGTTGAGAGTCAAGTCCCTGGCTAGTGTCTTACCCTGTGGGCCATCCTTCCTCTCATGGAACAGAGCTGCAGTGGCTCCAAGCCCAGTGTTGTTGGTAAGCAGCATTCCTGGAGTTTGCTGGCCAGCACTGGGCTGAGGACAGTGCGGTTTGTCGCCAGGGCCATCCTTGCCCATACGCAAAGTACACAGCTGCGTAGGGCACCAGGAAACTTAGGGCACCACATTTCCTTGTGTGCTGCTCCAGCCTCTGCTCCCTCTTTCCCAGGACCCCTCCCTGTCCCTGCTCCACCCCAGCCCTGCCTCTGAGGAGTGCAGCAGGGCTGTGCAGCGGGAAGTGCAGGGACCCAGCCCCAACCGTGTGGCCAGTGAGTGCTGCGGGGTGATTCCTCCCTGTGGAGGCCTGGGTACGCCGGCCCCCCACCTCACAGAGGCCTGGGACACCCCCCCTCATGAGGGGGCTGTGTAGGGCCCAGAATAGCTAAGGACAGCCCTGTTTGTCACTGAGGGGTGATCTCTGGGTCTCTTCTCCTCCTCCCGCTCGCTAAACTAGCAGCAGTGCCAATGGGTGCACGAGCCTTCTCTGTCTCTCCAAGGAGAGCCACCCTGAGGCAAGAGTCTGTAGAAGGAGGATACATCAAATCACTCAGTCCTCTCCTTTATCCCTTCAAAAATACTTCCAGTGGCTGCTGCTCTGTAAGAAGCTCAAAGTGACAGTGGTAATAGCTTAGGGCTGCCTTTGAACCCTGAATTCCCCTTGGCCCCTCAAACGCCTGCATGGCTGGGGCCCTAGTGCCTAAGAACCAAACCAACCTCCTCAGAGACGGCGAAATCTGGGCTAGATGGCAATACCATGGCAGAAGATCAGCCCCTCCAGGCTACCGCCAACTCTTGTGCTGTGTCCATCACCCTGATATCTGGACGTCTCCTGATCTCTGGAGTGCTGCCCCCAGCATGGCCTCCTGGGAAGGGAAGTTGTGCATCCCTGTGCTACTGTCACGGAGTCCCCGGGCAATGCTCTGGAACTGCTCCCCACAAAGCCAGGCAGGACACTGGGCAGCCTCTTCTCCCTTGGAGCAGACTGTCTCCAGGGCAAGAAGCTCTCACTGCTTCACCTCCTGGGTCTGACCTTGGAGCATTCAGCATATGCCCCTCAGTGCGCTTCCCACAGCGAGTCCGCCCAGGCGGGGTCCTGGGGAAGCCACCGGGTCCTGCATCTCCACTTCCTGCAATTCATCAGGATTCTCAGCCAGCTGGTAAAGCAGAAGGTTTATTTGGATGATATGAACACAGTCCAAGACAGGTCTTGCAGGCATGGACAACAGGATTCTCCCCAATTAGGTCCATCTGGGGCCCCCAGGGAGGCCACAGCCCCCTTGGGAAGCCCAAGCCCCGTCAGGGCTCCTCTCTCCATTTCCAGCCAGCTTCAAAACTGAAAAACTCCCTGCAGCCCCTCCTCTCTGGTCTTTGTCTCTTTCCCAGGCCAGGAGGTCACCTGACCTCTTTATCTCCAACACCTTCAATTGGCACCTTTGCAGCAGAGGGGCCCAGTTCATCGTTTAGATGGGGCTACTATAAGGTGGGTGCATAACTGGCTGGATAACCGTACTCAGAGTGGTTATTAATGGCTCCCAATCCTGCTGGAAAGGTATAACAAGTGGGGTTCCGCAGGGGTCTGTTTTGGGACCGGCTCTGTTCAATA
>NC_133769.1:11184722-11209240 GCF_003597395.2 Chelonoidis abingdonii | reverse complement strand
AATGGGAAGAGACTGTCTAGGAAGGAGTATGGCAGAAAGAGATCTAGGGGTCATAGTGGACCACAAGCTAAATATGAGTCAACAGTGTGATACTGTTGCTAAAAAAGCAAATGTGATTCTGGGCTGCATTAACAGGTGTGTTGAAGAGTAGGTTAGATAAATGTCTATCAGGGATGGTCTAGACAGTATTTGGTCCTGCCAGGGCAGGGGACTGGACTCGATGACCTCTCGAGGTCTCTTCCAGTCCTAGAGTCTATGAATCTGTGAATCAGTTGCTAGGAGACACTGTCAGGCATTTAGGTGCACTGGCCCTTTGCTCTGCAGAAACCATACCCCCTTATCACACCACCCAGACACTCAAGAACTGCGTGGGGGAACCTGAGGCACCAACACAGTATTCAGAGAAAACGTTAAGAACATTCCTAGTTGGTCACAGTTACAAGGAGGAGCTGGGCTCTGAGCAGAGCTCTTCTTCCATAAGTCGTTGTGCAGTTTGCTCCTCTGCACAACATGTTCATTCCTTAGAGAATGCCCTGCTTTACTCTCCCTGCTGGGGGTGATGCAGAATGGAGCATGCGGCCAATCCAGGCTACGCCATATGCTGCTCCGGGGTGGGGTAATCTATGGCCTGGTCTGCACTATGCTGTTAAACCCATTTCAACAGCGTTAAATCGATTTAACGCTGCACCCGTCCACACTACACTGCTCTTTATATCGATTTAAAGGGCTCTTTAAATCGATTTCTGTACTCCTACAAAACGAGAGGAGTAATGCTAAAATCGATATTACTATATCGGAATAGTGTTAGTGTGGACGGAAATTGAGATTATTGGCCTCATTATTTTACAGTAGCTACCCACAATGCACTGCTCCAGAAATCGATGCTAGCCTCGGACCATGGACGCACACCGCCGAATTAATGTGCCTAGTGTGGACGCGCACAATCAACTTTATATTATCTGTTTTATAAAATTGGTTTAAGCTAATTCGAATTTATCCTGTAGCGTAGACGTAGCCTATGACCCACGCTGCCCCCCCGGGGGGCTCTCTCTGACACGTACTGCCTGGGGAGAGAAGGCTGCCCCCCAGGGGGCTCTCTGTGATACGCGCTGCCCCGGGGTGGGGTAATCTGTGACCCACGCTGCCCCGGTGGAAGGATTGCCCCATGGGGATTATCTTTTGTTCGCGGGGGCAGTTGAAAGCTAAAAGCAACCGTTCGTCCGGTATAAAGTATAGCGTGGAGTTGGTGGCTAGAGGAAGGGGACCCATCTGACTTGGTCAGAGCCCCTGGGGGACCTGTTGTCTCTGAACAGCAGCACGACAGACTCCTTTCCCAGACTGACTGCTCTCATCTCAGCTCTGGCTCTTCCCAGAAGTGGCATTTCTATAACCTTTCTTGGCAGCTTGTTCCCTTGTGTGATGAACTGGGAATGTTCTCACTGTTTTCTCTGAATACTGTGTTGGTGCCTCAGTGTCCCCTAGGCAGTTCTTAAGTATCTAGGTGGTGGAACAAGGGTGTGTGATTGCTGCAGAGCAAAGGGCCAGTGCACCTAAATGCCTGACCCTCTGTCTCCTAGCAACTGCTGACCTGGGCCCCCCTCTGCAAAGGTGCCAGCTGAAGGTGTTGCAGACAAAGAGATCAGGTGACCTCCTGGCCTGGGAAAGGGGCTGAGCAGAGAGGAGGGGCTGGAGAGGTTTGTTTAGTCTGCAGCTGGCTGGGGACAAGGAGTGAAGTGCACATGTGCGGGGTCTGGCTCACTGCCCCCCAGAATGGACCCGGCTGAGGGTCCCGTTCGCTGTACCCACAAGCTCTATTTTAGACCCTGTTCCTGTCATCAAATAAACCTCTGTTTTACTGGCTGGGCAGATTCGCTGTGGGAAGCGCATGGAGGGGCAGAGGATGCTGAATGCTCCAAGGAGACGCCCAGGAGGTGAAGCCGTGTGAGCTGCTTGCCCTGGAGACAGTCTGCTCCAAGGGAGAGGAGGCTCCCCAAAGTCCTGCCTGGCTTTGTGGGGAGCAGTTCCAGAGCCTTACCCAGGGACTGCATGACACCTTGTTTTGCACTTGCAGATCTACCTGCTGCAAAGGTCCATACCTCCCTGTTCTGTGTCTGCTGCGTAGCAAGCATTGATTCTCCCCCACCCTCTCTCTCAGGGCCTTGTGCATTGGGAGATTACTTTACTTTTCTCCAGTTTGGATCCACCTGGGTCCCTTCACTTTTCTGCATGGGCCCTTCTTCCCGGGTCTCTGATTATTCATCACTGTAACGTCTCCCCTGAAACACATTTCGGTCTAAGCACTGCATTCTTCCTGCCAGCATGGGATAATCCCTGTGGGCACTGCACATGATCCTGTGCTCGCTCTGGCCCGACATGGTATCTGCCTATCTGAGTGTCGCATCTTGTTCCTCCTCCGTGAGAATGCTGTCTAGCCAGGATCCCTCCTTCACTGGCTCGAGGTCTGACAGTAATCCAAGCTGGGTACCTATGTACGGATGGTCAGGTGGACAAGGCATCGGCGTGGGACTTGAGAGATCGGGGTTCATTTGCCATCTGTGCCACAGGCTTCCTGTTCAGCTCCTACATTTAAGGTTGGAAGGGTGATCTAGTCTGACCTCTTGCATAGCACAGGCCTGGGGACATCACCCAGGGGCTTGTGCATCCAGCCCATCGCTTCCGGTTGAGCTGGGGCAGATCTTTAGAACGAGTTGCTCTGCCTTGGTTGGAAGGAGCAATCCTGTCCCTGGGTCAGTTGTTCCAATGGTCACTTACCAGCAGTGGGCTGTATTGCTAGTCTGACTTTGGGCCAGTCACTGAATCGCTCTCGGGCTCAGTTCTGGTCTTACCCTCGAAACAGATGTGAAAGGGGGTAAGTTCCATGGGACAGAAACTGTCCAGCGCCCAGCAGAGAGATGCCTGGATCTTGGCTGGAGGCTTTTAGGTGCTACTGTGATACTAATGAACAGCCAGCTCCCTGCCTGATCCCTGCACGGAATCCAGTGTCAGGCGGAACTCCCAAGTGCTGAAGCATTAAAGGAGAAGATTAAAAAATATTGCCCTGGAAGAGGTTTTGTTTCCTGTCCCCTCGATGCCTGTGCCGGCCTGTTTGCTTTTGTGTTTTGTAGAATCCTTATCATGTTGGGAATAGATCTGGGCTGCTGCTAACCACATACGAATCCCCAGTGCCCTCAAGATAGATAGCAGCTGATGTATTTTCTGTCTTGTCCTTTCATCAAAGCGGCATGAAGGTTTATGAA
This sequence comes from Chelonoidis abingdonii, assembly GCF_003597395.2. NCBI lineage: Eukaryota > Metazoa > Chordata > Testudines > Testudinidae > Chelonoidis > Chelonoidis abingdonii. The sequence goes on along the minus strand of NC_133769.1, from coordinate 11,205,983 downwards.
GCTCTGATTTTTATGGAGCGTAGGCTCTCCTTTAAACAGACCTCATTGTTTTTCTTGTCTGTCTTGGCAGCGTCTGCCATGCTCAATTGGACCGTCAGTCCATAAAGTCCATATCCTATCTCAGGCAGCAGCCGCACACCCCATGTTTGAAGGAAGGTATCCTACGGCCCCCAGGCCCATCGAGCAATGGAGGGCACCAGAGTAACCACTTGATACTCCGAGACAGGAGCCAGGGATGCCTGGTGTGTGATTAGTAGCTGCAGAACCATAGATCCAAAGGCCTGAGGGGACCATTGATACCATCTGGTCTGACCTCTGTATAACACAGGCCAGAGAACTGCTGCCCAATCATTCCTGGAGCATAAATGTTGATTTGGGTCAGATGGACAGTCCTTGGTCCAGGATGCTGGGGGCTGTCCACGTGGATGATGGGAAAAGGTATTTGGGTCGCAGGCACCCTGCCATTTCTGTGTGTCAAGTGGCGCTGCGTTCCAGCCAGACCTCTCTTGGGGGAGGAGCAGTCCCAGGTTGCGAGAGGTGAAACCACTGCTTTGTAATGTTGTGCACACACGCTCACTCCTCAGCAGTGCTCTGGCAGTTTAGTGCGAGGGTTGGGGTAATGTAGGCGCTATTAAACCTTTGAAAAGTAGTTCACCAAGAGCCCCATCTCGGTGGAATTTCCCCCTTCGCTGCCCAGCCCTTCCAACGCTCTGCGGCTGTAATACAGTGTGGAGTGGTGGGAGGCAGGCTCCTGCAATGGAATAAATCTTTGGTGTATGTCAGTGTCATGGATGACTCTCTTTGCACAGATACTGTCTATTGATTTTAGCGTGGGGCAAGCATGGCCGTTAAGCAGCTTTTTTAATTATGCTGTTGCGCAAGCAGGTCTGAATGGGTGCTGTTGGCCCTTTCCTCTAATTAGCCAGTGGGGATTAATCATGTGGTTGGAGAGTGATGGCATGAGAACTTGGTGTGGAATAGTTCTCCTTCATGGTCCCTGCCTGCGGGGATGTGCCGCGGCTGGGGACTAGGAAGGAAGGGCATGCTGTATGGAGGATCTGCTGCTTCCCACGGCAGAGCATGGAGCCGGGGTGCCGCAGCCTACAGACATATGGGTCTGGACTCTGGAGCATGGTGTCTGGGTCACTTGCTTTAACGGTGCAGTATCTCCTCCCTCCCCTCTGTGTGACAGCCACTGAGGCTCTGCAGCCGGCTTCCTATAGTGTCGGCAGGGCAGTCTTTCCCCGCTGTCTGGGGGCAGCCCTCTGCTAGCCTGAGCAGGGTGATGCCATGTCCTGCAGGCCCAGCCAGGCACCTGTTGTAGGGATCTTGCTGGATTCTGATGGGGTGTGCAATAGGGTGGGGAGACGTTACCTGTGTCTCACATTCCTTCCAGATCCATCTCAGTGGCAGCTATGGAAATTTGGAGCCTGGGGGTGTGTGCCTGGATTTGTTCAGTGCATCATAGGGATTGTCGGGGGTGCCCAGTTCTGAAGTTCCTGTCTAACGTTGGCTGGTGCAGTCTGGCGAAGGGGTGTGACCTGGCAAACCCCCCCACCCCCACCTGGGGGCACCAGGGCTTCATGGAGGCAGATGCTCATTGTAATACGCAAACCTTGAAATATTGATTACCTGACCCCTCCTGGCAGCCCTGCTGCTGCAGGCTTTGTGGGAGAGAGCCGAGGAGGAGAGGAGAGTGGAGTCATCTCTGGAACAGAGTGCCGCTGGGTCCTCTTGCAGGGGTCGAAAGAGGGGGACGTTGTTCAACCTTGTTCATTCAGCTCTGGCTTCTCCCTCCAATGACTTGGTCTGAAGAAAGCTGCTGAAGGAGCAAGCATCTCCATCTTGCCCTTGCAAGTAATATCCATTAGTCTCCTGCAGTTCATGAGACACATTTCATCAGGAAGCAGGGGCTGGATTCTGTGAGGCTTGCAGCTTGTCCAGCCTTCCTATGCTTCAGGGAGCCGCGCTGTTGCTGTTTTGTGTCTGTAGATTGAATCAGCAATGGCTGCACAATCTGGGGTTTGAGCTATTGTAGCTCTTTGTTCTCATCAGTGTGGCATGCAGAATCTGAGACTGCTCCTATCCCTTCTGTAATGGGCTGGACTGAGGTGTGGGCTGGGAGGAGGCAGGCTCTGCAGATGAAAGTGCATGGTAGCCTCCATAGCTGGCTCTGTGGAGACTGCAATGCCAAGTACCCCTGAGGTCAGATTGTAGCTGAAGTGACCACAGGACATGTCCTTGAAATCAGAGAGCGCAGATGGCGATTGTTCCTCGTAACGGCATGTTCCCACGTCAGTCACAGGCACACCCTGTCCTGCTAGCCAGAGGACAGGTGGGGCGAATGGGCACGGGCTGGGAAGGCAGGTGCCATGTGTGCGGGTGAGCCTTGTGCTTTGTGCCAGGCTCTGTGCACTTGGAGGGGTGGGTTACCAGTCAGGAGGGCAGGTGAGGTGGGGTGGAGACTGGCGCATGGTACTCTTGGTTCACGTAGCTCTGCCCCTGACGGTGGGGCTAGATTTGTACTTGAGAACTTGCCCAGGGGTCCTGGCAGCAGTGCTGAAGGACTGGCACATGGGGCTTTGCCTTGCAGTCAGAGCAGGAGGCTGCATTTCTGGGCATGTCCCAGGGATGACTTCCCAAGAGCTGGGGGGACCCATGCCTAGGCTGCCTCTGGAATGGAAGCTCCTTGGGGTAGGGGCTGGTCTGGCACAGTAACCCTTAAAGCAGGGGGGCACCTTGCAGCAGAGAGAAGAGTTCAGGCACAGGGCTCAGAATCTGGCAATATTGATCCAATCCCCAGCTCTGCCACAGACTCTGAATGACCTTGTCAAGTCCCTTAGGCCAAGGCTTTCAAGTGACTACTGACTTGGGGAGACACCTTAGAGTCCTGATTCTCAAAGGGTGGGGGCTGCGCATCCAAAATCACTAGCCACTCTTGACCTTTTGGCCTTAATTGTTCTGTGCCATCTTTCCCTAGCTACGAAATGGGGATAATTATCCTTCCTTTCTTCCACCTGTTTTCTGTTCAGGCTGTAAGCTCCTCAGGTCTATGCAGCACCTGATTCAGTGGGGCCCCGATCTGGTGAGTGCATTGCTCTGGGGCTAGGAAGAAACAAGGTCTTTTTGCTGTTTGTGGAGACTGGTGGGCCTGGTATGCAATAAGCTGGCCTGCAGTGAGGCAGTACTGAGAGCAAGCACAGGCACGCTTTGGCTATCTCTGTGCTTGTTCCTTTCATGGAGGTAGGGTGTCCTTGTCCTGACCTTTCAGCCTCGTCCAGATCTACCTATGGAGCCCTGCCTTGGCATTGTTACTGAGGCAGTGAGGGAGGCTGGTCCCCATGTGATGGAGTAGGGACTGTCTGTGTGGGGAACGGGAAAGCAGGGGATGTCTGTAGGTGAGGGACAGGTAGTCAGGTTGTAATGTGAGCCGGCAGGGGGGAGGGGGAGCTGCTGGGCGGAGGAGAAGGAAACAAAGGGTTTTTTTTCGGCCGGAGGAGGAGAGGCAGGACAGTTTGGGTTTGGGCTATGGGGAGGAATTCAGGGGATCCTAGCTGGGATCCAAGCACCCTGAACCCCCAGAAGGACTCAGTGGAGGGGTCCGGACTGTGCCTGCAAGCTCTGCTGTAACCTGTGTTCCTGCTGTCCAATAAACCTTCTGTTTTACTGGCTGGATAAAAGTCACTGTGAGTCCCAGGAAGAGGGGTGCAGGGCTGGACTCCGTGACACCCCAGGGCGCAGGTGTGGGGTGGCATTCAGCCGAAGGGCTGGAACCTCTGCCTTCTCCCAACAACCAGAAAGGATGGAGCAATGTAGAAAAGGACTTGGAAAGCAGAGCTTTTGACTTCTAAGCAGTTTCTGATCTGTCCGCCTTCTGCTTCTGGTCTGAGACGTATTTCAGAAACATACTTTTTGGGGTTGTGGTGAGCAGAATTCCTAGCATGAGAGCTGACAGCATCTCTGAGAACAGGCTTGCATTAAGTGCATTGCTGGAAAAGATAGAGAACAGTGCTTGAATAAGAAAAACACTTCCTCCTAGAATATCTTCCATTTCCACTGACATATGGTTTTTTGCAGATATTTTACTGCCAGGCAATTTTCCCTGTGTTTGTTACTGACAGTCTGTAAACTTAATGACAGCTGGCAACCTGGGGTGCAGGCATCACTTGTAACTTGATGATGATGGTGTGCTTTCTCTCTGAGGTAAAAAAATAAAATGAAATCCTCCCATATTGTTCATGGAGCAATGTGAATTTCAGGTTAGCCTGGAATATGTCTGTTTATAGAGTTGTCTGCATTTTATGTATTCTAGTGATGCCCAGAGGCCTCCCTGCAATCTGAGCTCTGTGTTTGGTGCTGTATAAGCATATAGTGAGTTGCTCCCTGACCTGAAGAGCTTAAAATCGAAATAGACAAGACAAAGGGTAGAAGAAAGGAAGGATTATCCCCATTTTACAGAGGGGGAAGTGAGATGGATTGGCTTGGCCAAGGTCCTGCAGGAAACCTGTGGGAATAGACAGGACGTAGCTGCAAAGCTGTCCTCCTTTCCGGAGCTGATGAGCCCTGAGACCCAAAGGAGGTCGGCCAGAGGGATTTTAATTGTAAGGGATATGAGTTTCCCGTGTCCTAGAGTTCTGTGTATCAGTTCCATACACACTGCTCCAGGGCATTGCACTCCTACCATGCCTTGTGATCAAACTGGCGCTCTCTATTCCTCTTCTGGAGCTAGTGTCTGCGTAGCAGTTCTTAGGGGGCTGCTGCACCAGAAAGCTCCAGGTGAGGCATCTGATTGTTCTGGATTCCCCCCACAAGGGGCCAGGAGGTTGCACTGTTGCATCCACGCAATCTGAAACCAGACAGGTCTCATGAAAAACTCTTTTATCAAGACTAAAGAGAGGGTTGGACTGAACCAGAAGACGCAGCCTGTTGGAGCTTGCCAAAAAGCCTAGGTGTTTACTGCGAGCTGTGAGGACTTGGGTGGGAGAGTAGAAAGATCGGGAATAAGTGACTCCTGCTTTTCGACCATCCAAATCCATTCAGTAGCTGTAGTTCCTGCACTGGATAAACAGTTTGACTGGTGTGTGTGTCTTTGCACCAGTGTAACACACCAAATCTGCTAGTGCAGCAGGCTGCACTGGTATAAAGCTGCTTGTGCTGCTGCAGCTTCCCATAGCTTCAAACCAAGGTAGTGTGCACCAGTGCAAGCTGCCCTTCAGTGGTGCAGAGCATCTATGCTGGGATCTGTGCTGGTGCAAAACCCTCTTGTGTCTGGACGTGTACCTCAAACGTGTTGTGACAGCCTCCCCCACTTCCAGTAGGCCCATGCTAGTAACTGGGGCAGCGCTGATGGGGTTACCCCGGTAATACAGATCGTGTAATTCATATCAACATCCAGACATGGTGGGGAGATGGGATTTTAGTCAAATCCTTCTGAGATGTCAGCTAAACCTGGGAGCCATCTTGTCTCTGCTAACTTTATTTGAATAGTTTTAGGAACAAACAATACAGGAGAATGTAGGTGAGTGAATGGAAAGAGAGAAGACGGCAAGCCAGGCAGAAGGTCTCCAGCCCCATCTAGATTAAGACTGTTTATGGAGGGCTGAAATGGCTTGAGGTACAGGGGTGAGAAGGGAATCTGGGTGTATCTCCCCCAAATCAGTGATCAGAAATATGGAACTATTCCTTCCCCCACATCCATTTTCTTCCTGCAAATGTTTTCTCCAGTGGAGCAGCCAGCACTCCGCTTTGTATATTGCAGTGCTGATTTCTCAGAGCTCTAACTAAGACCCTGGCTTAGCAAGGTCAGTTATATCCTGGGGCAGCACTGAGCCTCTGCTCATGCATAGCTCCTCTGCTCTGCCAGGCTGTACTTTCAGCCTTCACCCCGGAGAGCTTGGGAGTCTATCGGGACTGAAGCTAAACGGAGGAAACGATACTGCATGCAGAGCACTTAAACTCCCAGTCATTATACCCCTGGTTTTGCAGAGGTTTGTGGTGTCCCTTGAGACGTTCATAAAATTCAGAGCACTTGCAGATCTTTGGTATAGCCTGTGTGATTGGCTTTCCTCACATCCCATTTTAGGGGAGGAATCAAAGATGCAAACGGTATTTGGCTCAGCTCTTCTGTTTCGTGTGGTTTCTCCTGGACTCTACGCGTGCAGCCACTGAAGGCTGCGTTCTAGGGGTCTGGGGGAGACCACTAGTCAGTCTCTCCAGAGGTCGTGCATGTTAGAGGTGAATGGGGTTAATGGCCAGCTGTAGGAAATTGAAAGCAGAATGAGAAGGACTCTGGTGGTGGTCTCCAAATGAGACGATTAATGTGGAAAAACGCGGGCACAAGGTTGGAACGAAGAGCAACAGTCCTTGGAACGGGGGCAGTTTCTCTGGAAATAGGATGTGGAAGTGGGGCTGGAGACAGATTGTGGGCCTGCACCCCCAGCAGCACTCTATATGGTGTAAATGGTTTACAGGAAACAAATGAACAAAGACACTGAGACTTCCATGACCATCTCCTGCTGTCTCAGTAACACTGGTGCTGACAGGTGGCTCATGGATCTTGAAATCTCATTTCAAGCCTGTGCATTATCATCAGTCTGCAACACTGCTTTGCAATGAGGCAGCTTTTGGATGGCCTGGCGTCTCACCACGTTAGGTGCTGCAGAGTTAAGGAGGAGCTGTTTGTCCCACTGGGCAGCGTTAGGGAAATGGCAAACCTTGCCCCAGGCCTGTGCTCCTTCCCCTGGAAATGTGTTAGTGAGAAACCCCTAGTGCTGTCGGTGAAGAGCTGACTGATCAGCCCTGGTGGTCACTCTGAAGCAATGGAAGAAGGGGAGTGGTCCAGGAGTTTGTATTCAAGTGAGACAGGCATAGGGAAACCCCGGCACCTTCCTGGATGGCAGGGGTGCAGGGAACAAGAGTGCAGAGGTTGCAGCTTTCCTAGTGACAGAGAAGGATGGCCCCATAACTTTGAACAGGTGGTGGAGGAAGGGCTGCGGTATGGCCACCGCTGGTGGGGAGAGGTGGGAAGTGGGAGGCTGAGTGCCCCGGACTTTGCATGCCAGCATAGCAGCCAAACCGAACAGGACCGCTGTGCAGCAGAGAGCCAGGGCGGGGAGCCAGCTGGGGAGTTGGCTCTATGTACCTGCTCATGGCTGCTGCAGCAGCCTGCTCCTGTGTCCCTGGCCCCTCCACCCCCACCCCAGGCTCCTTGAGGCTTCCCTGCATCCTCTGCAGGGATCCGTCCCAGAGGTGGGGGAAGCAGCTGTTCCCCCCATTTGAAACTGAAGAGACAGGCGGTTTCTGGGCTATTGACGGGTGAATGGCGTGTGGGTGCCAGGATGGGATGTTCAGAGCGTGAAGCTTGGAGTTCTAATCTAGTTCAATTAAATTAATCTGCCTGAACAAGTGGTGGGGGGTGGTGGGGGGGTGAGGGTTCAGAAGTGCTCTGGGGGAGGGGCTGTCACAGCAGGACACCTTTGTTCAGTGCTGTAATGCCTGTCCTGTGAGTGGGAGGGAAGAGCAGAGCCTTCCTGGTACCACTAATGGCTCTGACAGGCCCTCCAACTCCCCCCCGCCCCCAGGCTCAGGCTGCAGGGATGGCCACAGGGAGCGCCTAGCACTGCACTCAGGGCGATGGCAAAGCAGGAGCTGTCTGGGGAGGGACGGGTTGGCTGGATCCCCCCCCCCCGCCCCAGTACCCAATCAGACCATGCCAGGCTGGTGACGGCGGGCCAGAGGGCCCACTTGCTGTGCAGGCTGAGGCCCAGAGGGTTGGTGAATTGAAACGTAAGAACGGCCATATTGGGTCAAATCAAAGGTTCATCTAGCTTTGCATAGGAAGCTTGTTAAATGAGATTGCCCCCAATGCTAGTAGAAATTGCCAGGCTGGGGGGTCCATCTAACCTGGTCTCCAGCTGCTTTATAAGAAACAGCAGCGCTGGGCAGCTGTGGGGTAAAGGACATTGTCAGGTCAGAAACTCGCTAACCTCGAGCAGAGCCCACTTTCCAAACCTGGCCAGCTCGGGGAGGGCTCCCAGCTCTGCATTTGAGCGTTCAGCTGCAGCACCGGGCATCCTGCGTTAAAGGGGTGGGGTCTCCAAGTACTCACATGCCCCTGTGCCTGTCCCCTTGGCTGGGGAGCATCACTGAGCTTCGTTTAACGCAAGCCCAAGTTTGCACTCCCATGCTGGAAAAACTAGAACCAGGGCAAGGACTGTGCTGCTTCCCTGGAGAGCAGGCTGAGCCGGGGTGCCGGCAGGGAGCCCAGTCTTCTCCCATTGTGCTTCCCAGCTGCTCGGGGGAGGAAAGGGGGGAGATGGGGGCCCAGCGATCCAGTGGCAGGAAAGTGATGTGCCCTGGTGGTGAATGTGGGACCCCTTACTCTTTTGTCTCTGTGCTCTGCCTGGCTTCGATCTCTAGGCAATCTGTCAAGGCGCTGGGCTGGTGAGCAGCTGCTGGGTGTGTGGGTGGCAGTGGAGCTGCTCAGCTTGCAGGGGTGGTCTTGGGCAGCCAGTCTTCTCTCGGAGTATGGCTGCTGATCACGGGCAGTCATTTTGGCTGTGTTGTGGGTGGACTGGCTTCTGGCAAAGCCCTATGCAGGCAGACGGCCTCTCCTGGCTGCCGTGGCTAAGCTGCCACTGGTGTCGTGGCCATGTGGATGCCGGTGACCTGACTGAGGTAGAAGCTGTGGAAACTGTAAGCCCAATACAGGCAGGCAGAATCTTCCATTCCCCTTGCCCTGCCAAGCCACTGATCTCCGTGCTTGGCACGTGGCTGTGCCAGAGAGGCGCTGAGCAAAGCTTAGGGGGCTGGTCCCAGAAAGACCCTTATCAGAGGAGGGCTGCCCAGCTGTTCTGCTTGGTGTCTCCTGCAGCGTGCGCGAGCTACGTGGCGTGCATCCTTGGGGTGCTAAGGATTCTGCACGCAGTGAGCGGCAGGGCATCTCTGAGCCACGGTCAAAAGAGCCAGGCTTGCGCTGCCGTGCTGAAAGTGGCTGTGTACATGGTGCAGCTTGGGCTCTAAAGTCCACCCCAACCCTAGGTTTCAGCTCCAGCCCAAGACCAACATCTACATAGCTGGTTTCAGCAGGGCATTGCAAGCCCATGTCCAGCGACCGGGGCGAGCTGTGCAGACAGACCCTAAGTGGCCCCAAGCAGCTTGTTCTGAGGTTATGGAAGATGGTTACCTTCCTCGTGGGAGAGAGGCTGGAGCGGCATTAATGTTTGGCAGAGCCAAGAAGAGGGGAGCTCAGCTTTACCTGTCTCAACTGCCCTTGGAGCAGCGAGGTTAGTCAGGCTCTGCAGATGTGCAGGAAGGGGCAGTTGGAGGAGTGAGGGAGGCATGGCTGGAATGCAGGTGGTGTCTTTACAGTGGTAACCCTGGGCAGCATCTCTTCAAGAAGCACCGGAGGCAGGAGGTAATGGGTTTGTCACTGCACGGAAGGAGCCTGAGGGAAACCATGTTGAAACATCCTGCTCCAAGCTGTTTTGGTTGGTCCCATCCTCATCCTTTGCTTGCTAGAACCATCTTGCTGCCGTAGCTGTATGTCTCCAAGAATGGTGCATGCTGAGTATGCCAGCCGGGTAGGGTGCCAGACTGTGACCCAGGCCACTCGGGTTCTCTTCCCACTTCTGCCATTGACTCTGGGCAAGTCTGTTCCCTGCTGCATGCTGCTTTCCCACCTGTGAAACAGGAATGCCATTCTCATGCAGAGATCCAGGAAGGCAGAGGTCCCTGTACAGAAGCCCAGTATTAGGAGCAATACTGAGAATGGGCCAGAACTGCCCCCTCGGCTTGTGGGAAGAGCTCTGGTGCCTAATGCAGTTACCACAGAAAGAGACCAGGTCGCTGCCTTGTCTATTACACAGCCCTGCGAGATGAAACCGGACAAGGAACGGAGGGAAATCTGTAATGGTCTCCATTCCGGGGAGAGCAGAGCAGAGAGATGTAGCCTGCAGTGTCAACCTGGCTCAGCCTTTGCTTCTCCCCAGATGGCTCATAAGCTGTTTGTAGACAGACCAGGAACCCTAGTCATGATGAATAAGCTTCACCTGAGCTGCGTTGTGATGGGGAGAATCTGTTCTAATGGAGCCTTGGCTCTGGACTGTCGTGCCTTTCCCCCGGGCTGTACGCAGCACCACCCATCTGCTCAGCCCAGCCCAACCGGCGACACAGGTCCCACCGAGTCCAGCCAGAAGTGAACTCAGTGTGGACGAAGGGGCCAAGAAAGTAATCGATCAGCCCTCCATGCCTGACACCTTTGAGGCTGCAAAAGACCTCATCGGATCATTGAAGGCGAGCCCCCTCCCGGCCAGGGAGAAGCCTCGGGCACCTGGACCCAAGGTGCTGTCGAAGGGAAAGCCAGCAATGGTGCACTCCTTGGTCACCATCCCTGCTCCGCTCCCGGCGTTGGTCTTGGTCGAGCTCCGAGTCGGTGGACTCCCAGTTACCTCGACTCCGAGGGAAGTCTCGGTACCGGAGGCGAATCAACGCGTGGGGTTAGTGCAGGACACATGGCGCTCCCCAGCAACCCCCCTCGGGACCGGCACCAGGTGACAACGAGCTGGGAGTCACCGAGGGCTCCCAGAAGGCATCGGTCTCAGTCCAGAGAGCAGCGGTGCCGATCCTGCTCCTGACCAGCAAGAAGCCGGTCGTCAGCCTCCCGCCGACATAGATCGACAGCACCACCATGGCCCTCGTGCTTGGCGTCGCCGGAGTCCGTCACTGACTCGGGCTGATACAGCTACCCACAACAGGCCCTGGACAGCAGGGATCAACAAACTGGGTGGCAACCACAATGGCACTGGCCCTTCTGGACCCCGTGGGCCTACCACCAGCTTCAAGGTGCTCCTTCTAGGGCCAGCTATTTGGTACAGAGATCCTAGATCCCGCACCAACACTCCCCTGTAAGGGAAGCTATGGTGTCCAAGCCACCTGCAGCCTCGCTGAGTGAGAGACCGGAGAGCCTGGCACCGTGTCTGGTGCCACCCTATGGCCACTGGCCCCAGCCCGAGGCAGAACCCCTTCCCTTGAGGATGGGGAACCAGAGTGACCAGCCGGAGGAAGCTGAGCAACTAACTTCCTCGTCATCCCCGGATGAAGCAGTAGCAGGCACGGCGGTAACAGGACCTCTGCCAATAGACCATAAAGCCCGCGAAGAGCTGCTACATAAGGTGGCCCATAACTTGGGGTTGCAAGCTGAGAAGACGGTTGAGCAGGAGGATCCCATGGTGGACATTGTGAGCCCAGAAGGTTCATCCAGAGTAGCGCTCCCACTCATTAAGACCATTCAGTCTAATTACATGACTATATGGCAGACCCCCAGCATCCTAGCGCACCAACAACCAATGATGTGGAGCACAAGTATTTTGCCTCATCAAAAAGATACGACTTCTTGTTTTGCCACCCGAGCCCATGTTCCCTGGTAGTCTGGGCGGTAAACAAGAGCGAGCGCAATGGGCGACAGGCCCCAGCCCCCATGGTCAACGCGGCAAAACGCCTAGACCTGTTTGGCAGGAAGGTGTATTCGACAGGGGGCCTTCAGTTGAGGATTGCTAACCAGCAGTCCATCCTCAACAGGCATAACTTCAACTGCTGGGCGGCAGTGAGGAACTTTTGGGACAACTTCCCACAGGGCTCCCTACAGGAGTTCACGGCCTGGTAGAGGAAGGCAAGGCCATAGCGAAAACCTCCCTCCAAGTGTCCTTGGACTTAGCGGACGCGGCAGCCAGGACAATCGTGTCAGGCGTGGTCATGCGGCGCTCAGCATGGCTTCAGGAGTCAGGTCTTCCGCTGGAGGTCCAGAATTTGCTCCAGGACCGTCCCTTCGAAGGGTCCGGACTCTTCTCGGACCAGATGGATGCAAAGCTGCGTAGCCTCAAGGGCTCTAGAGCTACACTCAAGTCACTGGATATGCATATCCCGGCGACCCGGAGGAAGCCATTTAAGCCATAACCACCTCCCCAATGCCAGTACCAGCCAACATAAATCTCAGCCGGGCCCTAAGCCAGGCTTTTGAAGGTGCACTTGAGGACAGCGTACCAGATCATCCCCTTGTTTCCTCAGCCGCCTGTCCTGCTTGTCCCGTGCATGGTCCAGCATTACGTCGGGCCGTTGGAGTTATGCACGGTGTGAAGCGGGAACATGCTACAGTTTTCCTCCCTGCCTACCCCCCACCCCCTTCCCCGTCCATCTTCAGGGGCGGTACAGATAGTACCCTTAGACCTAAGGGGAAAAGGGTTCTGCTCCCGCTATTTCCTCATCCCCAAGGCCAAAGGGGGCCTTCGTCCCATTCTGGCCCTGCGTGGTCTCAACAAGTTCCTAGTCACGGCCCGGTTCCGCATGGTCTCTCTGGGCACCATCATCCCTTGCCTGGATCGGGGAGACTGATACGCTGCCCTCGACATGAAGGACACATATTTTCATATCGCCATCCACCCAGTGCATCGCCGATTCCTGCGCTTCACCGTGAACCAGGAAATTGCCAGTTCGTGGTTTTACCGTTTGGCCTAGCTGCGGCCCCATGGGTATTCACAAAATGCATGGTGGTGGTGGCAGCATGCTTGCCGAGGCAGTGGATTCGAGTTTATCCGTACCTCAATGACTGACTCATGGCAGGGTGGTCCAAAGAAGAGGTTCAGTCCCACATGCAGATGGCCCTGAGTCTATTCTGCAAGCTCAGGCTCCTGGTCAATGTTCCCAAGTCCATTCTTGTGTCAACGCAGAGAGTGGAGTTCATAGGCGTGATCCTAGACATGATACAGACAAGGGCGAGCCTCCCAGAATCACGATTCCGGGCCATCCAGCAAGCAGTGAACTCGCTGTGTCAGTTCCCCACTACGACAGCAAGATGCTGCCTGAGGCTGCTAGGCCACATGGCAGCTTGCACACGTGTGGTCAAGCATGCCAGACTGAGACTCAAGACTCTGCAAGCTTGGCTCGCCCATGTATACCACCTGGGCAGGGACCCCCTAGACTTGATAGTGAGAGCCCCGGGAGACGTGCTGGACTCCCTGATGTGGCAGTTCCAGACCGCCGGTTGCAAAGGCATCCCCTTTGCTGCTGGTAAAAGAGGCGTCAGACCTCGGGTGGGGGGCGCACCTGGGGGACCTCAGGTCATGTGGTCGGGGGCAGAGCCTTTGCTCCATATCAACATGAAGGAGCTCAGGGCGGTTCGTTTAGCATGCCAGACCTTTCATGCCCTCTGAGTGGTCACAGTGTGACAGTCCTGACAGACAACATCACCGCCATGTTTTACATAAACAAGCCGGATGGAGCCCGTTCCTCCCTGCTCTGCACTGAGGCTCTCCTCCTCTGGAACTTTTGCGTAGCCCATGCCATTCACCTACAGGCGATGTATCTCCCAGGGGTGCAAAATAGGCTGGCGGACCTCCTCAGCAGGTCTTACTACATGCACGAGTGGACACTCGGAGTGGACATCGTGCTTTCGCTCTTCCGAAAGTGGGAGTTTCCCTGGGTGGACCTGTTCGTTACCAAGGGCAATGCCCAGTGCCCGCAATTCTGCTCGTTCCAGAATTGCAGCCCGGGCTTGATAGCCGATGCATTCGCGATCCCGTGGGGAAGGAAATTGAAATACGCCTTCCCCCCAATTCCCTTGGTGCACAAGGTACTGCTCAAGGTGCGCAGGGACAGGGCGTCGATTATTCTCGTCGCCCCTGCCTCGGACTGCCAGCACTGGTTCACCACGCTCCTGGAGCTGTCGGTGGAGGCTCCGATAACCCTGCCCCTACACCAGGACCTCATTACGCAGGACCCTGACTTGCAATCGCTGCATCTGATGACATGGAAGCTTTGTGGTTAAATGCTTTGGAGAACCAGTGCTCCCTTCCTGTGCAGCAGGTTCTGCTTGGTAGTAGGAAGCCCTCTACCAGGGTGACTTACTTGGCCAAATGGAATTGGTTGTCGTGCTGGTGTGAGTCACAACAGGTGCAGCTGTACCAGGCCCCAGTGCTGGCCATTCTAGAATACTACTGCACCTCGAACAGCAAGGACTGGCCTTGTCCTCAATTACGGTGCACCTGGTGACTATCTCTGCCTTCCACCCAGGGTTTTCAGACAGCTCGGTTTTCTCTCATCCAATGGTGGGGCGATTTCTCAAAGGTCAGGAAAGGGAGTTCCCTTACTTGCGCCCCCCAGTCCCTCCATGGAATCTCAACTTAGTCCTTTCTAAGCTCATGGGGCCCCTGTTCGAGCCCCTGGCTACCTGCTCCCTCCTCCACCTTTCCTGGAAGGTGGTATTCCTGGTAGCCGTCACCTCGGCCAGGAGGGTATCTGAGCTGAGGGCTCTCACCTCAGCGCCACTATACACTGTGTTTCACAAAGACAAGGTGTGACGAACTGGGACTGTTCCTAATGTTTGCTCTGAATACTGTGTTGGTGCCTCAGTGTCCCCTAGGCAGTTCTTAAGTATCTGGCAGAGCAAAGGGCCAGTGCACCTAATGCCTGGCACTCTGTATCCTAGCAACTGATGGCCTGGGCCCCTCCTCTGCAAAGGTGCCAACTGCAGGTGTTGGAGACAAAGGGCATCAGGTGACCTCTGGCCTGGAAAGGCTGAGCGAGAGGAGGGCTGGAGGGGGTTGTTAGTTCTGGGCTACTGGGGATTAAGAGTGAAGTGAAGACCTAGGGTCTGGCTCACTGCCCCCAGAATTGGACCGCGCCGGGGGTTGTTCGCTTATGCTAAAAGCTCTGTTTTAGACCCTGATCCTGTCATCGAATTAACCTCTGTTTTGCTGGCTGAGAGTCTCACGTCTGATGCAAAGTGGGGGTGCAAGCCCTGTGCGTTTCCCCAGGACCCGCCTGGGTGGGCCGCTGTGGGAAAGCCACGGAAGGGGGAGGATGCGAATGCTCCATAGAGAGACCAGGAGGTTGAAGACGTGTGAGCTTCTTGCCCCTGAACAAGTTGCTCCAGGCAGAGAGGAGGCTCCCAAAGTCCTGACTGCTTAGTGGGGAGCAGTTCCAGCATCGGCCCGGGTGACTCTGGTGAACTGGGACAGCGGAGGAGATACTGCACCCGTGGAGTGGCGCTTCCTGAGTAAGGTGGCTGGGGTGCAGTTCTAAAACAAAGGAGGAATAATGAGGACCGCAGCGGCTGAGGCGTGTAGAAGGGACGTGTTTCAGGAGGCGTTAACCTCATGGGAGTGTCGTGCCAGCAGAAGGACTGTTGGAGTAACGGGGTCCCTGAGGACTGCAGTGAGCAGTTCAGGTGCAGGAGCTTGCGCTCGACTGCCGGGGAGAGAGGATTTTGCAGTAGCAGGGTTCCCTGGGATTAGGAGCATCCAGGGGGAGGAGGTCTGCAGCTCGACCCTGGCAGGATGGTATCACGAAAGAGGGCTGGCACACCAGGGTTATTCCTGGAACCATGGGGAGCAAGAGCACACAGGCCTGTGAGTCCAGAGACCACTTGGGAACGTGAAAGTGATGGCCTATACAGTCACTTGCAAGAGAGAATTGTTGATCCTTGCACAAAAGAGAGTTACGCAATGGGGAAGTTCACCAAGCACAAGTTAATCGTGCAGTGGGATGAGGAGGGACCGCTCTGAGGAGCAGATGCCTGACCAGATGGGCGCACAGAAGATCTGGAGCAGGCGTGGGCAGCGCCAGCACCCCAGAGGTCTGGTCCCCAACCAGACAGGTCTTCCGATTTGGGTTCCCATCAGGGAATCGGAGACGGAATGGGATGGAGAGAGCCTGAGAGAGCGAGAAGGACTGGAGAGAGAGCAAGAGGCGTTGGAAAAAGCTGCAGGGAACAGCAGCAGCACGGTACTGGTGATGGTGGATGCGAGAGACATGGGGTGCGGGACTGGGGGGGAAAACCACGCCTGCAGGGCGAGGCCTGGGACAGCGCCCCCGGGAACTGTGGTGGTGCCAGCCGCAGATGCTGAGGGTACTGTGGGACTGGGTGTAAGGGTCCCTGGGGTGAGCCCCTCGCCCTGCCTCTGGCCGGTCTCTGTGCAGACGCAGGAGGGTGTCGGGACTGGTCATTGAGGTTCTCCGGATTCTGGCTGGGAGGCCCTGTTGGGGTGACTGGTCTCCCTTGGGACAGGATCCCGGCCCTGCTCCTCGTTAACTGCGAGGGTTTGAATTGTACTCCAGGGAACCAATTGGGCTGGGATGGGAAATGTCAGTGAAAATGCAAATGCCTGGCTGAGGGGGAGGGCTGCTGGACTCAGGATACTGCCTACTGTAACCAGCCCCTGAGATGAGGGGGAGGAGAGATGCGTCCCGCCCCGCACAACCGGAGAGCGGGGCTCACGCTGGCTCTGTGCTAGAGACCAGAGCAGAGAAGGCTCGCTGCCTACGCCCCACTGGGCAGCCAGGGCAGCGCTGGCAGGGGGAGTGAGGCCCCAGCTGAGTGGGGACACCAGGCAAGCAGTTAGCTGTCAACCAGGGTTTGCTTGGTGCAGAACTGTGCTGCTGGGAAAATGATTATACAGCAGGACGGAACTACCAGGGACACAAGCTCCGGAGGCTGTGACCCCAGGACCCAGCCAGTGAGAGGAGCCAGGTCCCCTCCCTTGCCCAGCACGCTGAATCCGACACGAGCTGACAGAGTCCCTCTTGGAGAAGTGAATGGGAACTTGGTCAACGCTTCGACCCCTTGGGAGAGTGAAGGGAACGAAGTCCTGCGGGAGAGGATTCCTGTCCATGGATGGATCCCCATTGGGAAGTAGACTGAGGGGATCAGTGAGTGAGCTGGTGGTGCCAGGAATCCCCCGGGGTTCGTTCCGTTCAAGCTCGTGGATTGGGAGGTGAGAGATGAGGGGACCCTGGCCGAAAAGGGGAGGTTAGGCAGGAGAGGGAAAAGACCCCTGGTGGATTTCTCTCCGTGGGTAGGAGCCAATCCCGCCTCAGGGTTCCCCTTCAGAGTTCCACTGGTGAGCAACACAGATCTGGGAGATGAGGTCAAGCAGCGTGCTTATAGATGGTGATCGCTGTTTTACGCCACGGAGCCCCACCCATGGGAGACAGGATGATTCTGGTTTTAGTGGGGGGCTATCAGAAGCTTTAATAAGCTCCAGCGTCCGATGCCGACCAGCTCCTGGCTGGGAGTTCTAGCAGCAGAGGGATGGTAATCTTGCCCTTGGCGACACTGATTAACTTTGCCGTTCTACCGACCTCGGAGAAGGGTGTCCAGGTGAATTAGGGTTAGGTGGGATTTGACTAAGTTTTGGTATAGATGGGTTGGTGTTTATTGGGCACAGGTGGGAGCAGGCTGCCGAGCCAGTTTTTTTAACAGGAGCCGAATCTTGTGGCGAGAAACCCTTTGTCCAGTTTAAACCCAGGATTAGTGTCAAGGGTACGGCGCATAGCGAGTAAACCTTCCCAATGCGGCCTGCAATCTCAAGGCACACTCAGCCTAGGTTTTCTGGCTGTAAAATCGACCCCAATTGGAACGTTTCACTGGTGTTCTTTGGGGAGAGTGTGCAACTGGGACTTTCTGCATATGTTGTGTTGGCCTAGGCATGTTCTTAGTATCTGCGGCATGTATGACCTAATGACTGGCACTCTGTTTGGCCTCCTGTCTGCAGGGTTGCCGTGAAGGTGGTTGGACAGAAGGGTATCAGGTGACCTCTGGCGCTGTGGCAAGGCTGGCAGGAGAGGAGGGCTGGAGGGGTTGTTCGTCGGTTAGCTATTTTCCTAGGGTCGGGTCTTTTCTTTCTTAGAATTTCTTTGGTTATCTCAAGCTCTTTTTGACCTGATCCCTGTTATCGAATTAACCTCTGTTTTGCTGGTGAGGTCACGGTGGCTGACTGCAAGTGGGTTGCAGGAACCCTGTGTGCTTCCCGGACTGCGCCTGTTGGGCTCTTTAGCGCCACGGAGCATTTTGATCTCCAGGAGAGACCAAGAGGTGAAGAGCTTAGCTTCTTGGAACAGTCTGCTCAAGAGAGAGGAGGCTCCCAAATCTTTTTCTTATGGGAGCAGTCCATTTATCGGCCCCTTGTTTGACACAAGGTGCAGCTCCACCCTCTTTTTCACATCCATTGGGCCAGGACATTTTGCCACTGTTTTCTCAACCGAGTGCTCGAACTGAGTTTTGTCTGCGCAGCGATTGGCGTTTTTTAGAGCGCTTCCAAGCACTTTCGTAAATCCGCAGCTGTTTGTGGTGCTGGCCGGCGGATGCGGATTAGGCCTTCCGGTGTTGTAGCGAGTCTCGTCTAGGATTAAAGACTGCATTCAGCATGTTATGACCTCACTGGATGGCCGAATCGTGGCCGGTCACAGCTAAGCTCCACCAGAGCGCAGGCAGCTTTCAGCGGCTTCTGTAAGGTTAGGAGATCTGCGGTGGTTATCGGTGCACTTACCATCCCTAGGGTCAGTTTCGTGGACGCGGGCAGTTGGCAGTTTCAACTGTTCTCGTGACTTCCTCAAGAGGATGCTGAATGCTCCAAGGAGAGACCCAGGAGGTGAAGACGTGTGAGCTTCTTGCCCTGAACAAGTCTGCTCCAAGGGAGAGGAGGCTCCCCAAAGTCCTGACTGGCTTAGTGGGGAGCAGTTCCAGAGCATCGCCCGGTGACTCCGTGACACAAGGTGCAGCTCCACCCACACTCTAAGTTCCTCCCAAAGGTGGTTTCACAATTCCATCTGGGCCAGGACATTTGTCTGCCACTGTTTTTTCTCAAACCCCATGCGGACCTGAGTCACCACAGCTTGCACACCCTAGATGTCTGCCAAGCATTGGCGTTCGACTTAGAGCGCACCAAGCCCTTTCGTAAATCCACGCAGCTGTTTGTGGGTGTAGCTGAGCGGATGCGAGGCCTTCCGGTGTTGGCGCAGCGAGTCTCGTCGTGGATTAAAGACTGCATTCAGGCATGTTATGACCTCACTGGTTTCCCGGCTCCGGCGGTCACAGCCTACTCCACCAGAGCGCAGGCAGCTTCCGCGGCCTTCCTGCTACAGGTCCCAATCCAGGAGATCTGCAGGATGGCCACCTGGTTATCGGTGCAAACCTTTACAATCCACTACGCGGTCAGCCATCAGGCACAGGAGGACGCGGCAGTTGGCAGTCAACTGTCTCGTGACTCCTACCCCCCTCCAAAGGTAAGCTTGTGATTCACCTAATGTGGAATAGACGTGAACAAGTACTCGAAGAAGAGAGAACGGTTACGTACCTTTTTGTAACTGTTGTTCTTCGAGATATGGTGTTCACGTCCATTCCACCACCCACCCTCCTAGCCCTCTGTCGGAGTCGCTGGCAAGAAGGAACTGGAGGGGGTCGGGCCAGCAGGGATATATATATATATATATATATACACACACACAAATGGCGCAGTGGCGCCATTCTGGCGGGAGCCGCTGAGGGAAAAAGTTTAGACACTTGTGCACGCAGCATGTGAACAGCTAATGTGGAATGGATGTGAACAGCGCATCTCGAAGAACAACAGTTACGAAAAGGTAAGTAACCGTTCTCTACTGGGGCTGCCATGCAAAAAGAAAAGAGCCCAGCGTAATCCCTGGCTGAATCTGTAGGGCGGCCAGAGAGCCCAGCTTGCTTGTGAATGAAACGCGCTTGCTCTGGAGTCACGCTGTCCATTGTTAGAACAGGGACATGCTTTGACAAGCTTGCCCCATTGCTGGGAACATACTGTCCCCTGGGACTAGCTACAAGGGACCTGGAAACCTGAGTGCGCAAGACTGTGAAAGCTGCTGCAGGAGGTAGGGCACAGGAATGGCCATGCCGCTGTACTGCAAACTGCTGGCACAACTGTTGGCCCATGCTTGCGCTGGAGCTCCTGGGGCGCTCTTGGTCGTGGTTTAGCCAAGCGCACTCAGGTGAGCTCTGCTGTGGGCGTCAGCAATGTCAGCTCTTGGGTGGGCTCAGCATTTGGCAGGTGTGAGTGCCCTGGAAAGGAGTGGGCACCTGGGCTTCGATGGCAACATTCCTGCAATGCCAGAGGATGCAGCGGCTCTCGTGCACTGGCTTTCCTGCTGACGTTCCAGGACTGGGAAACGCAGCCGCCTCCTGCATGCAGCGTGCTGGAGAGGTCCTTTTTTGGCGTCTGAGTGGGACTTCAGACCCCACTGGCCTCAGCAAACCGAGCCCAGGGCTTGCGTTCGTCCCAGTGCATGCTGGGGAACAGCTGGGCAAATGCTTGTGCAGTGTGGCTGTTACAGCTGATCCTTGACTGCAGAGTCCTCGTGCACCGATTCTGGGGTGCTCAGTAGCCTGAGGCACTAAGCTTTGCTACCTCCTTGGTCTAGCCAGGTCCAGATCACCGCAACCGCTCTCCCTTCACCATCAGGCGGTTCTGCTCAGCACTCTCCCCAGCAGCTCTGTCCCTGCCCCTCACCCTCTGCTGCTGGTCCCAGCTCCTAGGAGGAGAGGATGGGGTCTTCTAAACTAAATGTCTCAGCTTGAGCTCACCAAGAACTCGAGCCCCATTTCTTCAGCCTCTAAGGCATAAGCTTCAGTGACTTGGCTGAGTCCAGGGCCGAGAGAGAAGCCCATGTTTGCAGTGGGGGTGTGTGGGCTTGTAAGCAAGGAAACAGCATTGGGGTGGGGAGGGAGGGGGCCGTGATGCAGGATGGCTGGGTGGGAGGAGGTGCAGATGGCAGGAGGTGGGTAGGCGGCTGGCACACCAGACTGACTCCTCTGTAATTACTGATAGTAGTGCCTGTAGACAGCGAGTTGTCCTCTCTTCCTCAAACTTCCAATAACTCTCTTCATTCTTTCCATTAAAAATGCTAATCTGAGGGGAGAGATGTCCCTCTGAGAGCTGGGGCTCTCTTCTCTGCTGCAGGCCCAGCTGGCTCTCTGGCGTGTCTGCCCGTGCCATGGGTGAGCTTCAGCCTGGTCCTGTGGGTCAGCATGCTGGTGGTATGTTGTCACTCCTCCCTGGAAAGGTACTGCTCTTCCCTCCTCAGTCAGGTCCATCTTGGGGGTAGGGAGCTTAGACCCCAGCCCTGGGGCTCCCTCCATTTCCCCAGCCAGCTCCAAACTGAAACCTCCTCCAGCCTTTGTCCAGTTTCCCGGGCAGAAGGTGTCACTTGGTCCCAAACCCTTCCTGGCTCAGGTGGTATCCCTCAAGTGAAGTCACACCCTAATATCCCATCACCAGTGCAGACAATATCTGCAAAATTCACACGCAACATCCCCAAGTCAATCCTTCCCACTCCCTA
The DNA here is from genome assembly GCF_003597395.2 of Chelonoidis abingdonii. Lineage (NCBI taxonomy): Eukaryota > Metazoa > Chordata > Testudines > Testudinidae > Chelonoidis > Chelonoidis abingdonii. Next base: position 11,184,848 of record NC_133769.1, on the reverse strand, counting down.
TTCCGTCACATCTCCCGCCTGTGGTTGGGCTGTGCTCTGACAGCAGCATTGCTGAGCTGGGGATGGCCACGGTGGAGCCTGGGATGGGAGAAGGGGTTCGGGGAGGTGTTGGGGGGGGGGGGGGGG
>NC_133769.1:11179634-11184028 GCF_003597395.2 Chelonoidis abingdonii | reverse complement strand
AAAGGACTGAATGACCCATCCCAACGGGGGATGTTCTCCAGAGACTTGATTTAAACCTGCCGTTTACTCCATCTCTGCTACAAGCCTGAACTAAGAACTTTGCCATCACTGTATGTAATTGATCATGATTAACCAATTCTAGCTCTCATCTCTACCTTTTTCTTTTTATGAATAAACCTTTAGATTTTAGATTCTAGAGGATTGGCACCAGCGTGATTTGTGGGTAAGATCTGATGTGTATATTGACCTGGGTCTGGGGCTTGGTCCTTTGGGATCGAGAGAACCTTTTCCTTTTACTGGGGTGTTGGTTTTCATAACCGTTCATTCCCAGGACGTGCGGCACTGGTGGTGATACTGGGAGACTGGAGTGTCTAAGGAAATTGCTTGTGTGACTTGTGGTTGGCCAGTGGGTGAAACCGAAGTCCTTTTTGTCTGGCTGGTTTGGTTTGCCTTAGAGGTGGAAAAACCCCAGCCTTAGGCTGTGACTGCCCTGTTTAAGCAATTGGTCCTGAATTGGCACTCTCAGTTGGGTCCCGCCAGAACTACATCGTCACAGGGGCCTAGCCAGAGCCAGCCATTGAACAGGACACATGCCCCCTCCCTTGGTAACAGTGGGTTAATCCAGTGACTTGGGTCCCCTTCCAGAAATTATTTATGTAAACTTCTTGGTGCATTATTGCCCCATCTGTCCTTGTAAAAAGCTGGTGGGATGGAGCACACTGCAGAGGTTCGAGGACATGGCTCCCCTCCTCCAGTCCGTGCTGACTTTTCCTCCTCCTGCAGAGTGCAGGCAGCTCATTAATCAGGACCACAAATTCCCTTGGTTGTGGGGAGGGTCTGGTTTCTTTGTAATAATCCCAGTAGAGTGCTTGGGCGCCAGGCAAGAGAAGGTGACACTGAGCACGTGGAGTGTACAAAGGCAAACCGATCTCTTGTGTAGTGCCATTCTTCTCGGGGCTGGATCTCCTCCAGGGAGGAGAACTGCCCGAGTGATTTAATTCACACTGACTGCAGCTGACCTTGGAAACTTGCCGGTAGGCTATCGACACTGGCTGTAGAGCAGAACGAATCCAGGGCTGGTGGGTGGGATGGATCTGGGGCAGGGGAGGAGGGGGATGGTAAATGGATGCCTTTGTGTGACCACTGGCTCTGTTAGCAGGGAGCCCTGTGTGGTGAGAGCGGCACATGACCAGGCCACATGCTGAGTGCATGGAGCTGACGGGTCGCTCCTTGAACTGGCCATGACGTGGTGGTGAATGCATATTCAGCTCCTGGGAAGTGAGCTGAGAACACCTGTGTGTGAAGACATTCCCTTGCTTCTAAGGACACGGGTTGTGCATGGCATCTCCCCCTCTGGATTCTGTTTGATCCTTCTGCTTTAAGTGCTGTCACGGAGTCCCCAGGCGATGCTCTGGAACTGCTCCCCACAAAGCCAGTCAGGACTTTGGGAAGCCTCCTCTCTCTTGGAGCAGACTGTCTCCAGGGCAAGAAGCTCACATGGCTTCACCTTCCTGGGTCTGACCTTGGAGCATTCAGCATCCTCTGCCCCTCCATGCGCTTCCCACAGCGAGTTCGGCCCAGTGGGGTCCTGGGGAAGCCAGAGGGTCCTGCACCCCCACTACACAGTCAGACCTCACTCTTATCCAGCCAGTAAAACAGAGGTTTATTCGATGACAGGAACACAGTCTAAAACAGAGCTTGTCGGTACAGAGAACGGGACCCTTCAGCTGGATCCATCTTGGGGGGCAGAGAGCCAGACACTGATGTCTGCACTCACTCCTCATCCCCAGCTAGCTCCAAACTGACTCCTGCTCCAGCCCCTCCTACTCTGGGCTTTGTTCCTTTCTCAGGCCAGGAGGTCACCTGATCTTTGTTCTCCAACACCTTTAGCCGTTCCCTTGCTGGGGGGAAGGGTCCGGGCCATTAGTTGCCAGGAGATAGTGTCGGCCATTTATGTGCACCGGCCCTTTGCTCTGCAACACTGTCACCCCCTAGAAACTTAAGAAATGCATAGGCGAAACTGAGGCATCCACACCGTATTCAGAGGAAACATTAAGAACAGTCCCACTCATCACAAGTGCTATGTGCATAGTTCCAAGCCCACTACAGGGGAGCTGGCCACACGCCTGTGCTCGGACTGACAAGCACGTCGGCTTTTGTTTCCATGAAGTGTTTCTTCCCATCAAATATTTATCAAAGCGCAGGTCTGCTGGGTGACGGTAATGGCTACTTATGGGAATGCTTGGGGTCAGATGGAGCTAGCTGACAGCCTCCTGTGCTCGGGCTGCCACAAGCTCTGCATTTAGATAGGCCCTCCTCTGAACAGCGCACTCAGCCCCTTCCTGACGCTCCTGTACCATTAGCCCATTGCATGGCTGGTTCGGGAGGGCAGGTGCCGTGGGGACTTGGCTCGCTGGGATTCATGGGACCTACCTGTGACATCCATCTCTCAGCCACTTTCCCCATCTGTAAAATGGGGATAATCTCACAGGAAGTGAAGTTAAACTCAAGACTGGTGTGTTGCAAAGATGGGGTGCTCAGAGGCCATGGCGAGTGGTGGAGACTGACTAAGTACCTGGGGAGGTGGGCCCCTGCTTTCAACTGCAGATGGGTGTGTCCACGTGGATTGTATTTCCCTTTTACATCGCTTGGTTTGGCTTGTAAGTGCTTCAGGGCAGAGGCCATGTCCTTGCTGTAACTGTTCATTATAGGATACTACTTATGATCTGGTGGGTTCTTTAAATGCGCCTGACGAGAACTGTGAAGGCAGGAATCCTCCTTACCCGAGCACTTCTGCGCGCCTCTCAGGCTTGGGATCCATTGATGAGACTGGAATGTGGCTGAAGTTGACACTACACTGGGAGGAGTGGTAGATACGCTGGAGGGTAGGGACAGAATACAGAGGGACCTAGACAAATTAGAGGATTGGGCCAAAAGAAAGCTGATGAGGTTCAACGAGGACAAGTGCAGAGTCCTGCACTTAGGACGAAAGAATCCCATGCACTGCTACAGACTAGGGACCGAATGGCTAGGCAGCAGTTCTGCAGAAAAGGACCTAGGGGTTACAGTGGACAAGAAGCTGGATATGAGTCAACAGTGTCCCCTGGAATGGGTTCTCTAGGGAGATGGTGGAATCTCCTTCCTTAGAGGTGTTTAAGGTCAGGCTTTGCAAAGCCCTGGCTGGGATGATTTAGCTGGGAATTGGTCCTGCTTTGAGCAGAGGGTTGGACTAGATACCTCCTGAGGTCCCTTCCAACCCTGATCTTCTATGATTCTGTGATTTTAAGTTAGAATGATCCTTCCGAGGGGAAGAGGGGGGAGTGGAATGCTGCTCAGGGCGTGAGATAAACAGCCAGCCTAGGTAAATGAGGCCATTAGCTCAATGGAGGTTGTATGTATGACCCATGTATCCCGAAGAGAGTGCAGCAAAGCGCACCCCAAAGAAGCTTGAAAGGAGGGAAGATCTGCTCACAGCCACAGCTGTAGGGCTGATCTGACACTGCCATGTCCTCTGGGCCATGGGTCAATGCTTGAGCCCTCCCCTTTGGAGACCTAGGAGCAGACTTTCTCAGTAACAGATGCAACAAACCAGAGGACCCACCATGCCCCATGGTGTCTCTTGCACTCCAGCACGACTAGCAGTCTCTGCTTTACAGAGGCCTTGGGTAGCCAGCAGGCTGCATGGGGCTGACGTGTTGGTGGAACTGCATGGGGAATTCAGGGCTTAGGGGGCTGTTGGGCAGGATTGAGGGACATCTGCAAAACTGGGGGGTCCATAGGGCCAGACTAGCAGGGAGGCGGCAGGTTGGGATTGAGGGGCACTAGCAGGTCTCGGATAGCCGGGGTGCTGTGGGTCAGGATCAGATGGGATTGAGCGGTAACCTGGCTATATGCCAGTTGTCCGATGGGGTCCCTTGAGGCCTGGGTGTGAATGAGAACAGGGCAGACACTGAGGTCTGAGATACAGGTTTGTGTTCCCTCGATGTTGTGTGCCTGGGTGCCAAGAAGTGACAGTTTCCAGTGGTGAGAGAATGAAGGCAGATCTATGACCTGGCTGCGGGGAACTAATGGGAACGGGACTGTCATAAACAGATAGCTAAGGGGTAATGTTTCTTTTACCTGTAAAGGGTTAACAGAGGGAACCAAACACCTGACCAGAGGACCAATCAGGAAACTGGAATTTTCAAAGCTCAGGGGGGGAAGTTTTTGGGTGGGTATTCTTTGTTCTGTTCTGTGCTCTCTCGGCTCTGAGAGTGATCTCTCTATCTCCAGGCTTTTCTAATCTTCTGTTTCCAAGTTGTGAGTACAAAGGTAGAAAAACAATAGGCTTATATTGTTTTTTTGTATTTACATGTGTGTAGTTGCTGGAATGTTTTAAATTGTATTTCTTTTTG
>NC_133769.1:11173276-11179243 GCF_003597395.2 Chelonoidis abingdonii | reverse complement strand
GGTTATTTCCCTTTGTGTTAAGACTCAGGGCATCTGAGTCTTGGGGTTCCCCAGGGAAGGTTTTGGGGAGACCAGAGTGAGGCAGGCACTGAAATTCCTGTCTGGTGGCAGCGATATCAGATCTAAGCTGGTAATTAAGCTTGGAGGTTTCATGCTAGCATCTTATGTTCTGAACTCTAAGGTTCAGATCTGAGTAGGAAAGCTATGACAGGGACCAAAATGCTAATTACAGGTAGGGTTTAATTTCTGGTGTGTAGCTGCCTCCTGCTGCTGTAACGTTGCTGGCTGCCATTCTTGGATCCCCTTTGGGATTCTTTGATACGTTTCTTCAGAACTGCAATGTTACGGGATGTTCAGTAATAGCATAATAGGTGTTTTCCTAGCACCTCTCCTCTCCAGAGCTCGGTGCATTGCAAACACGAACCCGTAGTGCCCCGGGGAGGTAGATAAATAAGATTGTGTAATCGCTGTTTGTCGGAGCAGCTGAGTGGTGTTCAGCCCAGTGATGGTGGGCCACTGAAAATCAGACCGTCAGTGGTTGCCAAAGGCCATGCTGCAAGTCAGTGACCGCCAAGAACACGATCCCGGCTCTCTTCACTGCTCAACCCAGGCTCTGTCTACTAGAGCAGTGGTTCTCAAGTGGGGGACGTGTACCCCTGGGGGCTCACAAAGCTCTTCCAGGGCTGCGTCAGCTCAGCTAGAGATTTGCCTAGTTTTACAACAGGCTACAGAAAAAGCACTAGCGAAGTCAGTACCAACTAAAATTTCATACAGACGATGACTTGTTTATACTGCTCTACATGCTAATCACTGAAATGTAGGTACAGTATTTATATTCCAGTTGATTTGTTTTATAGTTCTGTGCTAAGAGTAGAAAGTCAGCAATTGTTCAGTACTAATGTACTGGGACACTTCTGTATTTTTATGTCTGATTTTGTCACAAGTAGTTTAAGTGAGGTGTAACTTGAGGGTATGCCAGACAAATCCGCCTCCAGAAAGGTGGAGAGTCGCTCTGCTAAACCACACACTGGGTCTTGCCCATGTCTGTTTCTCAGCTGTGCTGTTCGTGCCATGCTGCAGTTCTCCTCCGCCCTGATGCTATGGCAATGGCATAGCCGTTGCTGCTTCCAGTAGTGTCCCTAGGGTGCTCCACTGGAGGGCTGTAGGCAAACCTACTGGGGAGCACCCTGGGGACACGCACCTCAAAGAACCATTGTTACCGCACAAGGTGAGTAATTTCTTGTTGCTTCGGGTGCTGTTGGGTCAGTGGGGTAGAACATTTCAGCCATCACCAGCAGTGCTCCATGACTTCTTGGCTTGTCCTGTCAGCCTCCTTAATATCGGCTGTGTGGTGTTGGCAGTCACTGGCCCTTGGGGTCCTTTCAGACATGCCAAGCCCGAGTTAAAAATGGCGAAATTGGCTTGTTTTTTGGCTTAATTGGCTTGTGAGTTGCTTGTTGGCTAGTTTTTGGCTTGTATCTTGTTGCCTCTTTGTTTTGATTGGCTACCGGCAAGCAGGGGCAAGGGAGAGTCGGGTGCATAGTGGGCCCACCACAGACCCAGACTGCACGCCGGGGGATCTAGTGACATAGAGTGTGGGGGGTTCTTAGGGACTGGCTTGTTTTGAAATGGGTTTAGTTTGGTTTTTGGCTTATTGTGAAAGTTGGGGTGCTTATTTACCGCATGAAAGTTGGCAACAGTGGGTCCTTTCCACCTTTTGGGCTCAATGATTTGGCTGCATTTTTTTAGTGGGTGAGTAAAATGGGAATTAGATTGTCACATCCCTGCCTCTGAAAGTGGCACCAGGAAGGAAGCGGCGTCAGCCTGGATGCTAACTGTTTGGAGTCCTGTCAGACTGAATGTGTAGGGAATTTGTAGGGTGTTCTGTCTGGCGGGGATTTTGCTAAAAGAAATGAAGGATTTAACCACGCTGGCCTAGTACATACGGGTGGCATGTCGGCTTTCCCAGGGCACCTGAACCTGCTGGCCAGGGCAGGGCAGATGCCACTATTCATGCCACTTTGTTGTGATACTTAGCATGGCTAGTGAACCTCAGTCGACACCTCAGCCACCATACTCCTTCCCCCATTTTAGATTTGCACCGGCGTCTTGAGGTGTGAAATGCAATGACCCTTTGTGCTGCTGCCCACCTTACCCTGGTACGTACGCAGCATCCCATGTGTGGCTGTGGCCGTGGCCGTGTGCTGGAGCATGCATGGGAGATGAGCATGCCTTTGAATCAGGTCTTGGGTCAGCTGCCTTTCCCCATCCTTAGCCAGAAGCTATTGCCTGCTTCTGCTCAAGGCATCTCTGAGCTGAGCTGCTCCTTGCTGCTGAGAGAAACTCTGGGCGAGTTTGGATTTCCTAACTTCCCTTTCCAAATAATCATTCCTGTCCCCTCCCCCTGCAGAGTTATGACAGTAGTTTCACCAGAAAGAATTACTTTAACCTCCCCCCTTAATTGGCTCTTCCCTGACAGAGTTCCCTCTTGTTGCTTCCCAGACATGATTGGCTCCGTTGTACGAGCGAGTGAGCTGGTGGCAGGAGGCTTTGAGTGAGTTGTACCTTTTTGCATTTTTATGCTCCTTTAAAACGCAAGGCTTGTAAAGAGCCGACAGTTGAAAGGGCTTTAAAGACACTCTTGTAACATTGATGAACTTGACGCCTGTCTGTCTTCTGCTTCCTTTTGACTTGATCAGTCGAGCTGAAAGCGGAATGAAGGTGCTAGCTCGCAGTATAAGATGTAAAAGAGGAAAAAACCCCACCTGGAAAAAAAAAATGTGAAGTATAAAAGTTTCCTCCTGCTGGCTGACTGCAGAGCACAGCAGAAGCAGCACTCAGCAATCTCCTTGGTGGAAGCACCCACTTTAGCTCCGATGGGTGGGCAGGGTGAGTAGCAAGGCTTTCTGTCCGCCGATGAGGGAGGAGAGCTGTACGCTCTGTGAAGTCTGCTAGAGACTCGGCTATTACTGATCGTCTGTGTGCGAGGTGCCCAGATGCTGCAGTGAGGGAACCCTAGGGCAGAGACATGGCTGAGCCATGTGGGCGTATGAGACACTTACAGCTCCATGGGTTGGTGACCTACCAAGGGAGACCTAGTGCTGGGCCCTGTCAGCGCCTGTCTCCCCGCTTCTGCTGCCTGATTGCTTCCAAGCAGGGGGAATCACCCTCCCTGCCTCCCACTGACACTTTCTTCCTCCCTAGAACCAACTGATTCCCTCTTCCCTCCCAAGAAACCAGCCCTGGGAAAGCTCACCTTAGAGCGCAATCTGCCAGGCCACACACCCAGCAGGTGACGAAACATAGGCCAGGCCTGTTCCTCGGCTGAAACTTGGAGCCTCCCTGCTGCCTCTTGATTACATTTGGGCTGGCAGCCACCTAAGCGCTACAGCTGAGAGCTGCTGCCTCTTTCTGAGGGAGCCACGACCCGCCCTATTTAAGGCTGGGTGGGCTGGAGCCCATCCCCAGAGCCAATTGACAGGCAAGGCGGGTTGCAGTGTGTGAGGAGGGGCCGCATCCCACTCAGGAGGTTGCAGCGATTCTGCCTTGGGCTGTGAAAGACCTGGGTCTCTGGTCAGCTCCAGGGCCTTGTCTGCATGTCTGTCTCTCCACTGGGGGAGTAGCGCTGGTGCAGACTCAGTGTGGACACTCACCGATGGCATGGCTGTGCCATTCCCACACCACAGCTGCTGCCTTTGCTGCTGGAAAATGATGGGTCTGAACTCTGCTAACAGGAACAGGTCTCGCAGTTGTGGGAAGTCCAAGCCCGGCAAGGCAGATTGCTTGATGCTGACACCCTCTCCTATCTCCATCCCCCAATTACTGGAATAACCTCCGCTTTATCTGGATTAAGTGGCAGTTAGAAAGTTGGGAAGTAGGTTTTTGGAGTAAGCAAAGCAGCTGGATTAAGTTGGATTTACATAGAAATGTAGCTGTTGGCATGAATTAGGTAACAGACTTTGTTCAGACACTTCAGCCCTTCAGCTGAAATTCCCCTACCCCTCTTGTGCTGCCCTTTCTACTGCAGTCGGGAATTGCTGGTCAAACTCACCGGTACCTGTACCACTGTATCGTGCAGAGCTAGCTAATGAGTCGGATTCTGTTGCGTTCGTTTGAAAATCGGGGGCCAAGCTGACCAAAAGGGGCCCATTTAACTCGACACTGTCGAACTTCTGTTCCCCCGTCTCATCAGACAGTGCCAAGGGGGCATTCAGCACAACTGAAAAAGGTCTGTTCGAAACTGAAAAGAAAATGCTGTGTCGTCCAATATTTGTTTGGCTTGTGGAACTCCCTGCTACAGGAAGTTAAATCCAAGAAGTTAGCAAGGTTCAAAGGTGTTTTGGAAAGTGTCTGGATAACATCATCCAGAGCTGTTGTAGCTAAAGCTGTAAAGAGAATTTGGGAAGGGGGAGAGCCCCTGTTCCATGGTTCAAACCAATCTCTATTCCAGTTTGGGATGAGACCTTCATGGGGAGGGCAGATTATCCCATCTGTCCCCCACTGGGCTTCTTGCCCCTTCCTCTGGGTGTCAGTGACAGGATGCAGGACTAGATGGGCCTCTGAGGTCTGATCATCTTGCAATTCCCATGGAACGGGGCCTGCTTTTCAGAAAGTGCCGAGAACGGCCCCTGGGAAGAGCAGGCTCCTTCAGTGCATCAAATTTGGGCAGCCAAGGCCAAGAGTCACTCTTCAAAATGTAGCCTTCTAAACTCTGCACTTAGGATCTCCCACCTGTTCCTTCCACTTGGGCTTTCCTCCCTGTATAAACCACTTTGGGTGAGCTGACTTCTTCAGCTGTGGCTCTGCCACACTGGTGCATCACCTGTAGCCTTCTTGAAAGGGAGCAGAGAAAGAACGTGACCACCTGAGCTCTTTGCCATGAACAGCAGCATCCCTGGGAATTTTATGCAGGGGTGACTTAGATTGTAGAGAAGGCACATGGGGCAGGAACAGCTCCCCCTACCCTGGCCACAGGAGCCTCTGGAAGGTAAAAATTTGTCCCTGTGCAGAGAGCTGGCACAGGAGCGAGTGCGGCTTCAGCCCAGAGAGTTTTGTATCTTGCGGTCACTAGGAGATGAGGGCCAGCGGCTTTGATCCTGGGAAGCCAAGGCTGGCCGCCTGAGCCTGTCTGTACTGGAGACTGCTGGGCCACACCTCCACCCTTAAAGTCAATGTTGTCGCTGATGCCGCAGGGCCAGGGTTTTCACCCATTGTATGTGTTAACAGCCAACCCGATTCAAAGCCCAGTGTAGATAGGGCAGGTTGTAGGTTATACGGCTCAACTGGTCAAGGTGGACCCTGGTGGGGAGCCTAGACTACGAACTGTCAAGCTAACATGTTAAAGCTACCACTTGCTTTGGGCTTGGCTACACTGGCACTTTACAGCGCTGCAACTTTCGCGCTCAAGGGTGTGAAAAAACACCCCCTTGAGCGCTGCAAGATGCAGCGCTGTAAAGTGTCAGTGTAATCAGGGCGGCAGCGCTGGGAGCGACCTGTTTGTTTTTGTTTATTCTGGTGAGACCCAAGGGACTGGGTCGCGATTACAGCCAGGAATTGGGGGGGAGAAAGGGGGGAGGGGGATGAGAAACGGCTAATTTCTCTCTGATTTAGCGATTACTTCGTCTCCCTCACGGGCAGACTCTGGGAGGGGAAGAGAATCCGGGGGCGGGGAGGTGAATTTCTCTGTCTTTAGATTCAAAGGATTTGAATTTCCAGTGTCTTCCAGGGTCACCTGTTTGTTTTTGTTTCATCTGGTGAGACCCCAGGGACTGGGTCGCGATTCGCACCAGGAATTGGGGGGGAGAAAGGAGGGAGGGGGAGGAGAAGGGCTAATTTCTCTCTGATTTAGCGATTACTTCGTCTCCCTCACGGGCAGACTCTGGGAGGGGAAGAGAATCCGGGGGCGGGGAGGTGAATTTCTCTGTCTTTAGATTCAAAGGATTTGAATTTCCAGTGTCTTCCAGGGTC
>NC_133769.1:11146101-11173007 GCF_003597395.2 Chelonoidis abingdonii | reverse complement strand
TTCTTAAAAAAGAAAAGCTTTTAATTAAAGAAGGAAAAACAGTAAAAATTATCTTTGTAGATTTAAGGTGGAATATGTTACAGGGTCTTTCAGCTACAGACACTGGGAATACCCTCCCAGCCTAAGTATACAAGTACAAATTAAAATCCTTCCAGCAAAATACAAATCTGAACTCCTTCCAGCCAAATGCACATTTGCAAATAAAGAAAACAAACATCAGCCTAACTCGCCATCTCTTCCTAGTACTCACTGTTCTGAACTGATAAGAGCCTGTATCGGAGAGATTGGAGAGAAACCTGGTTGCATGTCTGGTCACTCTCAGCCCCCAGAGTGAACAACAACCAAACACTAACAGCAACACAGAAACTTCCCTCCCTCCAGATTTGAAAGTATCCTGTCCCCTGACTGGTCCTCCGGTCAGCTGACAGCCAGGCTACTGAACTTGTTAACCCCTTACAGTCAAAAGAGAGAGAAAGTACTTCTGTTCTGTTAACTGCTACTATCTGTTTATGACACCGGCTAACTCCAGGTGTGCGGGTCTGAAGTGGTTTGGGAACTGAATGCTAATGACAGTACAATACTGTCCAAGGTGGATGCTGATTTACATATTTAATTGGTATCCAAAGGGGTGTTTGGGGTTTTCCCAAGCAATGATTTGTGGCTGGTTCTGTATGGGTGCAGAGGCCCCTTCGCCCTGGGCTCGTCCTGTTGTTACCATGTGCTCTGGTGGTTTATGAAGTCTCAGACCTGGCTGCCTTCTCTTGCAGGTGAACGTCACTGTGGACTACATCAGACCTGCCAGCACCGCCACGGAGACTGTGCCTGCCTTCTCGGAGCGAACCTGTGCCACCGTTGCCATTGGAGGCATGTGAGTATCAACCTAGGCAGTCTGGAAACCCCGGGCTGGCTACCTGTGAGCATGGGCACAGAGTTAGCAGCTTTGGAGCCACAGCTGAGTGTGGTGATCATACCTGGCATTTCTGGTTTTCACTTTGTGCTGCAGACAACACCAAGTGCTGCTGCTTTGGATGTTTCAGTGTGGAAGCCCAAGTCCACATGTCAAATGTGTGTCCACGCCCCTGAGCAATGCAGTTCTCCCACCTAACCCCCGCGGTAAATGCAGACGAGCCCCAAGTCCTTGCGGCTTTTAGCTTTTCTGCATCTGCTGTGTCTCAGGGGCAGTAGCCCTCGCTGGGCTAGGCTCCGTGGCCCTCGTGGTGAGTGCAAATACAAGTAGGAGACGTGCCCCGGCTCTGCGTTTTTCTGCTGTGACTATTGGCAAGAATCTCCTGCCCGTGCTTAGCACAGTCAGTCTGCAAAGTCCTTTGCATGTATTAGTTCCCGCTCTGCCCTGCCTTGTGGGGGTTCAGTGTTCTCGGGCCCACTTCAGACAGGGAATCACAGGGAGAAAGCAGATGTGAGTCGCCCTCCATCCCTAAGGGAGTCGCTGGCCCAGCTGGGGTTAAAGCTTGTGGCTTCTGGTTCCCAGTCCTGCACTCACTGGCCATCCGCCCAAACTGCTGGTGTTTTACAAACAATGTCAAGGGGCCGTGCAGCTCTGAGGCCCCTGTGCTCAGATGCACGGGCTGGCCTCCACTCTGCCTCCTGCTGCTCTTCCCGACTCTTCTTTCCATCAAATGATTTACACATTATTTAACAGCTGCTCGAGTGCTTCGGAGCCAGGCAGCTGTGAGCAGGCTGTGCCTGCAGCCAGAGCCTGGCTCGTGGGTCTGTCCTGCTCACCCGTGGCCCTTTGCCGGGCTGCTCTAGCACCCATGTGTTGCATGAGGGGATGAGGTGCTGCTCAGATGCAGACACCCTTGGGGCCGCTGTCTCCACTGGCTCTTGCCATACCCATGGGCAGGAATAGTGCCCAAAGCCTGACACAGCTTAGGGGATGCTGAGGGCCTTGGGGGAAGGAGAGACTCTAAAGGCAGCTCTGAGCCCGTCGGTCTGGGATTTATTGACCGGGGGGTGCTCAGGAAGCACCAAATCACTTCGGGTCCCTGCACTGTTGGGACTTCCAGCAGGGCCTGGTTATTGGAGAAAGTTGGCTTATCACCTCCTGCTAGAGCAGGTAGCCCATTAGCCTCCCGTCGCAGAGCTGACAGTATGTGGCTGCCATGTGTCTCTGGGTGGCTTGCAGCCGTCTAGTGCAGGCTGCTGCCAGTCGGTGCAGGTGTCTGCAGCCTCTTGATGGCATGGGAGGGCCCCAGGCACCAACACATGCTCTTGGAGCCTGCAGCCAAACACTTCCTGTGCCAACTCCGCTCTGGCTTGTGCGTGGGATGAGTGTATCTGGGACATGCTCCCTTCCCCCAGCCCCTGGTAGCCATGACGGGGAGATTGTAGGATGGAAAGAGCCTCCTTCTGGCTGTTTGGGTGGCTGTGTTCTTAGTGTGTTGGGCTCTGTGCTGGGGGCCTTTCTTCCCAGCGGCTAGTTTGGAAAGCACCCCGAGTCCTTTGGGGTGTGCCCTTTCGGTTTTCAGTCCGAGGGCAGGTCTGGGCTTCAAACGGAGCCTTGGCAGAGGTCTGCCGCTGCAGCACTGTAATGGAGACGCTCTAAGCCAGCGGGGAGAGCTCCTCCCGCCGGCTTCATTACTCCCCTCCTGCGAAAGGCTGTAGCTGTGTCGCTGGGAGACACTCTCCTGCCGACACAGCACTGTCTGCACCAGTGCGTAGGTCGGGGTCACTGGGCGTGTGGTGGTTCCCCCCACTGAGCGACGTAGTTGCACCGAAATAGTTTGTAATGCAGACCAGGGCCAAGCCTACGCTCTGGAGCTGTGTAGCTGGGGGAGCCCTGCTGTGTGGAAGTCACAAGTCTGCTAGTTATCGAGCTTGAGTCTAATGAAGGCACTTGTGGCCGTGACCTTCAGCCAGGCTTGTGATGCCTGCTGCGAGCTCCAGCAGGCCCTGGGGGCAGCAGCATGTGGACGGTGCACTGTTCATGTGCTCCTCTCCCCTCCTCGGCACCAGGCGGGGAGAGGAGGGCTCAGAGAGCTGATGCCGAGATATGGAGCCTTGTGTCTCTGGCTTGCTGGCTGGAATCTGTCCGGGACGAGGGCTGTCGGGTCTGAGTCGAAGGGTTCGGTCTAGTTCCTAGTGAACAGACAAAAATCCACAGGCATCTAAGTGCCCCATGCCAGGCCCTCCCTTGAGGCCCCTTAATGGCAGAAGGACAAAGGGTTGAAAGGGCCATAGAGACTGACCTCCCTTCTCGCTCCAGGGGTGGGAGGCTACTCGTCAAGGCTGGGCCCGCCTGCTGGGAGGAGGGGGTGTTGTCTCTGGGGCAGCCCCATCTGGTTTCTTGGGAGACCATGGGGGCAGCATTCGTGTGGCACTTAGTGTGTTGTTAGTGGTTGGGCCTGCGACGTGCCAGGCACTTTGTGGGTGTTGGGCTGGCGTGGTCCCCAGCCTGACGAGCTGGGTGGCAGGAGAAGGGTGCTGGGGGTCTGTCCTTGTCCCTGCCCCTTGGGTTTGACTGGGTCACAGTGGGGGAGCAGGCATTACAGTTCCTCAGATGTAGTGGGGAGAATTGGCCTGGTCCTGACTGTCTATGTCCCACCGGGATGATGGGGATGGCTGGAAAGCTGGTATCCATGAGCCCTGCTCCCCAGGGGAAGACAGATCATTCCATAGTGGCTTGGCCTGATGCTGGCATTTGCTTCCTCCTGCATCGGAACTGCTACATGCAATGGCCTGTGGGGCTGCTGCAGGTAGTGGTGCCATCCAGGGGGCTCCTTCTGCCGCTCTGTGCCCTGCTCAGCACCGTGGTGTCCCACTGCCTTCCGGGGCACTCCCCATTGCAGGTTTGCAGCTCTCTCTCTGCATCTGCTCAGCACCGTGGTGTCCCACTGCCTTCCGGGGCACTCCCCATTGCAGGTTTCCAGCTCTCTCTGCATCCCTTAGGGGCGCTGCTCTGATGAGCTGCAGTCATAGTAGCATCGCTGGACAGTAGACAGAGGCAAATTCCCTTGCCCCACGTCTCAGGGTGCTGGTGACTGGGAGAGTGAAGGGCTGCCCTTCCCCTGGTGGGTGGCCATGCTGCAGACAAAGGCTCTCAGTCCAGGCAGCTGTTTCTCTCCCACCTGACACCTTCAGCCCCAAGGTGGGGCTGACTTGTGACACGTAAAGGGCCGTCCCGCTTGCTCTGACACACAAAGTGTGTTTGAGAGCCAGAGTGGCCTGTGGCGAGCGCCCGTCGAGGTGAGATCTATCGCTCGTGCTGTGCGCTGGGAACGAAGTGTGGGATGAGGGAATGCAAAGAGGCTTCTCTGGTGCTGGCTCAGCGAGGGAAGGAAGGGCTCTGAGTGGGTCTTGAGTTACCTGGCTGACTGTGTGTGCTGGCCAGCAGCAGCACTCAGCTGCTAAATAGCGTTTACATGTCCATTGCAGAGGCCTGGCTGGAATAGGGGAGGCTAGACAGGTGGAAAAGCCCAGCTGCCTCCTGCAGAGCGGGGCAGCGTAGCTCCTGCTTGCTAATGTGCTGTCTGGTCTCTGTTTAAATCCTCCCACTGGGTAGGGCCTGTATCACCTTGGCTTGCAGTCAGGGCTGTTCCATCGCATTGCTCCCAGCTATGGCCTTATGCGGCTCCGCAATTGCTCCTCCCCACCCCGCTGCAGGGCTGGCCCCTCCTGGACTGTTTCTAGCCCCACTGGGCAGGCTTAGCTCTTTTGATCTCTCCCCTTTGTTCCTGGGGTGTGTTCTGTGCCTCTTCTCTGAACTCCCTGCAGCTTTTCAATATACTTCTGGCAGCGCGGTGCCCGGAGCTGAATGGAGTGTTATGGGTCCGGGGCACCAGTGTCCAGACTTTGGAGGGACACTGGTCAGGACTGGGCACTTATACGGGTTACACCAAAGATAGAAGTAGCCCCCCACCAAGGACTGTCCGCCTCTGGATTAAGGCTTGAGCCAAGTGCTGGGGTGGGGGACGATACAACAGCCGGCCCCAGGAAGGCTATCCCTGCTCACTACTGCAGGATCTTGCACCTTCTCCTGAAACAGCTGGTGCTGGCCACTGAGGGAGACGGGACACTGGGCTGGGTGGACCTGGGCCTGGCACTCCGCATGCTCCTTGCCAGGAAAGGGCCATCTCCGCCTCGCCTGCTGCGATGAATTGCACTGACCTCTTTTCTGGCTGCTGCACCACAGAGCAAACTCCTGTCTGGCCTTGTCTCCCTTCCCACTGCCTCTGGCACTGCAGCTGAGCAGGCCCCATCCCCCACTGAGTGGCTGTGTCCCAGGGAATCCTCCCCCCCCCCCCCCCCGCTTGCATCTTTCCAGAGTGATCCTCGGTTTGTTTCAAACCCTACCTCCGTCTCTGCTTGCCTTGCCCTCCTCAGGCCGGGGCAGTGCTTCTCCCAGTCCAGTAGCTCTGAATTTCATCCGTATTCGGCTGTCTCCCTGCCCACTAACGAAGGGGTCAGATGATGTTGGCCCGGTATGCCGCAGAGCACCATGTCTGCCTAGTTTGATTGCGGCTCAGCTCGCCCTACGGTCGGTGTTTCTCGCCCAAGAAGCACGCGTCCCTGTTCTGCTGACGGGTTTCCTCTGTGAGGTTCAGAACTTACTGACTCCTGGGCGGGGGTAGCTGCATGGAATTGTCCCGTTTTGTCTCCTCGTGCTGTGGGTGCGTCATTGTTGGGACTGACAGGAGGTTCCCCGCAGCCCAAGGCTGGGCTGACCCCCATGACGATCGCTGTGCCGGAGAAGAGGTGCTAGTCTAATGGTTTCCGCTTGATTCCAGCTGATTTCATTATTGTGGTGTTTGTGTGGAAATCTAATCATTTAGCTGGGAAGGATTTTGGCACATTTGTAATGGGACATCTGGGACCATGCAAATAGGCTGGAGTCTTCGTCAGTGTTAAATGCAAGGCCTTTTAACTGCGCACAGAGGCAGGGTGCAGGGTACTCTGGATGTGAATGGTTTGTCCACAGGGATATTGGGGGAGGAGGGGTCGGGAAGCCAGTACCCAGGCAGAAGGAACAGCTCTCTAGCTTAGTCATATCCAGTCAGTGCTGCAGCCTTGGCCGTTCATCTGGGCGCAAAGCAAAGCGGAACGTGCATTGGGAGGCCGTCTGGCTGCGACCGGCAGCTGGGGTTACAAAATGCTGGAAAGGCCTTGGTGTGGTGCTGATCTAGAAGTGGTGGTTGCTCCTTTTCCAGGCTCAGGATTCAGAGGCGCCTGGGTGGGGAGAGAGCGTGATGGACTCCTTAACAAGAGATGCAACTTCCCTGGGTTACCCAGATTACCTGAGAGCAGCAAGGTGCCTGTGGCACCTGTGAGCATCCGGAGTCCCTGCAGCACTGCGGTAGGGAGGGGAGGGAGCTCTAGGATGGATGGGGTAGCTGGAGGGTGGTGCTATGCTGGCATATGGGAGCATCCGCCCAGTGAGGGTAGGGGTGCTCTGGGGCGTTGATGACATGTGGTCTGGGCTTGGGAGGCAGCCACAGAGTGGGAAGGAATAAGAATGGAAGCTAACCCAAGAGTCGCAGAACCCAAACTCCCCCTGCAGGAGCTCAGAGCCTCCCATGCCCTCAGATGCTCCGTATCTCAAACTGCATCATTACACGAGGTTCCTCTTCAGAGACGCGGCCCCCACGCAGCACCGTCTGCTGCTGTGGAGACAGCCATGCTGTGGGGGGAAGTCTGAAGGACTAGCCACTCCTGGGTCAGTAAATATTTATCTGTTCCCACCAGTCCTGCAGTTCCCCAAGTCAGCTGGAGCTTGTGGGAGTGAATCTCAGGGTGGGACCAGGAGGAGGGCAGGAGGATGAGGGTTCATCCTCAGCTGCTCTAAATCAAGGGGGCTGCGCTGGTTTCCGCCAGCTGGGGATCTGGCCCACCAGCAGCCGGCACAAAGCTCCCTACCCAGGGTAGTAGAGAGCTAAAGCAGCCATGCCAGCCAGCCACCCACACTCAGGGGAGGCCTGTCCATAGAGATACGTGAGCCCTTCTATCCCCGTTGTGTGTCCATATGTCTGGGGCTGAGTAAGCCATGCAGACGCCTGTTGCTTGGGGTGCTCCCCAGCCGGGCTCCGTGCTGGCGCAGCCTGGGTCGGAAGGAAGCATACGTCTGCGTGCTGTCACCTGCGCTTAGTGTCTCCAGCTGTAAATTGCTTTCAAATAACTTCTGAGTTTAATCCCCGTTTTGGGAGTGAAGCTGACGTGAAATTGCAGAGCTGCTGGTTGTGCTGATTTGTCGATGCTGCATGGCGTAATCAGAGAATGGTGAGGGGAGTTGAGCTGAAGGTAGGAGTTGGTTTGAAAGCGCATAGCTGTGGTGCTGATGGGGCCTGATCCCTGTGTGTGCTCACTCAGCACAGCCAGTGAGCGTCTCTGAGGAGCATCACTGCTGCTCACTCTCAACTGTTTGCTGAGCCGGCGCAGACGCCAGAGCGTGGGCTGGATTCCCTGCTGGGTCCCATCGCCTCGGTGCAGCTACTGACCACGTTGAATTGTTGTGTTCTGCAGTGCAGCCTGCTGAGGACAGTGGGTTCCTGGCAGTAACTGAAGGCAGAATTTGAGGGCATGAGGGTTGTGGAGCTGGGCCTGTAGGCCCTTTTTATTGTAGCTGGGGGGTGTGGGCAGAAAAGAGAACCTAGCTTGGCTCTAGGAGCCAGGGTGTTTGTATCACTGGCGATTTGTAGATTGCAAGGCCAGAAGGGACCATTGTGATCACCTGGTCTGACCACCATATGGCCCAGGCCAGAGACCTGCCCCTCTAGAGCAGAGCTGTTAGAAAAACATCCTGTCTGGATTTAACGATTCTGTGATGGAGAATCCACCTCGGCCCCTGGTGAATTGTTCCAGTGGTTAATTACTATTGCTATTAAAAATGTGTGTCTTATTTCTGGTATGAATTTGTCTAGATTCAATTTCCAGTCTTTGGATCTTGTTAGAGCGTCCTCTGCTAGGCTGAAGAGCCAGTGATCAAATACATGTCGCCACGTAGGTACTTACAGGCTGTGCTCAATTCACCCCCGAGCCTGCTCTTTGTTGAGCTAAAGAGATTGAGCTCCTGGAGTCTAATCATTTTGGTCTAATCATGAAAGTTTTCCGATCGTTTGATTGTTCTCGTGGCTCTTTGCTGACTGCTCTCCAATTCATCAACCCTCTTTGAATGGTGGCCACTAAAGCTGGACATGGCATTTCAACAGCAGGTGCTGGGAAATGGAAGTGTGTGTGTGTGTGTGGGGGGGGAGGGGGGCAGGGGGTCTAAGTGGATTTGTCTGGACTCATCTAGACAATAGACAATGCTTGCGTTGGCACGGGGAATGCAGCCCGTCCTGCATTCACCTGCTCAGCACGTGGACCTGCTTGTGGAGGTGCTGTGGTCGGTAGTGCCCGAAGTTTTACCTGCTTTCAGCACTGCCCCCTAAACTTGTTCTGAGCTGGAAAACCCTGTCCCTCAGAAACAAGACACCACCATACTGGAAACAACCCTCTTTGCTTCCAGAAACCCTACAATAACACCTACAGGGATCTGAGTATCTCTATGGGCTCATGCCCATCTTGCCGCCGTACCCTGGAATTCGAGAGGGGGATGTTGTTTTCAGTCCATCTCAGAGGGACCAGGGCCGGGATCCCTTAGTGCTCTGTCTAGTCTGCTGTGAGCTGGAAGAATGGTGCAGTGCCCACCCTCTGTCTCGCATGCATAAATGTGTGGGGAGGGAAGGTGAATTACAGGCTTCCTAGCCCTGGGCATCCCTTTAAGTGATGGCACTGGCTTCAAATCTAGGCTGGCCCAGGAGAATAGAGCAGCACCCCCTTCGTTAGCCGGAGCTCACTTGTCCCTTGGGGGGAGACTGGCTTGACAGAGGTTCCAACAGTGAAGCAAATGCCCTGGTGCGCCCTTCCCTGTGCTCTGAGTTCAGGGACCTTTCTCTTAGCACCTCTCATCACCCAAACTTCTGTGTCTCTGGCCATCCACTGAGACCTTTGTGTAACTGTAAGGACCCCCTGCCTCATCTCCAGCCACACATTGGTCACTAACCAGCTTTGAACCTGGGACCTCCGGAGCTGGGATACAGTTGTCTGGTGTCTGTGCTTTAGAGTGACTGTGTTGGTTGGTAGCAGTAGCAGGCTGTTATCCTGCAGGGGCAGTGCAGCACACGCTGCCAATATGCTGCATGTACACAGAAGGGGAACTGTTTGCAACTCCATGAGCTCTCTGCAGGTATGTGCAGCTGGGAGTTTGCAGAGGCTACACCCCACGTGGCTTTGGTCAGCAAGCACCACTGCTCTACAGCGGCTCTCGTTTTTTGTTGAGCGCAGGTAAGGTCAGAGGTTTAGATTCTGCTGTCACAACAAGACTGCAACAGGAGAGAGTCGGCCTAAGGAAAATTAAATAAATCCAAGGGAATCAGAATGGGCCCTGCCCCCACTGCCTCCAGATTCGCCCCGTGGGTGCAGGAGGGACTTGCAGCAGTTACCCTGTGAGATGAAGTGGGGGGACCCCTCACGTGCGCTGACTGGAATGGAGCGGCTGTGGGGTGGGCTGTTAGCTGAGTGGTTTTAATTGTACTTTCGGTTAACCATTGAACTCCATCTGAAAACAGGGACAATGTAGCTGGGGTTCGGGACCCCAGGGAGCACCTGTGTGAGTGTGGCATTACTGGGCCTTAGCGGAGCTGTTGTCTTTCCATGTTCTTCGCTGGCCAGCTGGGTTTGCATTTCCAATGCGCTGTGTTCGCATGAAGCGTGCGTGGGACCCACTGGGGCAGGCCCAGCTGCTGCTTTTATTTCTCTCGGAAGGGGTTAAATCGTATCTGACAGTAACCTCTGAGAACAGCATTCTGAGCTGGCAAGGGGGCACTTGAGGGCTGCTCTACACTACTGCTTAAGTTGATGTAACTTACCTTGCTCGGGTGTGAAAAAGACGACATCCCCCAGTGATGCAAGTTCCAGCGACCTACAGGTGTCCACACTGGCACTATGTCGGCAGGAGACGCACTCCTGCTGACATAGCTTCTGCTTCTTGCAGAGGTGGAGTAATTTTGCTGACGAGAGCGCGCTCTCCTCGCGGCATAGTGCATCTTCCCCAGACGTGAAGCTGTGCCGATGTAGCGCTGTAGTGTAGACTTGCCCTGAGTGTCAATGGTGCTCGTTTCTCCCTGGCGCTCTGACAGCCAGGGCAGGGGAGGACTTTGATGGTTTTTAGGAAGGTCAGTTTCCTGGCTGGAAATCATGTCTGCTGGGGGGGGTGGGGAGTTTGCCTCGCACTGTAATCACTGAGAGAGGCCAGAGAGCGGAGAGCTGTTAGCTGTACGGAGGTGCTGCCCAGCTTGCAGTACCCCTGTAATTAGCCCCTGTATCCCGCCTCTGCCCCATTCATTGCTGGGCTGAGCTCAGCCTGCCTCTTGTGTGCTGGACCTGTACCCTGTCTGCAGCTGAGAGCAGCAACTGCCTGTCCTCTGGCTCAGATTGCAGGGTCAGTGCTGCAGATCAGTGCTGGTGCCTTGTAGCTCTGGGGCCTGTTGTAATGACTGGCCTGTCTGTGCACAGGCAGCCGCTAAATGAGACTGCAGGCAAACATTTGCTTTATCCCCAGTGGTGGGCCCAGATGGTCTAAATACAGGGCTGGCAAGGCTGGGCACCTCCCCAAGTTTGCCTGGCTGCCATACGCACAGTGGGGTCAGGGGGAGAACTCCATTGTTTCCTTGTAGGCTCCACCATCTGTCTAGCCATCTCTTCTATCCAGATTGGAAGCTCTGGGGGCAAGAACCCTCTCTTGGGTTGGTTTGTCCCGGAGATCTTCCATGCACAGTTTAGGAAGGCAGCAGGCCGATCCCTGGTATCAAAAAGGTTGAGAAACACTGATCTAGAGCCTTCGTCTCTCTCTCTCATGACAATGCTTCAGAGCTTAACTTCCTAGAGCACTGGGCAACTCTCCCTTGCTGGTCTCTGCTTGGCAGCCACAGCGGGCTCTTGGCTGGAGAGGGCCTAAGCATGCGGCTTCGTTCATGTTTCCCATTGATCTCAACCACGTTGAGGCTTTGCAGTGTCTCCTGAACACCTGAGCGGCTTGCCGAGCTCCTGCCCCTGGCAGCGTGATGCCCCAAGGAAGGGAGTTGTTGGTGGTTGGGGCCACTATTAACTCCTGCCCACCCAAAATCCATAGCGCTAGTGTGTTTTGACACTGAAGGATGTTCTGCCCTGGAGTTCTTCCAGTGACTCTGATGCATGGATCTCACCACCCACCGCTGCTCTGCAGGGTGGGCACACAGCGCGCTGCTCTTAACTCCATGTCCAGACACTGCTTCTCCTGACTCCTTATGCCCATATCTCTCCCCTGTCTTTGTGTGTGGCATATGGGCCTGCACTGGTCCAGAGCACACGCTGGCAGTAGTTCCAGGATGCAAATTATTCTGGGCTCTTCTGACTGAACAACACTATCCAAAGTCAAGAGAAATGTAAGCAGCTAGGAGGAGAAGTTTCTGCGGATGGAAAGTCCTTTGAAACCCCCCTCTCCCCCACCAGATTTTCTGGGGAGAATTGTGAAATGAGTTTCACATTATTAAAGAGAAGCGGGGCGGGGGAAGGCAGCTTGAGAACGGCTGTTTTTCACTCTGGTATTCTTTAAGCAGCAAAAACTATATTTCATGGCCTAATAAGATTTTTCCACAGCAACTGGCTTTTCATCTGTGTTCTCCTATTCCCATTCTTTAATCTGGGTTTAACTGCGGCGCATCTCCTCTTTGCTGCTGCTCCAACAGCCCTTTCGAAATGCTTTTATGTCAAAAAGGAGCTGCGCGAACTGAAGTTGTTGTTCGATTTCCGTTTCTTGCTATCAGCTTGTTTGGGCCTGAAATGGGGCATCCTGTCCCCCAGGCTGAGAATCTTTGGATTCTAGGCTGCAGGAGAAAGAGGAGGCGGTAGAGTTCTCGCTGTGGCATTTTGGTTGCTACATTCCAAGGTCAGGAAGGACCATTATGACCTGCTGGTCTGACCTTCTGTATAGCACAGGCCAGCACTTCCCTAAAGTCATTTCTGTTTGAACTAGAGCCGATTGTGACGAACTGGGACTGTTCTTAATGTTTGCTCTGAACACTGTGTTGGTGCCTCAGTGTCCCCTATGCAGTTCCTAAGTATCTAGGTGGTGGGATAAGGGTGTGTGATTGCTACAGAGGAAGGGGCCAGTGCACCTAAGCGCGATGACTCTTGTTCCTAGCACTGGATATGGCCTCGGGCCTCCTCTGCAAATGGGTGCCAATACTGAAAGTGTTGGAGACAAGGGATCAGGTGACCTCCTGGCCCGGGAAAGGGGCTGACGCAGAGAGGAGGGGCTGAGGGTGGCGTAGTCTGGAGCTGGCTGGGAATGAGGATGGAAGGGCAGACCTAGGGGTCTGGCTCACTGCCGCCCCCCCCCCAGGAAAACCCCGCCCCCCCCCGGGGCCGCGACAAAGGGCCTCGGGGGGTCTCTGGTGTCGCGATCTGACCTAGAAGCTGCTGTTTTAGACTCTGTTTCCGTCATCCGAACAAACCTCTGGTTGGTTGTGGCCTGAGAGTCACGGTCTGACTTGCAATCCATGGGGGTGGCAGAACGGTGTGCTTCCGGAGACCCGGCCTGGTGGGTCGCATGTGGGAAAGCCCACGAGGGCAGAAGGGATGCTGATGCCAAGGGAGAACGGCGCCCGGGCGCATGGCCGAGGCGCCGCGCCACAGGAATGGTGGAAGACGTGTTGCTTCTGCCCTGACAGGAGTCTGGCTCAAGGGAGGAGGAGGCTCCCCCAGAGTCCTGAGCGGACTGGGAGTGGGGGAGGCGGGTGTCCAGGGGAGCATCGCCCGGTACCCGTGACAAGGGGTCACGAGGCAAGAACTGCAGAACGACACATACACACACACAATCAATTTAAGATTGTGTATTGGGGTAGTAGTTACCCAAGGGGTAAGAAGCAGCTTATGATTAGCTAGTACGAGTTAACAAACCTAAAACCACAATGGCTAAAATTCTACTAAACAAATGATTTACAAACAAATATGCCATTAGTAATAACTGAAGCTATTACAAGATAGCAAACAAACACGTCGATGACCGCAGAAACGTAGAACTCTATGTTGAAACACGTGAGTGAGAGAGAGGCTTCGAGGTATCAGGGGGCTCGTTTACGGGCATACAGCGGATACCGGACACGGTTCTCGCTCTTCTTCGTCTGCTGCAGCTGCAGCGGAACCCTAAAGTACTCACGTGATGACATCACAGGAGTTCATGGGGGGCCAAACTGGTCGTTTGCCTCGTGATTGGACCAAGCAACATGTTACACAAATGAGGGAGCAGGTGCAAAGGTTCTAGCGTCAGGCCACCAAGAAAGTGAGGTAATGCATAGTTGTGTAGATAGGTTCAATCCACTGAAATGAAAAAGAAGAGCCAGCATAGGTATGGACAAGTGGGATACACGGATGAGACAGGGAACCATTCTAAACGCCCCTTGGAAAGGTCTCTATGATGGGTAAAGAGTCTCAAGGCTGTCCTCTTCCGCGTCTGGGGCCTTCCCCACGCCTACTGGCAGGGTACATAGGAATTGGCAGTATGTCGGACCTGGTAAGACCCAGGCAGTAAAAAGTTCTGGTAGCAGCACTAATGCCTGTGCGCTCGATTCCTGTGTTCCTGCGAGAGGATTCATGGGCAGGTAGCAGCTTGTGGCGTACAATGATTTGGGAAACCACTGCTGGATCCCCGTGCTGACTGCGCCCATGTGAGCCAGTTACTCCGGGACCATATCGTAAGGAATCGCCTTCCCCACAGGAACTCTCCTGGCAACCTCTCCTCAGGGTCTGTCTCCGCACTAACGTCAGCCCGAGGTCCTTGGGCTTCCGCAAGGACGGGTTGGTCTCAACATCCCCGAACTAGGCAGCGTGGACAGGAGGGACCGACTTCTCTTGCTGCTGGCCTTGAGTCACAGCACTCGTCTGAGCGGTCCTGGGCGCTCGCCGCTCCTCCGGTGGGTTACTGCACCTCGGAGCGTGGTACTTCCCCGTGTCGTGGGGTGCAGTGCAACTTTGGCGACTGCTGAACTACGAGTCAAACCAGGGGCACTCGTGAGTCTACATAGGCCATGCCTGAACGGTCCCCTCCCACGTTACACGTCTCGTGGGCAGATTGGGTTACCCAGTCTGGGGCCTCCTTGGCCCCCCACGTACGATGTCACCTTGCCACGGGCAGCCTTGAATGTGTGTCCACGCCATGCCATCAGGGTCAGGATTAGGTGTCGTGGGCCCCGACACATGAGCCCAACACACCTCGGCGTGCGGCAAGCCGCCACCTCTGCGGCTCCGTGTGCCAGTACCCCATGACCTTCCTCCCATCTAACCTCGCGGGAACAACTAGCACCTCTTTCTCGGAGGGGAGCCCAGCCGCCACCCGGTAACAAGAACCAGGAGGCTGGCGCTTCAGCCCCCCAGAAGTGAGGACTGCTGGGGACTTTCCTCTTCCCTTCATAGTGGATGGTGCCAGCCCCCTTTCCAGGAATGTAGCCCATCTTCCGATTTGGTGTTTACCTCATCACCTTCGTGCGGGTTGGGTCGCTTGCGTGTGTCCCTGAGCTTGGGCACTGGGCCCGTATGTGCCACTCGTTGCACATTATAGAGCCCAATGTCTGCGTGGGTCCTGTGAGTGTCGGAGGACTGACACTGGATTTCCGCCTTTGGGGGGTCTCCATGAGCCACCCGTGGGAGGATCCTCCATGATGACTCTCTCTGGCTGAGGAGGCCTGCTCCATCGAGAACCTCCCTGCCATCCCTGCCGAACTGCTCCACAATTGGTCCGGCAAGTGGCTGCGTTGCTGCGGGGTGTTTCTCCGCGTTTTCTGTGCCCATCTACCACAGCCTACAGGTCGAGGGCGACTGCACATACAGGTTGCTACAGTCTACTATGAACAGGTCAGACAGTCTCTTTAGTTTGGGCCAGCTGTACACTTGCGGGCTACCCCGCGCCGGGCACCGTTGACCAGTTGTAGGTATTGGATCTCACGCCTTTACGCTGACATCCGGGAACTTTTCCGATACTATTCTAGGAGGTTCAGCCCAATACGGCGGAGTCAGGGGCACTGTTTTAACAGCTCGTAGTCCCCCGCCTTCCGCCCTTTCAGTCCGGCTGTAACCTCCACGGCCGTGGAGTTCCAGTAAAGGTGTGCAGAACTGCATCCTTTCTGCAGAGGGCACCCACTTGCAGTCGCAGGCATCTCAAGAGCCGTCAGGAATATCTGATGTCCTCGCCCCTCGCTACCCGGACCGGGGCAGAGCGCTATCAAGTTGGTGAGGCTTTGGGTCCGCCACTCAACTACCGAGCGGGCTTACGCTCCTCAGCTGGGCGCAGTCCGCTCTGTTTACGCTGTCTCCTTCTCCTCCAGCTCATGTTAACGCTGGTTCTCTCCTCCAGCTCATGTTGTTCGCTGTTCTCCTTCTCTCTCCAGTCACACGCTGACGCTGGGCTCTAGCATGTTTACTTGGTTCCCTCATGTTTACGCTGTCCCTCCCTCCACCTGCTTGCCTCATTTAACTCGAGCTCCCCGTTAAACCCTTTCCTTCCGCCAGCCATGGCTGCTCCAACAGCTGTCGAGCGTCGCCGGAGGATCCCCGCGGTAGCGGGGTGAGCTTCGCTGGCAGGATCCCTGGCGTGCCCGGGGGGTCATGTGCTGCCGGCATTCGCTGGGTTCTCCCCGCCCTTCCTCTAGGCTAGGAAGGCGGGGTCCGGGAAGCCCTCATCCGACGGCTGACCACTCCCCGGGGGACAGACACTGGTGACGGCGCGCTCTGCTGGACGCTCCCTCACAGAGACAGGGTATCCGTCTCCTCCTCAGCTTGGGCAATCACGCTGGTCCTTCGCAGTCTCCCTGGTGCGCAGCGCGCGCTGCTTGCACAGCTCCAGCACGTCAGCACTTGCCCGCTTGTCATGTCGTTCCTCATCCGTCTGCTGGCCGCTCACCCACGTCGCGGGTGCTGCGCTCCCGCTTCAGTGACCGATGCCAGCCTTCTGAGGTCACCACCCTCCTGCGGCAGGGGTCAGCGTGCAGACCCTCCGCCCTGACCGTCGCTGCAATCCCTCCGCGGGACCTGTTACTTGACAAAGTCCTCTCCACCTGGGCCACCGCAGGGGTTAATCACCCTTTGTTTTGACTGCTCCCAGTCACCGACTGCAGGAAAGCGCCGTCCACGGTGCAGTATCTTCCCGCGGCAGCCAAGTTATCCATCGGCCCATGCACCGCCTCTGGGCCACAGTGCTAGCACCATACAAGTCTTCATTGGACAGCAAGGATTACACCAGAAAAGAGCTATGACACAGACCAGAGCAGGCTACAAGACGGACCCCGTCCACTGAGTCCTGTGCTGGCGGGTCAGGGTGGCATTGTCCCACTTAGGATCCCCTGAATTCCTCCCACAGTCCAACCCAAACTGTCCTGCTTTTTCTCCTCCGCGAAACCCCTTTTTCCCCTCCTCGCCCAGGTGCTCCCCCCTCCCCCCTGCCGGGTTCGGATTACACCCTGACTACCTGTCCGCCACCTACAGACATCCCCTGCTTTCCCGTTCCCCACACCGACAGTCCCTACTCCTTCCCGTTCCCCACACACACAGCCCCTACTCCATCACACAGGCCATGGCTGCCTTCAGCAGTGTGGGCTGCAGCCTGGCTCCGTGTTTCTGTGAGCGCTGCTCTGGAGCCAGGCAGCTTGCTTTTGCCATTGTAACTCTCAACTCCCCAGGTGGGCTTGGCAGCTCACTGTGAAGCGAGCAGGTTTGATTGAAAATCTGTAGCCTTACGTAAGGCTGTTTAAAAAGCTTGTCCTGACTTAATTTAATCAAACCCTCCAAATAAAGTCACATCAGCATTCTCCACGGATGGCCACTGGGCAATGCTGGGCTCCTCTTCCAGCCTTCAGGGCTGTGCAGCAGAGCCGCTGGTCTGTCCAGGAATGGACTGCCGCAGGAGGATGGCTGCAAACTTCTCCCTGCCTGGGCACACCTTGCTGCTGGGGTGGGAATGGATCTGCCCTCTGGCCGAAATGCAGCCTGTGCGATGCTGCTGGGGGCGGTCCAGGACAGGGAAGGAGGGATCCCAGGTGTCACAGGTCCCAGTGCCTCCTGCTCCAGCCTCATCTTGCTGACTGAGCAAGCGCATGAAGTTCTGCTGGGTGTCAGGGGCATGAAGAAGTAGGTTGCTCTGACTGGAGGCTGTAGGAAGTGTTCCCTGCGTCTTCTCCGGCGCTGTCTGGCAGAGGGAAGCAGGCCTGGCCGGCACAGTGTGAAGTTTTGGCAAGGCTGCTCTTTATGCCGAAGGTGGGATTGTCAGCAATGGTGAATTCGGCCCCAAGCAGCTGCTGCTGCCTGGGCTGCCCAGGCAGGACGGCACGAGCATGTGTTGAATTTTGGCTTTGCAGTGCCTGGATGAGTCGCTCCAGCGCATGCTCTAGTCTCAGGTTGTGCCTCCAACCAATCTCTGCGAAACACCTGCTAAGCTAAAGCTCCCTGCCTGCTTCCAAAGCCCAGATAAAATCTTCCTAAATTAGAGCTTGTTTCCTTCTAATCAGCCCCAGAACGTATTAGAGAGCTCACTCGGGGGCTGGCTGCTGAGGTGATTTAACATCAGATTTTTAATGATTCCTCCATTAATCCTGGTATTCTGGGATTTAATGCTCACTGCCCTTTGACCGATGGAAATGAAGAGAACTTTGATTTCATGCATATTGGATCTGGCCAGATGCCAGCGCCAGGGTGAACTTGCTGTCCCCTCTAAATGGATATGATTCAAGCATGGGCGACTGGGAGGAGATACGCGCACAGGCTGCAGGTGTCTTACGGGCCTCGTGCATGTAGCCTGGGCATCCTCTTTGTTGGCCAGGCAAGTTTTGAGTTGCTGTGCCTGGGAGATTGGGTCCCTCCCACGAAAGCTCATGCTCCAAAACATCTGTTAGTCTATAAGGTGCTACAGGATTCTCTGCTGCTTTTATTTTTTCCCTGATGTTGCATTCTACCCCAAGGAGTCCTGGACCTGGATCCATTCTGCAATGGAGGAGCCATTCGGCTTTCTTCAAAGCTTGGGGGTGAGGGATTGTTTTAACCGCAGCCTGTCTTTTCTCTGTTTTCTGGACATGTACAATGGCCTGAGGTTTGGGCAGGTGGGGGTCTCTGTGGCAGCGTGTGGATGGTGCTGTTCTGGATCTGGGCGAGTACAGTGACATGGAAGGGATTCAGTTATCGATCATTATGCTAATTCTGAGTAACAGATGGTAGCCGGTCCTGTAGCTGAACAGGAGCGCTTGCAGGAAGGGGATTAACCTGCAGCCAGTGTTGCAGCCATGCACACTACCAAGACAGGGCGATCTGTTCTAGTATCCCCGTTAGGCCGCGGGCTTTGCCAGCAGCTCTCGCCTCACATCACCGGGAGGCAGATCGGGGCTGCTGAGTTCACGCCGTGCTCCTCGGCGCTGGGAGCACCAGGGCTATCTTGAGGAAGGGCTGACAGGTTAAGGGATATTTAGTGCCAAGGTTGAGTCTCCTCATGCCAGCGAGGGGTGAATTGTCACATGAAGGATGAGGATCTGCATGGAGGAGTGGGGAGCCCTGCAGGTCCCACAGCCAGGGGAGAGGCAGGAGAAGTTCCTTGCTTTCATAAGCTCTCAAAATTACAGCTGCAGCCCTGGGATGCTCGGCGGAGGTGGGCTCCCATGTAGCCCTGCAGCACCCCTTGCTTTGAGGAGCATCTTGAAGTGTCCAGCATCCCATCCAGGCTCAGGGGTCCCCAGATCTGCATGAGGCCTGCTGAGCTGCGGAGCAGGGCATAGTCCGTTCTCTGACCCCCGTGGTTGGGCTGTGGCACAGGGGTCGGTGAGGTGCTGTTCACAGCTGGAGCAAATACCTGGCATCACTCCAAAACGTCTGTGCCTAGACTCCACTAACCCCTCTGCCGTGCTGCTCTTGGCTCTCACCCTCTCATGCTTTGCCATGTCTAAAGCTTGTATTGTAGGCTCCGTGGAGGAGGGGCCATGTTGTTCCAGGACTCCTGTGAAGTGCCCTTAATGCTCTTCAGGCCACTGCAAAGTCAGGACTAACAAGTCCCAAAACATTTGCCACTTGTGCTGTGGAGGAGTGTGGCACCTGCTCAGTAATGCACAGCAGCTCTACCTGGATGCTTGGGTCCAGAGCTGGAGATTCCTGGGTCCAGTCAGACCTGCAGAGGGAATTGGTCAGCAGGGCTAAGACACTAGGGTTGTCGTCCTCCCCGTCCTGAGAGCGAATGCTGCCCTCAGTGTGGCTGTAGTGATTCAGCCACCTGCCACCATCCGGGGATGTCTCAGCTGGAGGCCTGGGGCGTGGGAGAGGAGAAGGGATGGAGTGGAGCCTGCACAGCCCACTCTGCCCATGCAGGTCTCTCCTCCAAGGCCTCCCCTGAGTTTGCACATGCAGGTGGGGCAGGGTCTCTAAGCCTAGCTGAGCTCTGAGGCCAGGGTGCTGGGCTCCTTTTCTGCCCCACAGAGAGCAGAGCTGAGGGGGTTTTGGAAGGCGATATCCCGAGAGAAGCTCTGATGCTCAGTGCTTCACGGGCGCTGGGCTGCTTGAAGCGCTTTGATGCCGTCCTGGGAGAGCAGGACAGGAAAGCCCCAGTCCTCGATACGGGGCAGAGCTCGAGCAGCGGCTGGGTTTGGGGTCCTGGGTTCTGCTGCAGAGTGACTGTGCCATTGAGAAAGCGCTTTCGCCGCCTTCTCTCAGTTTATTGGCTTGGAAAATGAGGATGTCCAGGCTGCTCCTTCCTGCGCAGTGTGTTTGCGTGGAGCTCGTCGCTCCTCGGCTGAGAGCTGCGATCAGCGCAGAATAAATTACGGTGATGAAATGGGAATCCGGGTCCTAAGCTGAGATGAGGTCACAATATTTCACAGGATCCAGACTGCTCCTTTCCTGATGCTCTTGCTCTATCGAGGTTAGTCCTCCAAGAGAATTTCCTTATCAGGCACCAAGTGGTACAAAGCGAGCAGAGATGTCTTCATTGCACAGGGCTGGGAGTTATTGAAAGGGACGTTGTCAAGCAGGTCCAACTCCACATGTGACCTTGCCTTGACATTGTTGTGGTTTAGCAGGGCCCCTCTAGGATAAGGAGCCTGGTTTTATTTCCCGGTGTCCTGTGCCAGACGGAGTGACCTGCAACAAGGGCAGCCTCACACCCGCGTTCTTTAGCTCTCCTCTGGGTGTGCTGGATTCACAGTGGCTAAGGAGCAGTCTGCAGCGCGGTGCTGGCAGCCTCCTTCAGCTGCCTCTGAGGGAGTGAGGAGCACAAGAGTTGGGGCAGGAGCCATCAGAATGCAGGGTTTGTGGGGCACCAGTAGAGCTCTGTGGGGGGTGGGGTGGGGACAGCAGGAGGCTGTGGGTCAAGATTGACAGGATCTAGCAGAGCTGTGTATGGTGGTGGGGAAAACCTAGGGCTGGGCTCACAGGAGGTAGCAGGAGTGAGGGGCATTGGCAGAGCTGGATGTGTGGGGAGCCCAGGGCTGGGCTAGCAGGGGGCCGCTGGGCAGGACTGGGGGGCACCGGCAGAGCTGGGTGTGTGGGGAGCCCAGGGCTGGGCTGGGCTAGGCTAAGCTAGCAGGGCGCTGAGGGTTGGGACTGGGGCATTGTCAGAGCTGGGTGTGGGGAGCCCAGGGCTGAGCTAGCAGGGGGCTGCTGGGCAGGACTGAGGGGCACTGGCAGAGCTGGGTGTGGGGAGCCTAGGGCTGGGTTAGCAGGGGGCTGCCGGGCAGGACTCGGGGGTGCTGGGAGAGCTGGGTGTGGGGAGCCCAGGGCTGGGCTAGCAAGGGGCTGCTGGGTAGGACTGGGGGGCGGGGGCCACTGGCAGAGCTGTGTGGATGGGGGTTCAGCCCTGGAATAGCAGGAGGCACTGCCCATTAGCTCTGTTGATGAAACGACAATGTTGCATGGCATCTGAGCACACCCTGCATGATCCTAGACCCAGAGCTACAAGCCCTAAACTCTCTGGGCACCGAATTCACCCAAGCACTGAAGGAGAGACTCGCACACCACGCTGTTCCCTTGTTCAACGGCCGGGTTTATGGCTCTCTTCCAGCCCAGCTTGCTCTCAGCTCCAGGAATTGATTTCTCAAACCCTCCAATTTAAGCTGGGCTGCAGTTCCAGGAGCGGGGTATGGGATGGAGGGTGGGCGCAGGCAGCATGACTCAAACCACACACGGCGCTGTGCAGGGTTGGGGGACTAGGTCCAGTCCTCGCTGTAGCTCTCGGCTCCAGAGTGGTGGTGGTGGTGCCTTGCAGGAGACAGAACAATGGCTATTGCACAGATGCTTTGTCCCGGAGAAGGTGAGCCGTGGCCAGCCCAAGCCCTGCTAGCATTTCCTTAAGCTCTGCAGGGAGAAGGGAGCCCCGATGAAGGATTCTGTGGTTTGGGCCCAGGGCAGGGCTTCAGCAAGACTTCTCTTTTGTTTGTTTTGTTTTGTTTTTTTAACAGTCCCACAATGTTCTTGTAAGAATGCTGGAGAAATATGAGCTTGGCAGAACTACTGTTAAGTGGACACACAATTGGTTAAACAACCACTAAGAGTCACTATTAATGGACAGATGTCGGATTGGAAGGAGGTCTCAGGTGGGGTTCCCCAGGGATCTGTTCTGGGGCCAATGCTCTTTAATGTCTTTGTCAGTGTCCTGGATATAGGACTAGCGAGCAGACCAATCAAATTTGCAGATGAGACAAAGCTAGGGGGGCTGCCAACATTTTGGAGGCTAGAGCTAAAATTCAGCAGGATCTTGATAAATTGGAGAACTGGGCTGTAGACCCCAATGAAATTCAACCAAGACAAATGTAAAGTGCTCCACTTAGGGAAGGAAACACACAAATACAGAATGGGGGATAACTGGCTTGGCAGCAGCACTGCTGAGATGGATCTGGGAGCACCACAACTGTCAGCAATGCGATGCTGCTGCAAAATTTCAGGTTGCATTAACAGAGCTGTTTCAAACAAGTCACTGGAGGTGACAATACCGCTCTACTCGGTGCTGGTTAGGCCTCAGCTGGAGTACAATGTCCAGTTTTGGAGACCAATGTCTAGAAAGGATGTAGAGAAACTGGAAAGAACACAGAGGTGAATGGCAAAGATGAACAAAGGGCTGGAATGCAAACCACATGAGCAAAGGCTGAAGGAACGGGGTGTGTTTAGTTTGGAAAAGAGGAGATGAAGGGGGGAAGTGATAGCGGTCTTCAGATACTTGGAAGGCTGCCATAAAAAGATGGAGAAAAGCTGATCTCTTGCCACAGAGGGCAGGACAAGAGGCAGTGGGCTCAAACTACAGCAGAGCAGTTTGAGATTAAATCTCAGGAAAAACTTCCTAACTGCAAGAGCAGCAGGACAATGGAACAGACGCCTTGGGAGGTCGGGGAAGCTCCTTCCCTGAAGGTTGTCAAGAGGAGGCTGGAGCCATCTGTCCTGATTGGGTTAGACACAACAAATCCTGCATCTTGGCAGGGGGTTGACTAGATGACCCTTGCGGTCCCTTCCAACCCCATGGTTCTGTGGTGAGCAGCAAGGTTCAAAGCTGGTCACTGGTTCAAGCCCAGACAAGGTCAGTAACAGCAGACAGTTGTCCCTGTCAGATGCGCATTTGCAGCCCTAACTTAGTGTCCTAGAGGAGAGGTGCCAACATCCCAAGTGCATCAGTGCAGCTGGCTCTGGCTGTTTTCCTTTGTGGGCACCTTGGCAGAGAGATGGAGGCTGGGAGAGCCAGGGGAGCTGAGCGTCTCCCACCAGAGCTGGGAGAGCATATGTGTTAAGCGGGCCCGGACAGCACTGTCCATTCTGCGACGACGGGTTCCATTGCTGGGACCAATGCCGGGGCCTCTGCTGGCGTGGGAGGTGACTTGGTCAGTGTGTGGGCACTTGCCCATGGAAAGGAGATCTGACAGCCTTGCTAAGGGAGGCAGAACAACATCCAATGGGTGGGACTCGAGGTTAGACACATGCAGCCTTGAAAGAAGGTGCCATTTCCTGGGAGCGAGGCTGATTGGAACAGTTCAGTGGGGCGGTGGTGGGCTCACTGTCTCCTGGAGTCTTTTAAGAAGAGGCTAGATATGTTTCTAAAAGCGCTGCTTTAATCCAGCATTGGCCTGGATGGTTGTGGTGGTCCTTCCTGGCCAGGGAGTCTGTGAATCCCTCTCTTCATCCCCTTCCTTCATGGGGGGGTGTGGAGACAGGGATTGCCCTCAGTATGCTCAAAACACTCGCAGCTCTGCTTTAAGATAATGATTATAATCATACTTCAGGGCTTCAGCTGGCTGCCGGCAATGGTCAGGAAGGAATCGCTCCCCCTCTGCCGTGCATAATTAGTGAGGCGTATTTTGGGTTTTTTCCCTGCCATCCTCTGAAGTATCTGAAGATATGGGACACAGACTTTTAATAATAATGGAGATATCTTATCTCCTAGAACTGGAAGGGACCTTGAAAGGTGGAATCCAGCCCCCTGCCTTCACTAGCAGGGCCAAGTACTGATTTTGCTCCAGATCCCTAAGTGGCCTCATCAACCCTAGGAACAGCAGGCCAATGCTCAAATCACTAAGCTATCCCTCTCCCCAGGGAGGGTAGGCCGGTGCTGTGATGTGATGCAGAGCGTCTTCTGGCTTAGATACCTGGCTTGTGACTCTTGCTCATGTGCTCAGGGTCTAACCGACCCCCAGATTTTGGGTCAGGAAGAGGTTTCTCCTCAGGTCAGGCTGGCAGGGACCTTAGAGTTTTCGCCTGCCTCTGCAGCGTGGGGCATGGGTTGCCCGGGCAGGGCTAACCTAATGGCTTTGTGCCATCGGGCATTGCTGGCACCGTGGTCTCTCCCTGTGGCTCACCATTTGCTCTCTCGCGATCTGAAATGCTTTGGTCTCAATACAAGGGTCGGTGGGTGAGATTTAAATCGGGCCAGATGAGATGGTCCTTTAGCCTTAAACGCTGTGAAACTCCATTAAAACGTAAGTCGGGCTGGAGCCAAGCTGCCTGCACTGGCTGGGGTCTTCCCATCAGCCTGGCCGTACCTGGCCCTGCCTCCCCTGCAGAGGAGTCGGTGTCCTGCGAGAGCCCAGGTGGCGGTGCCCGTTTCTTTGCCATTCCGCGCTGCTCGGGGGAGGCTGCACAATGGGAGAAAATGCCAGCTACTTTACTTGTCTTAGAAAAACCATAACTGTGAGATCGCTGAATAAATGAAGCCATCAGCTAGAAGTGGCAACAAGATTACAATGCTTCAGAAACCCTGGGTGCAGGATGAAATGGTCTGTTTAGGGAGCGGGGAGCCGACTTGTGTTTTTCTCAGTGCTTTACTCGTCTTCAATCCCCACTCCCACCCCCAGGATCTCTTGCTCCTGCTGCCTGAGCGTTCCTGTACAACACAGTTGGGTTAAGGGTTCAACTGACATGCACGATTTCCTCCTGTCCCTGTGGAGGGTTGATTCCTGCCCTGGGCTGGGCGCCTGCCCAGTCCCCCCCCAACTCCATGCAACGTCAGCAAGTCCCAGGGCAAAGGAGCTGCAGGACTGGGGCAGATGTGGCCTGGTATCCTGCCTTCACTTGTGTCAGTACCAGAAGGGTGGGGATGTGCCTGAACCGCTCTCACTGTCTGAGGTACCGTACTTGCCTGGCTGTTACTGTATTATCACAATCTCCTCATGTCCGTATCCTGCCAGCTCCCTTGAGTGGCTGGGCAGGGGTTCACCCACATACTCTGGGGAGAACTGAGCCCCAGAGCAGCAGTGTGGCAGGCCCAAGCTCACAGTGGCAGTGATGGGGTAACCTGCCCCCCTTTGCGGGTAGCCTGGCTCTGAAGCCAGGACAGTGGATGGGCCCTTCCAGATCTCATCTATCGTGTTGTTGTGGTGCTGCTCTAGCTGTGTCTTCAGGCTTCTCTACTGCAAAGTCACAGCCCGTGGGCTCTTGCTCACCCTCTGCCGAGGGGCCCCTGGCCAACGGCACACTGAGCTGGCGTGTGTGGGCCCCCTAGTCTTTGTGCACAGGGATGGGAAGTGGCTGGGAATGGAGCACACTTATCCTGTGTCTCTATCACTGTTGGCCATGGCCCGGAGGAATGCAGGCCTGGGGCGTGAGTGCTTGTCACAGGCATTTACCTGCTGCTTGCAGACCTGGGAAGCTCTGAGATCCGGAGGTGCGAGTGGTGGCTGTTGTGCTGTGCCAGGCTGATAAGGTCTGTCCGGTGATGAGGAGGGCCCCTTGTTAGGCCAAGTGAACACTATTGTCAGGATGTCCTTGCCAGGACCTTCAGTGCTGGCTTTCTCCACGGCTGCTCCCAGAGCAGAGCTCACAGGAGGTGCCGATGCCAGGCATGGTAGCACCAGCCCTGTCCCCTGTGCTCCAGCAGGCTGAGCTGTCTGGTTGCATCAGCCCTTTGTTGTGAGCTGATTATCAGTGGCTGGGGGGCTCTGAATTCCTTTGGAGTAGGACTGTCCAAGGAGAGGCTGTGGCTCCCCACCCGCCCCTTATTGCCCAGGTCAGTGGGCTGGAAGCGATGGCCCAGGGTATGGCTCCTTGCCAGAGGCAGATCAGTCTCAAGAGCTGAGATGTCTTTGTTGTGTGTTGGGCCCCTCTGGCCAAACGTGGAAGCTTGTGCTGGGTGCGCACAGAAGCAGGAGGCAGGCTCCTGGTGATGGCTCTCGGGCTTGTCCTTCGGAGGATTTCAGTGCTTTCTCTTGTAGGCCGGTCAGTATTAGACCCATATGCCAGAGCTGGAAGCTGAGGTGGAGCTGCCATGAGGGACCATGGGCAAGTCACCCTGAGTCAGTGACGGGGCTGGGAAGAGTGCAGGAGACCAGGATTCCTGGGTTCCACCTGCCGGCTCCCCCCCCTTCTGTGTGTGGCAGTGGCTTTTCTGGGGGAGCAAATGGGGATGGTGAGCATGGGGTTCAACTACCCTCTTTGGGTGCTTGCTCATGTCTATTCCAATATAGGTGTGCGCCCATCGCATGAATTGTTGCAGGAAGACTTCCCTCCTAGTGGTATCAGTTGGCTCAGCTCTGGTGTCCCTGGAGTGGCACCTCCATGGCACGGCATCACCTTGGTTACATACTCCAGCTTCTGGAGGGAGGCTGAGATTTCTCTGTTCCGGCTGAAAACGCGTCAGGCGGGTGAGTGGTGTGGAGCTGCACCCGTCAACAGTGCCCTCCCTTTGCCAGCCTTCCCTGTACTCCAGGGCTGCAGCAGTGCCACAGACTCAGACCCCAGCAGGCGATTCTGAAACGGAGATTTTCTCTTCTTCCTGGCATGGCTGGCGAGAATTCCCCTCACCTGGAGCACTGCCGTCCACCCCAGAGGTGGCTGCATTTCAGCTCCCCTGTGGTTAGCATAGGTAGCTGAAGCTCTTGCAGGAGCTGGGGGAAGCACTGGACCAATGTAAAATTGGAGACAGTAGAATGGCAAATGGTCTCAGTTTGCCGAAAACCGTGTCTCTACTTCCTAAATGTGCAGGGGAGGATAGAGTCTCAGATCAGCTCTGCCCCTTCCCCCTGTGCCAGTTGCCTCCAGAGCCCGATGGCTCTGAGTGTGCCAGGGCTGGAGCAGGGGTTTGGGCTGCTTGGCATAGGGAAGAGAGGAGCGCAGCTAGTGCCTTTCCCATAGCTGCTGTGCAGGTCTTGCTGTATTTTGGGCTGTATAAGTAGGGGCATTGCCAGCAGATCAAGGGATGTGATTATTCCCCTCTATTCCACACTGGTGAGGCCTCATCTGGAGTACTGTGTCCAGTTTTGGGCCCCACGCTACAAGAAGGATGTGGAGAAATTGGAAAAAGTCCAGCGGAGGGCAACAAAAATGATTAGGGGGCTGGAGCACGTGACTTCTGAGGAGAGGCTGAGGGAACTGGGGTTATTTAGCCTGCAGAAGAGAAGAATGAGGGGGGATTTGATAGCTGCTTTCGACTACCTAAAAGG
>NC_133769.1:10973828-11145134 GCF_003597395.2 Chelonoidis abingdonii | reverse complement strand
ATCAGTTGCTAGGAGACAGAGGGTCAGGCATTTAGGTGCACTGGCCCTTTGCTCTGCAGCAATCACACACTCTTCTTAAGTATCTAGGTGGTGGAATAACTGCCTAGGGGACACTGAGGCACCAACACAGTATTCAGAGCAAACATTAAGAACAGTCCCAGTTTGTCACATGGGGTATGGGGCCAGGTTTACAAGCCCCAGGGACTGAAACTTTCCGTCTCCGGAACAGGCACTGCCTGAGCAGCCGAGGGTCAGACTCCTGCCCCCTCAATCCTGACCACCAGCAGAGGGGTGGAGGCGGGGGGCTCCAGCTGCAAGGCCCCTCTGCTGAGTTTGGTAACGTGGGGGCGATGGGGATACCTGCCAAGAGTTCACGGGACACCTGCCCAATGCCAGCGACTCAATCAGCCTGGGCAGAGATCTCCCCTTGGGAGAGCCGGGCTCTAGCCCCCATTTTCTCTAGGGACAGCCTGACCTGCCGTCCCCCAGTCCCTGAGCTATTGCCTTTGCTCTTGAGTCCTGCAGAGCCGGATTCCTGCAAACTCCGTCTCGAATGGGCGTCGCATTGGGGCACCTCTCGCAGTATGCCAGGCCCTGGTGCGCACTTTTCAGTACTGTAGCCCTGTCTTGTTGGTGTTCTTGGAAACCTGCTGGGTGAGGTGTCCCGAGGGAGGGTGCATAGCCTTAGTTCCAGGCCACGGGTGGTGTGAAGTGAAACCAGGAGCATCTTCCCATGAGAGGCGCTTTTATTCCCACACAGAAGCAGGCTTGGAGGTGACTACTGGCTCCACTCCCTCTCCTGCGTCTTTCCCGAGCTGCCTCTCGTTCCCTGTGGGGCACAGAGGGCTGGGTGCCTGGCTCCCATGAGCCCCATTCGGAGCTGGGAGCTTCGTTGCCATTACTGTTGCTAATTTCACGCTTAGTTTTTCAACTCTAGCTGAGGTGATGGGATGCTAGTCTGCTCTCCTGGAGGTCAGGTGCCAATGACTGCCTGGGTACCTCTCCCAGGAGCGTCTGTAATATTGAAATCGAAATCTAGGCTAACATTACGAGAGCTTCTCCATAAGGCACTTTGCGACAGCTGTTCTGGTTCCCCCCCCCTCCCCCCCCGCCCACTGCAAAGCTCCGGCTTTTAACATCAGCACAAATGCACAATATGAACCTCAACGAGCCGAGAAGCTGCAGACGTTTCTTTGGAGATGTGAAATGTGTCAAACTTCAGCTAGCAGCATTCGACCAGCATGTGCTGGCTGACAGGCTAAGAACCGGAATGGAGACTCAGCATTCTCGCCCGCTTGCCCCCCTCACTTTGTACAACAATCTGCAAATGCCGTTCAGAAGCAAGCGGCTGGGATGCTTTCTGCTGAAACTGAGAAAATCAGTTACCTGGGGAGTGAACCCCAGCCTCCCTGGCTGCCATCCAGGTGCTCAGGCTCCTGAGCTGTTGCACTAACAGGCCTGGAGTAAGCCACATAGAAACAAGCTGCTAACTGCTAATCCTAGCAAAACTCAGCCCTTGGAAAACGAGCCCAGCTCTGCTCCCAGTTCCCCCTTCTCCTCCATCCCTCGCGGACTGCCCTTCAAGCACCTGGGCCAGCCTCCTGCTCTAGGACCTCAGCTGAGGATCATGGTGCAGTTTGCTGGGAGCCCTCAGGCTGAGCCACGTAGTCCAGCTCTGACAGTGCAGCTCTGCCAGGTGGAAATAGGAAGGGGGCTGGCTCTTGGTGGCCACGGCAGTGGGAGTCCACCCAGACACAAGCTAAGACCAAGATTGCCTTGGTGCTCTGAGGGCAGATGTCCTCAGAGAAAGACATGGAGGTTTTCCCCTCAGCTTCAGCTGCTGCTCTCTGTCTAGAGTCCAGGCTGGCGTCTGGGCTGTTGGAAAGCCAGGATTTGGCACCATGGGTCTCAGGAAGATGGGGTGGAGCTGGGAGATACCTGTGTGTTGCTGCATGGCTGGTGAAAGCTTGCTCCCCTTGCGGCCTCGTACAGAGGCTGAAGGGTGAGCCCCCAGGGAGGGGATCTGGATGCCGATGCCCATCACAGCTTGCTGGGTGTAGCATGAGACACAGCTGCAGCATGTCGGCCCTATCCTGGCGCCTGCCATGCCTGAGAGCCCAGCAGGGTGGTGTGAATGCAATGGAAGGGCCCTGCCGTAGAAGTGTGGATGCATGACCTTTGCCGTGGCCAGGAGACGTGCATCCCACAGGGCTGCTGGTGCTCTCTGTTCCGGGCTGTAGTGTCAAGGTGCGTATTGAGTTGGTTTCTGGGTGAGGCAGGTTACGCTGAGATATGGATCATGCACTGGCTTATGGCGGCAGGTTGTGCCATTGGAGGTGTTGTTACTGGCGTCGGTTGGCAGGGCTCCTGGATGCTCTGAAGACTTCTACTGCATGCTGGGTGGAGCCCTGTCCTCCGCCACCTCCACCCAAAATCAGGTTTTCTGTGCTGTGGACGAGCTGACTCCAGAGAAGAAGGCAGCGTGTTCTGCATCCCGCGTGTGGTTCCAAGGCACCTGAGGCGCCGGAAGGTGGGTGGCAGCTGGAGGTGCTGAGCTTAGCAGAGTGGTGTGGCCTGGCAGTGCGGCGGGGAAGAATCCATGGCCAGAGCAGGGTTGCTCGTGCCACATCCAGGCTATGGCTGGTCTGCCCTGGCCTGTGGCATGATGGGCTGTGTGGTGAGGAGCCCATTGCAG
The DNA here is from genome assembly GCF_003597395.2 of Chelonoidis abingdonii. Lineage (NCBI taxonomy): Eukaryota > Metazoa > Chordata > Testudines > Testudinidae > Chelonoidis > Chelonoidis abingdonii. The sequence goes on along the minus strand of NC_133769.1, from coordinate 11,142,439 downwards.
CAGCCTCTCCAGGCAGCAGGTTCCATGTCTTAGAGAGAGCCTCTGCGGACCCACGCTGCCTTGTGAAACAGGATGCACATGCTGGGCAGATAATTTAACCATGTGCCTCTGTCCCCTTAAAAGGGGTTCAGTCACCCGGAGTCTTGAGAGCTGTGGGTTGGGGCAGGGGGCACCTGTGCTTTCAAAGAGTGCTTTGACATCCGCATGTGTGAGAGGACTGCGGGGAGTGGAGGTGTCTCACTGCAGCACCTGGCTTGGCTAGGGAAGCAAGGGTGTGTGGGCTGCTGGGAGCAAACGGCCTTCTGTTCGCCCTCCCTGGTGCCGTGCGTGCCTGGCGCTTATTCCTGGTTGCCTGGCATTTCGAATGCTACCTCTGCAGCTACCTCCTGCTGCTGCTGATTTCCTCACTTACAAATCCTCTGATTTTCCTCCTTCCCCCCCCCCCCCCCCAAGTGAGACCTAATCTCAGCTTTTGGCACCAGCTGGCCTGACCCCCTTCCCTCGATACAGAGTGGGGATGAGTCCTGGGTTTGTAAGCTGTGAATTACCGATGCCTGCCCTGCGTGTGTAATTGGGGGACAATTACTGATGTGCTGGGCCAAGTACAGTTCATGAATTTGTTTAAAGCAGCATAATGCCATGGCAGCCAGTTTACCACGCTTTGCCAGGGCTGGGCCCCAGATTGGCATGCGGGCTTCAAACCGCAGCCACTTCCCACTCTGAGGAGCTTCCCCCCTTGACCTTTCCTTCCCAGCTGAGAAAAACGCACATGGTTCTGGACGTAGGAGAGCGATGGGAGCCTTTGGCAGGCTGCTGTGCCCAGGTCCCATTGCAGCTCCTCTGGGTGAACCTTGAACAGGGCTGGGGTTGGCTTAACCCCCAGAGTGCTCTGCCTTAGCCACTTGCTTTCCCCTCACTCCCACCCAGCGCCCTGTCGTGCAGCTCCAAGATCCACCAGCTCCATAGCTCCTAGGAGCCCCTGCACCAGAGCTGTGGGCAAGAGGGGGGTGGGGAGGGAAGCAGCTGCTCTGCCTGGGCTTCTGCTGGGGGTAAGGGACCAAGGGATGCTGCAGCTCTCACCTGCTGGGTGCACCGCTGGGACCCTGCCTCATGGCTGAGCTACTGCTGCTGCTCCCATGTGTGGTGTTACATGTTACATACGTGACAGAGGGCGTAGCCATGCCTAGTGTCCAGGGGTGTGTGGGGGGCGGGCTGCCAGGACTGACCTCCCCTCCCTTCCCCCAGGCTGAGTCCCCAATGTCTTTGTGTTGCAGAAACATCGCTGAGGCCCTAGTGAGCAAGGGCCTTGCCACTGTCATCCGCTACCGGCAGGATGACGACCAGCGATCCTCGCACTATGACGAGCTGCTGGCCGCAGAGGCACGGTGAGTGGGGGTCTCCATGCCCGACCAGGATAGCTGCTGGGTGAAGGCTGGCAGCAGAGCACGCCAGGCTGTGGGGTGTGGGAGAGTGCCACGCAACGGACTGGTGCGTGAGCGCTAAGGATGGGAAGGGGGGTGTGGGGGAGGTGAGCTGAGGTGTGGGAACTAGGCACAGACCATGCTTGGCTGTTCTCCGTTCTGCCGTGGTGACTATCCCGGGCCTGGGAAGGGTCCCAGCAGAGCCCCCTGGGACGGGGCAGGCTGCCTCCACTTCCACTGTAAACTCACTGCTGCAGCCAGGCATCGCTCCTCCCCTCCTGCCTCATCACCCACCCTCCTCTGGCAGCAAATAGGGGGAGGGGCTCGCTCCTCATCAGCCCCCCTCCTCGGGCAGCAAATAGGGGGAGGGACTCACTCCTCATCAGCCCCCCCCCCCTCGGGCAGCAAATAGGGGAGGGGCTCCCTAGCTGAGCTCCCCACCCTGCAGTCCCTGTCCACCCCCTGCTCTGCCCCTTCCCCAGATTGCTGACTGACCACAGCTCGCAGGGCTGGGGATAGTGAGTCCGCTGTAGCCCCCTCCGCTGAGCCGTCTGGCTCCATGTTGAGTTCTTTGTTACCCTCCTGCTTTTCCAAACTCGGCCCCTGCTCCGCAGCTGTGTAACTTGCCCAAGCCGGCCCCATTCATCTGGAATCCTCCCTTGGCCTGTGAGTCCCCTGCCTCGCCTTGCCTCTCTGTTCTTTAGCTACCTCTCTCAAGCTGCGGTGCTGCGAGCCCCCAGCGCCTTGCATTGCAGAGTGACTGGTGCTGCAAAGCGCTCTGGCATGCTGGCAGCGTGCCAGGCGTGCTGAGAGTCAGTGGGTACGGCGGATTGCATTTGGATTCTCCATGTTAATTCTGGAGCTCCCAACAGGCAGATTAAAGAAGATAACATTTTAAAAATGCCTGGGAGATTGTTTGAATCTTCCGGCCCATTGCATGTATCAAGCTTGTAAAGGTGGTCAGGCTGAGGGGAGTTCAAAGGGCCGAGCTTCGTTCCCTGGGGCCGCGTACACTGCAGAAAGCGTGGAGAGCTTCCTGCTCAAGCCTGTCTGCGGGAGCAGTAATTGCATTTAAAGAATATGACATCTGAGCCGATTCAAAGGACTTCCAACACATTCTGCGCTCATGTAATTAGGTTGGGGTTATCTTGGTCAGAGAGATGCAGGCAAATGTTCCTTTTGCCTGGTGCGTCTTCGGTTCTGTCGGCAGCAGAATGGGCAGAGTGAGCTGCAGCTCTTCAGGAGGCGCCTCTGACCCGGGGCCCATTCCCCAGCTCCCCTCCTTTTTCTAACTGATGGCAGGCCAGACCAAGCAGCTCCCATCACCTGCATCCCCTAGCCCCGGGCAGCTCGGTGAGCCTCCTGGTTTGTATTGCTGCTTCATACTGGGATCCCAGAGCACATGGCAAATATTACAAGAGGTCACCTGGTAGGTGTGTGTGACAATGCGGTTCTGGTGGGACCCGACTGAGAGTGCCAAATCAGGACCAATCGCTCAAACAGGGCAGTCACAGCCTAAGGCTGGGGTCTTTCCACCTCTAAGGCAAACCAAACCAGCCAGACAAAGAGGACTTCGGTTTCACCCCACTGGCTAACCACAAGTCACACAAGCAATTTCCTTAGACGCTCCAGTCTCTCAGTATCACCACCAGTCCCACACGTCCTGGGGATGAATGGTTATGAAAACCAACACCCCAGTAAAAGAAAAAGGTTCTCCTGATCCCAAAGGACCAAGCCCCAGACAGGGCAATCAATATGTTTTATAGAGAATATAATACAGGATGAACATACGAGTTGGCATGTCAGCATTAGTCATCGGGGGCCAACACACAGAGTAAGTGGGTGACGCTGGTATTTGCTTATGGGTTTAGCAATAGTACATACAGTCTGTATGTCCCAATGCGGGGTGTGGTGCGTGGGGTCAAATATAGAGGGAGCAGTGAGGGTACATGCTATCTGATGGGCTTACACATATCATGATTATGAGCAAGTGGGCCGGGTAAGTGGGGACAGGGTGACCCTCACGAGGTGGATCCAGATCGGTGGTCCAGGACTCAGGGGATGTAGTTTATAGGGGGGTGAAGGGTTTCCCTCCCCCCTCATGGGTGCGGTGGAGCCAGCAGTGCTCACACCTAGTACTGGCGGGTGGCCGGTGAGGTTCGGTGTAGATGCCGCGACCACATGGCTGTGTCCGAGGACCATCAAACGTCTCAGAGTTCCGTGCATAGCGACGGCCACCCCACACGGCCCGAAGTCACCGTGTTACAGGGGTCCAGGCGCTAGCGCCCGACGATCAGGGCGTCGGTGAAACCTTGAGCCTTTGCCCGCAGGTGTCAGCCAAGGGGGCAATTGTCGAGTATACAATCGACTTCACCCACAAATCACGCGGCTGCCAATCCTTTAGAATCTAAAATCTAAAGGTTATTCATAAAGGAAAAAGACAGAGATGAGAGCTAGAATTGGTTAAATGGAATCAATTCCATACAGTGATGGCAAAGTCCTTAGTTCAGGCTTGTAGCAGGATGGAGTAAACTGCGGGTTAAATTAAGTCTCGGGAGAACATCCCCCGTCTGGGATGGGCATTTGAGTCCCTTGTGTAGAGCTTCAACTTGTAGCAAAGTCCCTCCAGAGGTAAGAAGCAGGATGGAAGACAAAATGGAGATGAGACATCAGCCTTATATAGGCTCTTCGAGGGGTAAGAACACTCTTTGTTCTCTGTGGAAAATTACAGCAAAATGGAGTCTGCATCACATGGCCAGTTCCTGCACACCCTGCTGAGTACAAGGCATATCTGCCTCCTTCCAATGGGTCATGTGTAGCTGATGGTCCTTAACGGGCCATCAAGCAGGCTAGGCAGAGCTAACACCAACTTGTCTGGAATTTTTCCCAGAACTACAGCACCAATTTGAAACACAGACAGTACACAGCCAATACTCATAACTTCAACTACAAAATGACACATGCATACAGACAACATAATCATAACCAGCAACCCATAACCTGGTCTAGACATCTTATATTACCCCCTTTACATAAGATTTGGTGCCACTTCAGAACCTTGGTTGCAAACCATATTCTATATGGTTCTAGTTTATATCAATAACGTCACAGTGTGCAACTGGGGATAGCACCTACCGGATGGGGAAACTGAGGCACAGTGGTTGAGTTACAGAAGCAGGCAGTCTGGTGAAGCCTAGGGCCCAGTTAAACCCCATCAGTTGGATATGTCCCCCTGAAATCAGTGTGGGCATGTCCCCTCTGCTTTTTGGGGGTTCACTCCCATCTGCTTGTGCCTCCTGGTGATGCACTGGGATGTCCATCGTGCCGCCCCCAGTCTCCGAGTAGAGAGCTGGCGGGTGACTCTGCTTCCACCGTTACAAGCATCAGGGTCTTGTCCTTCCACTGAAGGGCCTGGGAGCTGTGGATCAGGGGGCGAGTGGGGGGAGGTGTTGGAACTGTTGTTGGGATCAGTGTGTGAAGAGCAGAAGGGGAAGGGAGATGCTGATGACTTTTAGGGAGCGGGGGTGTGGGTCCATGCCTTGGAACGGCTTGCTGTAGCTCTGCCAGAGCTGTGAGATGGTCCACGTACCCTCCTTCCTGCAGCCTATGTAAAGTCTGGCCAGGATTCATGGCCCTGGCCATGTGCTAAGACCCTTAATGGGCCCTGGCGACCAGCAGTGAAGGCGGCGCAGGAGGGAGCTGGGGAGTGGAGGGCAATGGGCTTGCTCGGGCCAGGTGGACCCTGCTTGGCTTTGCAGTGTTATGGAGTCTTTGGGTCCCTGTACGTGGCATACAATCAAAACCTGCTACAAACCTATGGCAGGCCCAGGTGGTTAGGCTGGAGAGTGTCAGGAAACCCAGGCAGGGAAATTTTGTGGCGATCAAAGGCACTATTAGGAAATCCAGAGTGAGGGTCAAACTGAAGCAAACCACAGCCTCCCCTGGCAATGCCTGGCATTACTGCTGGCCTAGGGAGAACCCGGCAGTTCGGACACTTGGGCTCCTACTCACGCATGTGCCAGGTCTGGTGTCTGCGCCAGGGGCCAGATTCTCACTGCTCCAAGGCCCCTTGTGAAGTAGACACACATCACATTGATACCCATGGGAAGGCCTGTGCCACTGCCAGGGCGGTGTGAAGGGGCTGTAGTGTAGACAGCTCATTAGCACAGCTGGCGTACATCTGAGCAACACACGGCTGCTCGCAGCCCCTGGAGCCGAGCCTCCCTGCGTGGATAAAGTGTCCAGTGGCTTGGTCGGCTCAGGCTGCCTTTCTGGAAACCTGCGGCCCGCCCAGAGAGAGCTGCTCCAGATGCTTGCCTAGGCAAATGGAATGCTAACAGTGATTAGCTCCCTGGTCATTAAGAGCCTGCTGGCGATCTATTACACAAGTGTCATTAGAGGCAGAGGGAGGTGATGAGCTTGCCTGTCCACACCACGAAATTGCAGCACTGATGCGCTTGACAAGCACAGAGGTGAAGCAGCGTCCTAGTATCAGAGACGTGTGCGTATGAAACCAGTTATCAGCTCAGTGCTCTGAGGCACATGTGGACTTCTGATCGTGCCCAGCATGCAGAGGATGAAGGGCAGATGGGAGAATGGGGGTGTGGATCAGTACAGTGGCTTTGCCAGAGTCCTTCCAGTCTACAGCCATAGTGTGCAGCCTTCTGTCAGCCCTGGGAACTAGACGCAGAACCTGAAATAATACAGCAGGCACAGCTGGACCTGCTTGAAGGAGCAAAGGATGGCGTAGGGGGCAGCTGGCATTGCTCTGGGGCAGAGTTAAGGAGCATGAATAGAACAGGGAGGATGGTATCCCTCTGGGGGCAGAGTTGATGAGAATGCGGGAGTCGGGTATTTCTGGGGCAGAGTTGAGGGGGAGGAGAGGCTGGTGTATCTAGGGGCAGAGCAGGCTCTAGTAGCGCTAACATCTGAGGCTGTGCTGAGGTTAATCCTCTAGGGTAGGGGCGGGGAAAATGTATGTAGGGCAGGGGGTTGGGGTGTGGGAGGGGGTGCGGTGTGCAGGAAGCAGCTGGGGGGCAGGAGGAGTGTGGCAGGGGCTCGGGGCAGGGGCTTGGGGTGCAGGAGAGGTTCGGGGTGCGGGCTCTGGCCCAGCACCACTTACTTTGAGTGGCTCTGGGGTGGCAGCAGTGTGCAGCAGGGCTAAGGCAGACTCCCTGCCTGCCATGGCCCCGCACCACTCCCGGAAATGGCCACAATGTCTGGCAGTGGCTCCTGGGGGTGGGGTGGGGCAGGCAGCTCTCGCCTGTGGGTACCACCCTTGAAGCTCCCATTGGCTGCAGTTCCCGGTTCCCGGCCAATGGGAGCTCCAGGGGGCGGTGCCTGCAGGTGAGGGCAGCACACAGAGCCCTCTGGACCCCCATCACCCAGGGGCCACAGGGACATGGAGCAGGGCCAGGGCAGGCAGGGAGCCTGCCTTAGCCCCACTGCACCACAGAGCTGGCAATCCTGTAGGCTGAACTGAAAGCCCAGACGGGCTGAATCTGGCCCACGGGCTGTAGTTTGCCTGCCCCTGCTCTAGGGACTGTGTACTCTCCAGGGGTCCTTGGGATGTTTTGGAGTCAGCACCGAACCAGCCAGCCCAGCTGCTCCCTACGCCATCCTTTGCTCCTTCAAGCAGGTCCAGCTGTGCCTGCTGTATTATTTCAGGTTCTGCGTTCCAGTCTGCACCTCCAGTCAGGACATGGCCTGGCTGCTCAGCCACTTTGTCAATTCCCCTGAAAGATAAGATGGGGAGAACTCGCTGGGTCCCATAGAGCCCTTCTTCCTGGCTGCTGCAGCCTCAGTCCCTAGAGGAGTCATCTCAGCGCAGCCTTAGCTACTAGAGCCTCCGTAATAGTGCTAGTGAGCATTGTGTGGGAGGAGATCAAACACAACTTGCTTTGGGAGACAAGTCCAGAGTCTATGGGGAAGTCTGATTTGATATTCCCTTTCCTTTCCCTCCAAGTCAGATCCCCTTTCCCTGCAGTAAACAATTCGTCTGCTTCCTTGGTGTCTGTGCCTTTAAATACTTGTCTCCTGTTCCTTCTTCTGCACCCTTTGTCGCCCTTAGCCAAGCTATGCAGAGTTAGCTTTAGCCCTGCTCGCACAAGTTAATCCATCCAGGCCCCCCCACCCCAGGTGTGCTGTTTTTGTGCATCCGTTGGCAGCAGCAGTGAACATGAGCTCCCACCTGGATGGCATTAAGTGGTGGTGGCAGTATTAGTGTTTGGTTTCTGTTTCTGCTACAGCCATGCTGGCATCCAGAACCCCACGTGCATCTCAGCTGACGGTATCCCCATCCCCCTGGGCCAGCCTCTAGATTAGAGGGCATTTATTTTCCCTGAAGTGTCACCAATTTTAAACATAGGGCCACCAGGGTTTGTGGGACACAGGCTCAGCGCAGTGATCTGTAGGTTCCTGGCTGGCTGAGGAAAGGTTCACACATCTCTTCTCCTGGGGAAGCTGATTTGAAGAGAGACCTTAAAGAGCAAATACTTGGCTGCTTTTTGGGCCTCCACTTTTCATTTGACCTTATAAAGACAGAGAAATCCACATTGGTTTCATTCATTTGCTCTGAAAGGAACTTAGAAGCTGAACTAACCTGTGAGCACTCTGCTGCGTTCCTGCCTGATCCTAAGCAAACTGCTGCTGTTTGTGCTGGCTCTGACTGCACGGAGATGGGGACAAGTGGATTCTTTCCTCTTTGGCTTGCTGATTTTTGAGGCTTTCCAAGTACAGTCGGCTCAGGGAGGTGGATGAGCTGCCCCATGCAGCAGGTAGTGAAGGTAGCATCTGCTGCTAGAGGGGGAGCTGTGTGCTTGGGATCACGCTCTAATGGTGGGCTCAGGGGAGGGTGCTGACAATGCTTTGCACTTGTGAAATGTTTCCCAGCTGTGGATATCAAAGTGCTCCCCAGTTAGTCGAGTCTCTAAGATCTTTATAAACCTAAATCTTCCTGATAACTCTCAGAGGAGTCTTCTCCCTGTTTTACTGACAGGCAAGCTAGGACGCAGAGCTGGGGAGACACTTGCCCAAGGTCACAAAGAACTAAGCGTCCGAGCTAGGAATAGAACATAGGTCGGAGTCCCAGTGTCACACTGAACATCCAGCCCCTGGTTTGTCGGACTGAGGAAGACAAGCCAGGACTCTGAATGCAGGCTTCCCGCCACAAGGGTAGAACCAAGCCTTGACATTCCCAGGCCCAACCAACAGGAACTGGAGCTGAGGCTGAGGCTGGTGATAGAGGGCTGATGGAATTGTCCCAGAACGAGCATTCAAAGTGCAGGCTAAACTTCAAAGAAACCCAAAGCTGTGCAGGCATGGCAATGCCCCGCTGAGGCCCCCAAACAACCTTAACTCTGCTCCAGAGTGACACTGTGCAATCCCCATACGAGTATAACGAATGTGTATTGCAGTTTGTGAGCCTTGATTCAAGTGATATTTTTTTTTAAAATTTTCTCTCTCTCTCTTCCCCGGCCCCAGTTCTTTACTTCACGATGTCCCCACCAGGGAGAGTTCAGGTTTGCATTCAGCAGTAACTCTCCCGAGACTTCGGAAATGAGGCCAGGTTCTATTACATTGGTGTGAATCCAGAGTAACTCCACTGAAGGGAGCTTTCTAGATTGACAGTGGGACAACTGAGATCAGAATCTGAGCTTCCCTCTGAGCATCTTTTGGGGCAAAGGCGGAAAGGATTGTGACTTAACAGCTCCTTCAAAGAACTTTGTCCCTAAAAGCCCACCTCTTCAGCCCGCTCTGGGAGCCAACTGTTCCCTGATGTGGTATCTGAACCCCCAGAAATGACAGCCACCAGGTGAGTCTCGTGGGCCATAAGCACAAATGATGTATTGACCTCTGCTTTTGGAAGAACATGTTCTTCTGGAATAAGATACCGTCTGGTGGGGACATTCCACCTCTGAGCTTGGCAGGACTCTCACGATTTCAGTGTGTGAAGCTGTGATGAGTCCAGCTCCTCTGAACAATTCTACTACCCTGAAGTGTCAGGGAGTGAGTTTGGGTGGAACATGGTAGGCAACTTGCTGTAATAACTCACTGCTAGCAAGTTTAACAACTTCTCTTTCAGAAATGGAGCAGGTAGCTGCTTTCCGGCAAACAGTCATCTGCTGCCAAGCCACTTATCCCTGGAAGCACTGAGTCGCTCTGATTTCTAAAAATCTGTCTCTACTATTTAAGAGGTTGGCCTGTTTTCCACTGCACCCAAATGATACCCCTCAGCAGACTGATTGCTCTACAAAGCCTCTGTAGGGCTTTGAACCTTTCCCTTGTATTTTATGATGATCACGGCCCAGTCTGAACAAAGGCAACACTGCGTGTCTAGGAGCAGCCATTAGTGGGCCCGGTAGGGGAAGTTTGAGAAGTCAGGAGCTTTTATTTTGAGTCTAATATGAGAGTCTAAGGGCTGCAGAAATCAAGGCCGAATCCAGAACTGGGGAGAGCAGGGGAAAGGTGTGGGTTTTGTACCAGGACTGGTCTGGCGACGCTTCTCATTTGTGCTCCAATGTATAGAGATGTCCATCGAGTGCCTGGGTCTGGGCAGAGAACTATGGGAATGAAACACCATTAAAGCAGAGGTGACCATCTTGCTGGCAACAGCAGGAAACCTCTTTAAACAAACCCCAAACCATGCCCATCACTCCGCCACGATTGAAACAGGGTCTTGTTTGTACCAGCCTTTGCCCTGGTTCCAGCCATCGATGCCATGCACAGGCAGGGGAGCGGCGATTGGGTCTGTTGCAGCTCACCCCGGTTTCAAGCAGTGATAAATGCAAGCTCTTGTACAGGGACCATTGCAGCGGTGGTGGAATTGAGGCTAATTTCCAGCCTAGACAATAATCCCCAGACACAAGAGTAACATCCCCTCCATCCCTACTCCATTAGCAGTTCTGAAAACACAACACCCAGGAAGGTCAGTCCTCTATATCCAGCAGCTGGAGAGAGCAGATGGGACTGGCAACAGTCTGTGAAGGTCAAGCAGCCTTCTGGGGCCAAAGTAATGGGGACGTCAGTTCCAGAGCTGCCCCAGGTATTCCAAGCCAGAAAAGTTAGTGAGAGCAGAGCATGGGAAGTAGCAGTGGTAGAGGACTTCAGCCGCATACGGCTTTATAGGTCAAAGTCAAGCCCTCGAATTGCCCATGGATATGCTCAGGGATTCAGTGTGGTTGCTAGAGTGCTGGCCTGGCGTGTGCTCCATGGCTAGTCTCTGCAGGCAGGGAAGGTTGCTGCATTCTGCCCCCTCTGCAACGTCTCAGGAGTGGGCAGGATTTATTGCTGCCATCCTCTGTGAAAGTCTCCAAGGTTCTGCACGGCCCAGGTCCAAGAAGAATCGCACTGAGCATGGGCATTTTGCCCACCATGCCACCTGGGTCTCTGGAAGCAATGGGTGACTCCTCATCCAATAACTACCCTTGTCGGACTCTCCAAGTCCGTCCCCAACCCACCAGCAGGATTGGTCTCATTCAAGTGCCTGGGAGAAGAAAAGGTGCCGAGCCGTCTGCGTGCTGGCGGTACGCTGATGGCAGTGAGGTCCGTGGAACTTTGACGTCTTCCCCAGTGGCCTTGCGTGTTGAACGGGAAAGGTGATTGTGCCCTGAACCCTTCAGCAGAGCCCTGGTCATGGTGGCTGAGCAGCAGCCCCACACCATGCCCTGGGATCTCTGCATGGAAAAAGTCCATTTCCGAATGGTCTCCCCACCCTGTGATGGCAGACTGCAACTGAGCCATCAGAACTCAATGGCCAGATGACAGCTGAAAAACCCCGCCTCTTCCCATTGTGAGGAGATGCACTGATGGAACAAGTGCAGTCTCGGTGCTTCCTCTGATTGGGAACTATGTGGGCCAGGATGATGGAGAACTCCTGGAAGTGCTGCCTCCATCTCAGTAATGTTATCCAGCAAGGGCAGCTTGGAGCCAAGTTGATAGCTGTACTCCTTGCCTGCCTTCAGATTGGTCTAACCCAGTGGGACATTCAGCTCATGCCTGCTTAAATCTCCCATTGCTGAGACAGAAGAAGTGTGGCCGCGTACATAGACCAGAGGGCTGGGAATGCCTCAGTTTCCCCGTCTGTAAAATATAGAGTGCTGATTTCCTTTACTCCCGGCCTGTGAACGAAAGGCATGTCTCTGCAGTCTAACACCTACAGCTGTATAACAACATCCATCTATTTGGGAAATTAAACAAACCCCACTTTGCCTCATTAAAAAGTGTGATGAGCTCCCCCTGCTGGGCTGCACGTAGCAATTAACAGATACACAGAGCCCTGCTCCCTTCCTGCTGACATCGCTGAGGCCGGTGCAGCGAGAGGCTGACCAACAGCAGCCGTAATAAGCTTTTGCTCCACTAGAAACACCTGGAAAATAAACTTGGCATTTGCAAACGGAAAAGGACAAACCTGTCAGGGGAAGGAGCTGTTCCAGGCTTTAATAAATGTGTGTGTTACCCTTTAACCTGCCGTCTGTGTTGAGAGACCTTTCAGTTCTGGTGAGCTTATCCGGGGTATTGCTTGATCTTTCTCCCTCTTTCCTCTCCAACAAGTGAGACAAGCTACAAATTACATGAAAACTTTATCAATATCCCGGATGGCTTCTCACACAGATGCGTTTGCAAGCAGTCCACAAAAGTGATAAGACTAGATGGCAGAGCGACGTTGGTGTTACGGTGTGGTGCCCCAGAAGTCAGCAGCTCTTCAGCTCCACTGTGATTTAACTTGCCATCCTTTTCAGGTACTTCTTAAAGGCCCTTGAAGTACAGTTCAACCAGGAGTTAATTCAGGGGAGCCCTGTGGCCTGTGCTGTACAGGAGGTCAGAGCAGGTGATCACAATGGTCCCTTCTGGTCTTGGGATCTACAAGATCGATTTTAATTGCTTTTAATGTCCTGTTTCTTTAGCCAATGTTGGGTGGATCTTAAAACCATGGAAATGTTGGGCTGGAAGACGCTTTGAGAGGTCATCTAGTCCAACCCCCTGCTCTGAGGCAGGATTACGACCAACCTGTTCAACCTCTACCAGGGATACTAGGTGACTGTCCCCGTGCTTAACTATCCTTGTTGCCAGAAAGTTTTCCTAATATCTAAGCAAAATCTCTCTTGCTGCAGAGTAAGCTCATTCCTTCTCAATGTACCCTTTACTGTGGACATAATGAGCAACTGATCAGTCCTCTTTATAACTACCTTTTACAGATGTGAAGACTGTTATCAAGTCTCCATTCCGCCTTCTCTTCTCAAGACTAAACATGTCCAGTTTAACCTTTCCTCAGAGGTCAGGTCTTCTAAACCTTTCATTGTTTTGGCTGCTGCTCTCTGGGCTTTCTCCAATTTATCTACATCTTTCCTAACGAGTGGCACCCAGAACTGGACACAATACTCCAGCTGAGGCTTCACCAGTACTGAGTAGATCTGGACAGTCACCTCCCCGTCTTATAGAAGATGTCCCTGTTAATACACCCCAGGATGATACCAGCCTTTTTCTCAACCGCATCACATTGTTGTCTCATTCAATTTATGATCCACTAGAGCCCCCAGTTCTTCTTCGAGATGTGTCCCCTTATGAGTGTTCCACGTTAGGTGAGCTAGCGTCCCTGCCCCTGGGATCAGAGATCTTCAGTAGCAGTGCCCATTGGGCTGCACATGTACTCCTCCCCATCTTGCACCATGAGCAGCTTCTGTAGTGCTACGTGGTCCAATTGCCCTTACTTCCTTCTCAATGCCCCTGGGTCTGGGACAGAATCCCTAGCAGAGCCCTTCACAGGCATCATCAGTGTCTGTAGTGGCAATAAGTTTCTGTTCAAAGTAGATAGTAGTTGCTTCCTCCCTTTATTTTCTTCTCCCCAAAAGTCCGCCAAACCCAAACTCTTCTTTCTGTTCTTTCCTCCCCATTACCTTTTAGCTTAGTGTAAGTTCTTACATTCTACCCTACAGCAAAGTTCTCCTTGCGCAGGGTTATGCCTGGCTCCCCCGGGTTTAAGAGGTGCCTCTCCTGCCGCAAGGCCATCCTCATGAGTGACGGCCACTCACAGTGCATTTGTTGTCTGGGAGAGGGGCACGTATCACAGAAGTGTACCCGCTGCCTCAAATTGGAAATGCAGGCCAAGAGGCCTGTGAACTGAAACGAAAATTATGATGGAAGGCTCAGTGTGGCTAGACCCTGACTCCTGATACCTCTCTTGTGCAGTGGTTTCCATCAGCACCGTCATCTGCCAGCCCACACTCACAGCACACTGTGGAGAGAGTGTCTTCAGTTCCTAGTCAGGATGACAAGAAACACCTCCTGAGGTCAGTGGCCCCCACGTCTTCTGGAGTGAGACCTAGCTCCTTTCATCACCCAAGTACCTCCAGTCCCAGTAGTATTGGGAGTTCGAAGGAACCTAAAAGGGCAGGATCACATAAAGGGGGCACTGACAAAGACAGATCAGAAATCTCAGTTGGTACCAGCTACCCCATGGCTTAGTGCCTCGGCACTGGAGAAGCCCCTGACACAGGCAAAGCCCTTGGCACCACCTATTGGCTGCTTGGTAGACTTCAGCTGAGCTTGGCACCGAGCCCATCTGCGCTGATGCCTATGGCACCAGTGCACTCACATCATGCATTACCGATTTAATGATCGTGCTGGTCCCACAGAGTTCAGGTTCCCAAGAGACTTGATTGTTTCTGAAACTGCGGCGTTGCTGCTTCTCCATAGCAAACTACCAACAATTCATAGAATATCAGGGTTGGAATGGACCTCAGGAGGTATCTAGTCCAACCCCCTGCTCAAAGCAGGACCAATTCATGTCTCCCCTGCAGAGATGCAAATGATACCACACACTCCCTCACCTCCTGGAACTGCCCCCCCCTCTTCTTTAGTGAGGAGGATTGCTCAGTTACACTGCCCACCCCATTATCATATCAAGGGATGGCACAACATGAATCCTTTACACCCCCTCGATATCAGGACATGAGAACCAAGCCAGGTCCTTGTTACAGGTGCCCATGGATGCCGCCCTGTATGCCTGTTTGCCCATACTGGGACCTGTGGGTAGCATACAGAATCACAGAATATCAGGGTTGGAAGGGACCTCAGGAGATCATCTAGTCCAACCCCCTGCATGAAGCAGGACCAATCACCAAATCCCTAAATGGCCCCCTCAAGGATTGAACTCACAACCCTGGGTTTAGCAGGCCAATGCTCAAACCACTGAGCTATCCCTCCCCCCCAGGCAACGCTTTCCTCAGCCACCACTGATCAGAGGAACTGACATGCACCCTCTTCATCTTCCTCAGTCTCCAGGCCCCTCAAACCAAAGAGAGCCTTTCGAGGAACATGAGGAAGTGGTCACAGCACCGGCCAACCTCTCCTCATCCTCCCCAGATCATAGAAGAATCACAGAATATCAGGGTTGGAAGAGTCCTCAGGAGGTCATCTAGTCCCGACCCCCTGCTCAAAGTAGGACCAACCCCAACTAAATCATCCCAGCCAGAGCTTTGTCAAGCTGGGCCTTAAAAACCTCTAAGGTAACCCATCTCCCTAGGTAACCCATTCCAGTGCATCGCCACCCTCCTAGTGAAAGTGTTGCCTAATGTCCAACTGTGACAAAGTGGGAATGTTCTTAATGTTTTCTCTGAATATGGTGTTGGTGCCTCAGTGTCCCCTATGCAGTTCTTAAGTATCTAGGTGGTGGAATAAGGGTGTGTGATTGCTGCAGAGCAAGGGGCCAGTGCACCTAAAGGCCTGGGATTCTGTCTCCTTGCAACTGATGGCCTGGGCCCCTTCTTCTCTGCAAAGGTGCCAACTGAAGGTGTTGGAGACAAAGAGATCAAGTGGCCTCCTGGCCCAGGAAAGAAGCTGAGCAGAGAGGAGGGGCTGGAGGGGGTTTCAATTTGGAGCTGGCTGGGGACGAGGAGTGAAGTGCAGACGTGGGGGTCTGCCTCACTGCCCCCCGGAATGGACCCAGCCGAGGGGTTTGGTTCGCGGTACCTAGTGTTCCCGTCATCAAATAAACCTCTGTTTTACTGGCTGGCTGAGAGTCACGTCTGACTGCGAAGTGGGGTGCAGGATCCTCTGGCTTCCCCAGGACCCTGCCAGGGCGGACTCACTGTGGGAAGCGCACAGAGGGGCAGAGGATGCTGAATGCTCCAAGGAGAGACCCAAGAGGTGAAGCCATGTGAGCTTCTTGCCCTGGAGCCAGTCTGCTCCGAGGGAGAGGAGGCTCCCCAAAGTCCTGACTGGCTTTGTGGGAAGCAGTTCCAGAGCATCGCCCAGGGACTTTGTGGCACCAACCTAGATCTCGTCCGCTGCAGCTTGAGACCATTGCTCCTTGTTCTGTCATCTGCCACCACTGAGAGCAGCCGAGCTCCATCCTCTTTGGAACCCCAATTCAGGTAGTTGAAAGCAGCTATCAAATCCCCCCTCACTGTTCTCTTCTGCAGACTAAATAATCCCAGTTCCCTCAGTCTCTCCTTGTAAGTCATGTGCCCTTGGGTTGCCTTTATCATCACATACAATGCACCTCTCCTCTATGCCTTTCCACCTCTTCCGCTACTATTCAGCGTGCTTCACAGATGCAAGTAGAGCAAGCTGAATTCATTCTAATGGTCCCAACAGATATGGTACCTTCTCTTGCACATGGTGGTTTGTCCTCCAATAACCCTACAGCCAAATCCACACCGCCTCTCGGAGTGCAGACCAAATTCTCCATCCAAATCTGGAGATTCTCCACCTGAAGGCATGGCTCCTTCATGATTCCACGCTCCTGAGGTGTCCTGTTCTTCTTCGAGTGATTGCTTATATCCATTCCAGTAGGTGTATGTGCCGTGCGTGCACGTTCGTTGGAGAACTTTTACCCTAGCAACTCCAGAGGGCCGGCAGGTCGCCCCCTAGAGTGGCGCCGCCATAGTGGGTAATATATACCCCTGGCGGCCCGCCCGCGCGCTCCTCATTCCTTGTTTACGCCGATTGTCGGTCGTCGGTTGGACAACTTCTGGAGGCGCGGCCATAGCTGTCCTCACGTCCCCTAGCTTCTCTTCGTTTCATCTGATATAATCTTAGTTCTAGTTCTAGTTTTAATTATGTTCACATAGATAGTATTAGTTGTAGACTTTCATGTTCTAGTGTCATAATAGTTAGCGCAGTTCAGGGCGCTAGCCCTCTCCTGCGCCCAGCGGCCGGGCTCATGCCTGGTTCGCCAGGGTTCAAACGTGCTCGGCCTGATAAGAAGCCGATGCCTACCAGCGATCGCACGAGCTGCTTGAGAGTGCTGGGGATCGCATAATATCTCCTGAAGTGCCGCATTTGCAAGGCCTTAGACCCGAGGACCAGAAGGAGCAGAGACCAGCCGCACTCAAGCGCTCCTCATGGAAGCAGGCGCTTATCTTCGTCTCGGCACGAGTGTGCCGCTTGGCTCCGGCACCGGATCCACTCCGGCACCGCGAAGACGCCACGGCAACCAACCTTCTCCGGCACCGGTTCAGGGGAGAGGACTGTCTACCTCCTCTACCCCAGCTCAAGCTGCTCGAAAGAGCTCCGGCGCCGACGCCAGCCGGGTTGGCCGTGCCAGGGACTTCGTCGACTCCAGGGGCCCGGGCAGGTCCGTCGAGTCCGATCCCTCTCAGCTCCCCGCCAAGATCTGGGGTTGAGCTGATGGTCCGTCCACGCCGAGACCTTCTCTCGGCCAGGGACCTCATCGCTCTAACGGAGCCTGTGCTGCCCAACCCCCGGCACTTTTGCCGTGGTGCGGGTTCTGCAGTCTAAGGGCAAGCCCACGCCGATGCGAGCACGTCCCGGATCTCCAGGCTCAGGCACCGGTCACGATCTCGGCACCGATCTCGATCCCAGGGAGGTCTCGCTCGCGACGCCGCTCGCAGTCCTGGCACACCGCTCTCCACGACGGTACCGGTCGTACTCGCGGCGCGCAGATCATCCTCGCGCCGGTCTCGATACTCCCGGCACCGTTCTGGCTCCAGCCACCGTTACCGGCACCCGGGACTCGAGGATCGTTCCTGAGCGTCATCGGCGATCCAGATCCCGGTCGACCCTCCCGGCACCAGCGCTGGTGGCAGGTCCCGGTCTCGATCGCGGCACCGGTATGGATCACGGTACGATCTCCGGCACCGAGGAGGTCTTTCGCCGCCTGGGTGCGGGACCGTACCACTCACGTTCGGCTCCCCTGTGGCCCTCTTGCCAGGGGTCAGTCTTTCGCGGGCGGGCAGTGTGTACTTAGACGCTGAAAGACCCCTGCCCTTCTTCTCCGAGACTCAGCAGGAGCATGGTCCTCAGCAGTGGGGCTTCTGGACCCCCTGGGCGTATCACCAAGCCCAGGGCCCCCAGCAAATTCCTCCGGTCGTCGGTCTCTGAGCACAGGGCTCCGGAGGCTACTTCTTCACGCCCTCCTCCATCCCCTACGGAAGAGCAGTCGTCTCATCCTCCAGATCCTGAGCACCCGCAAGAGTCAGACCGGTGCTCCAGTCTGAGCGCCACCAGACCCGCTCCTGCCAGGTCTCTCCTCGTCGTCCTCCCAGATGAGGCGGTGCGGGACGACATCCACCAGTCCCCCCCCACTGGACCTCAGGGCGCACCAGGACCTCCTCAGGCGCGTGGCGCAAAATTCATGAACATCCAGGCTGAGGAGGTCTCCGAGATCGAGGACCGGTCGTGAGCATCCTCTCGGCGGATGCGCCCACTCGTGTCGCCCTGCCCTTATAAGGACCATCCAAGCCAATGCCACCACCATCTGGCAGTCACCGGCTTCCATTCCCGCTGCTCGGGGTGTCAAGCGTAAATACATGGTCCCTTCGGAAGGGCTATGAGTACTTATATGTCCCACCCGCCCCGTGTTCCTCGTCGTTCAATCTGTGAATGAGAGGGAGCGCCACGGGCAACAAGCTCCGGCCCCAAGTCTAAGGAGGCGAGGCGTATGGACCTGCTTGGCCGCAAGGTCTATCCGCAGGCGCCCTGCAGCTGCGGGTCTCCAACCAGCAAGCTCTGCTCAGTCGCTACACATACAACACCTGGGTGGCGGCTGATAAATTTAAGGAGCTGCTCCCGCAGGACGCTCATCGTCAGGAGTTCGCCGCTTCCTTGACGAGGGGAAAAGGTTCGCGCGCACTTCCCTACAGGCGGCTTTGGACGCTGCAGACTCGGCCGCAGGAACTCTGGCCTCCGGAGTCACTATGCGCCGCATTTCGTGGCTTCAGGTCTCTGGCCTTCCTCCGGAACTCCAACTATACCATCCAGGATCTTCCGTTTGAGGGCCAGGGCCTGTTTTCGGACAAGACTGACCCTCGGCTGCAAAGCCTCAAAGACAATAGGGTCATTATGCGCGCCCTGGGGATGCATACGCCGGTCACCCAGCGTAGGACCATTCAGGCCTCAACAGCAAACACAGGCCTTACCCCCAGCCCAGGCAAAGGCAAGACTTTGCCAGGCGGCGAAACAGGAATGGCAGGCGCAGACAATCGGGTAACCAGGGGGGCCAAAGCCAGGTCCCTCCAAGCCTTCCTCGGGCCGAAGCCCTCGTTTTGAAGGTGCGCCCGAGGGCGCTGTACCAGTCCCTCCCCCCGGATCCATCTCCTCCCTTCTCCAACCGTCTTTCGTTCTTCCTCCCGGCGTGGTACCAGCTTACTTCAGACCTGCTGGGTCCTCCGCGTGTTGCGGCTTGGATACCGCTACAGTTTGCTTCGTACCCACCCTCCCACCCCCTTCCTTCGTCCCTCTTCAGGGACCCTCTCACGAGCAGATCCTCCTCCAGGAGGTACGAACGCTCCTCGACAAAGGGGCCATAGAGGAGGTTCCAGAGAACGAAAGGGCAGGGGGTTTTACTCCCGTTACTTTCTGATCCCCAAGGCCAAGGAGAGGTCTCAGACCCATCCTCGACCTACGAGAGCTCAACAAATACCTGGTCAAGTTGAAGTTCCGTATGGTGTCCTTGGGGACCATTATTCCATCCCTGGATCCCGAGAGACTGGTACGCCGCCCTCGACATGCAGGACGCTTATTTCCATATAGCCATCTTCCCGCCCCATCGGAGGTTCCTTCGCTTCGTTGTCGGCGGCCGGCATTATCAATTCACGGTCCTCCCGTTCGGCCTCTCGACGGCCCCGCGAGTGTTTACCAAATGCATGGCCGTAGTCGTCGCCTTCCTTCGTCGCAGTCGCGTGCATGTGTTCCCTACCTCGACGACTGGCTTATCCGGGACCCTCAGAGGAGCGAGTCCTCAGCGCACGTCCGCATGGTCAGCCGCCTTTTCACGAGCCTAGGCCTAATGCTCAACGCCGAGAAGTCCACTCTAACCCCTACTCAGAGGATAGAGTTTTATCGGAGCCGTTCTAGACTCCACCATGGCCAGGGCCGTTCTTCCCTTGTCGCGGTTCCAGGCTTTGACAGCCATCATCCACAGGCTGCAGGCAGCACCTCTAACCTCCATACGTACTTGCCTGACACTCTTGGGCCACATGGCGGCCTGCACATTCGTCACGGCGCATGCTCGGCTCCGCCTACGGCCCCTCCAGTCCTGGCTCATCCCTCAGCTCCCGTCCGCCAGGTCGCCCGTTAGATACAGTAGTCACGATTCCTCAGGACGTCCTCCACTCCCTCCAGTGGTGGCTGGATCGGTCCGTCGTGTGTGCAGGGCTTTCCGTTCCATCCGCCCCAGCCCTCGCTGTCCCTGACAACGGACGCCTCGGACTTGGGATGGGGAGCTCACCTAGGTGCCCTGCGGACCCAGGGCCGCTGGTCTCCTCCCGAACTCGCCCTACATATCAACGTGCGAGAATTGAGGGCGGTCCGCCTGGCTTGTCAAGCGTTCCGTCAGCAGATCCAAGGTCGCTGTGTTTCGGTTTTCACCGACAACACAACGACGGTATACTATGTAAACAAGCAGGGCGGTACGAGGTCTCCTCTTCTTTGTCAGGAGGCCATGACGTTGTGGGACTTTTGCATAGCCCCACTCTGTTCACCTAGTTGCTTCCTTTCTCCCGGGGTTCGGAATACGCTGGCGGATCGGCTCAGCCGGTCCTTTTGCTCCCACGAGTGGTCCCTTCGCCCGGACATCGCCCTGGCGCTCTTCCGGAGGTGGGGGCATCCCATATGGACCTCTTTCGCATCCCGCAGGAACAGAAAGTGCCCGATGTTCTGCTCTTTCCAAGGTCGCGAACCGGGCTCGGTTGCAGACGCCTTTCTGATTCCCTGGGCGACGCACCTCTTCTATGCGTTTCCTCCGTTTTCCGTTGATTCACAAGGTCCTTCTGAAGGTGCGCAGGGACAGGGCCCGCTTGATTCTGATCGCTCCGGCGTGGCCCCAGCAGCATTGGTTCTCTCTCCTGCTGGACCTGTCGGTAGTCGACCCTGTTCCCCTGCCTCTTCACCTGGACCTGATCACGCAGGACCACGGCCGGCTTCGTCACCCGGACCTTCCGTCTCTGCTGCACCTCTCAGCCTGGCTCCTGCGTGGCTGACTAGGTCCGAGTTGCATTGCTCTTCACCAGTGAGGCAGGTGCTTCTGGAAGTAGGAAGCCGTCTACGAGGACGACGTACTCAGCCAAGTGGAAACGCTTTACGTGCTGGTTGCGCGGAGAGGCGCTTCCACCCCACCGATGTTTCCATCCCAATCGTCCTCGATTACCTTTGGTCGCTCAAGCAGCAAGGCCTGGCGGTGTCCTCTCTCTCCGGTTCACTTAGCGGCTATCTCCACCTTCCACCCGGGGAGCGATGGCCGCTCTGTCTTCTCACACCCCATGGTGGCTAGATTCCTTAAAGGTCTGGAGCGTCTCTACCCCAGGTCTCCTATGCCGCCCAGCCCCCTCTTGGGATCTGAACCTGGTGTTGTCCCGTCTTATGTCCCCCCCCGTTTGAACCGCTGGCTACGTGTTCCCTCCTCTACTTGTCCTGGAAGACGGCATTCCTGGTGGCCATGCACTTCTGCTAGGCGTGTGTCAGAGCTGCGCGCCCTCATGGTAGGTAGCCCCCGTATACGGTGTTCCATCGCGACAAAGTACAACTAAGGCCGCACCCCGCCTTTCTCCCCAAAGTTGTCTCGGCCTTTCATGTCAACCAGGACATATTCCTACCCGTATTCTTCCCGAAACCTCATTCGTCTCGCCGGGAGCAGCAGTTGCACTCCTTAGACGTGCGTAGGGCGCTCGCCTTTTATAATAGAACAGACCAAAGCCGTTCCGCAAATCCCCCAGCTTTTTGTCGCCATAGGCTGACCGGGTTAAGGGGTTGCCTGTCTCCTCGCAGAGGATCTCCTCGTGTGGTGACGTCCTGCATACGGGCCTGTTACGACCTGGCCGGTCTCCCGTCGGGCAATGTGACCGCGCACTCTACTAGGGCCCAAGCATCATCGACGGCGTTCCTTGCGCGTACCCGTCCAGGAAATCTGCAGGGCAGCGACCTGGTCCTCCGTGCACACCTTCGCTTCCCATTATGCCCTGGTCCAACAGTCCAGGGATGATGCAGCCTTCGGCTTGCTGCTGTGTTACACGCTGCGACCTCTCACTCCGACCCCACCGCCTAGGTAAGGCTTGGGAATCACCTACTGGAATGGATATGAGCAATCACTCGAAGAAGAAAACACGGTTACTCACCTTTGTACTGTTGTTCTTCGAGATGTGTTGCTCATATCCATTCCACACCCGCCCTCCTTCCCCCACTGTCGGAGTAGCCGGCAGAAGGAACTGAGGAGCGGGCGGGCCGGCAGGGGTATATATCACCCGCCATGGCGGGGCCACTCCAGGGGGCGCCCTGCCGGCCCACCGAGTGTTGCTAGGGTAAAAGTCTCCGACGAACGTGCACGCGCGGCGCGTACACCTACTGGAATGGATATGAGCAACACATCTCGAAGAACAACAGTTACAAAGGTGAGTAACCGTGTTTTCTGATGAGGTAAAAGGTATCCTTTTAAATAGTAAACGTTCAACCGCACGCCATCTTTATCTACACAAATGGTAAAGATTCCAGACTTGGTGCGGCACCAAATGTGTTTCAGTGCTGAGGGCTCCTTTACCACTCATTCTGGACTACATCCTTCAGCTCAAGACCAGGACTCTACTTGAGCTCCATTCGTGTACACCTGGCTGCCATCACTGCATTCCAGTCTAAGATAGAAGGTCATCAGGTGGGTAAAAACCAGATGACCCAAAAATATTCCTCAAGGGCCTTCACAACTTGTACTGTGAAGTATGAAACCCCACCCCACCTTGGGATCTCAGTGTTGTTTTACGCTCCCTCACAAGCTCCCTGTTTGAACCCACGGCGACCTGTTCCTCCATGCGCCTATTCATGAAGACTGCCTTTCTCGTAGTCATTACATCCACCCGCTGGGCAAGTGAAATTGGTGCCTTCATGGCGTCCCCCCCACAACCTTCTACAAGGATAAGGTCCCGTTATGACCCCCCCTGAAGTTCTTACCCAGGGTACCATCATCCTTTCACCTGAACCAAACTGTCCACCTTCCATCCTTTTTCTGTAAACCACATGGAAACCAGCGTGAGGCTGTGCTACCCTAGGCGTTGGCCTTCCACCTCGAAGGAACTAAATCGTTCAGTTATCACGTGTATTCCTCTCTGGGGCTGAAAGATCAAAGGGATCTGCCATCTGAAACAGGGACTTGCTAAACGGATCTCTGAGTGCACTCACCTTCGCTACCAGCCACATAAATATGGGCCTCACTGGGCGTTTGAATGCATTCCACTCAATCGTTGTTCACTTCCATAGCCTTTCCAAAGGACGTGCTGATTATGGGCATTTGTAAGGCAGACAGTTGCGCATCAGACACATTCATACAGCATTATGTGATCACCCACGATTAACCATCAGATCCCATATTAGAATGCACTGTCCTGTCCTCATTGATATGATTCCGACGCCCCAGCCTCCCAGCTAAGAGCACTGCTCTACAGTCACCTAAAGTGGAGCGCCTGTATGGATACTACTTGAAGAAGAGGCTTTACTCACCTGTACAGTAACTGAGGTTCTTAGAGATGTGTTCCCCCTGTGGGTGCTCCACTACCCACTCTCCTCCCCTCTGCTTCAGGGTTCAAACATGGACTCGGCGGTAGAGCAGGAACTTCTGTTACTGCACAGGGTGAGCAACCCCTCTCATCCTTTTCAGCAGTGCTGCCACCTAACCAGTTGTTCCTCATTTTATAGTTGTGTATTTGATTTTTCCTTTGTAAGGGCACTGTGGCAAGTCAAAGTGTGAATCTAGAGCACACCGGCTTGCCATGCAGTAATGTTGGGTGTGGACACTGCAAGTGCCAGAGTAGCACTCCAGGACACTGTAGGTGCCCAGCAGGGGGTAAACTGGTGCGCTGTAGATGCATGCCCTCCCTTGCCACAGTAACGTGCCATGGAGATAAGCCATAAGTCAAGTACTTTGCACTTGTCTGTATCGAATTTCCTCTGACTGATTTCAGATCAGCTCCCCAGTTTTTCAAGTTCGTTTTGAATTCTAATCCTGCCCTCCAAAGGGCTTGCAGCCCCTCCTGGTTTGGTGTCATCTACGAATGTTATAAGCATTATCTCTACTCCATTATCCAGATCATTAATGGAAAACACTGAATAGTCCCAGACCCTGGACTGACCCCATGGGACCCCACCAGATGCATCCTCTGGTAGTGAACCAGTGATAGCTACTCTTTGAGTATGTGCGTTCAACCAGTTGTGCACCCGCTTCTGATGATTTCATCTAGACCACTTTTCCCTAGGTTGCTTATGAGAATGTCATATGGGACAGTGTCAGAAGCCTTACTCACATCAAGCTGTGTCACAGCTCCTGCTTCCCTCTCTTCTCCCTCCCTGCATCCACTAGGGTGGTTATGCTGTCAAAAAGAAATTAGATTGGTTTGACATGATTTATTCTTGACAAGTCTGCACTGGCTGTTATCACCCTATTATCTTCCAGGCTTGTACAAATTGTTTGTTTAAATTTGCTTTCTAGTGTTCAAGCCTTCAGGGGCTCATGTTTTCAAGCTTTTCTCTGGAACCACAGGGCTAGAAATTTCTGTATGTGAGAATCTCACATGACTCCAGGAGTTGGGTCTTTACATAAAACCCCAAATATTGCAAGACTTGCAACACTGGTGGAGGTGGGGGGACAACTTGTCTCCAGGCTGGAGCATTCGAACTCCGAAGCTCTTTCATTCAATATTTATAAAATACAGAGCTGCAACTTTCCTGAAGTCCATTTTTAATATGTCACGCAGCCCACGGTTGAGCTAAGGGATTCGCTACAGGAGGGAGTCAGATAGCATCTAGGCTTTCAGGAAAAGGAACAGCCTGGATGAATCTGGCCATTTAATAACACTGTAGCTATGCAGGCTCCAAGGTTGGCTGCTACCGGGTGAAAGCTGGAGTGCAGAGGAATCTCTTCCCTGCCCCCAATAATTTGCCATGTTGCAGTGTCATATGCTGGCTGTTGCCACAAGCAGGAGACTGGGCTGGGACCTTGATTTATTTTATTTGTTGTTTTGCATTTGTGGCTAGGAGCCCCAGTCATGGAGCAGCACCCCATTGTGCTAGGTGCAGCACAGAGACAGACTAGTGGTTTGTTCTGGCATGGCTCAGGGCTGGATATTGGGGTCTTAGGTTTCACAGATGCCTATCCCAGCGTCAGAAGGAGGCAATTACTTACATTTTAGGTGTGCATCATATTCCTTTTGAATTGTGGGCAAAACTCCTTTCCCCATAGATAAAATCTGCTAGCTAGAGCTCGGAGCTAATACGGCTGCAAGGCGGCAGGATACCGGAGCTGAGGGAGAGAGGAAGAGTGCTGCCCAGGCTGGACCGAGATGATCTGTCGTGGCAATTCTTCTTTTCCTGTTAATATGCTCTAATAGTTATGGCTTCAGATGGAATTGAAAATGGGGCTTCATGTCACTTCTGTAGCATTTGCTAATTTTTGTGGCTGTTAAATGACTTCCTTATACAGTGTTGCTTCATTCAGGCTACTTATCTTCTTTTTCTTTTTTACCTGGGAGGAACATATTTCCATTAGAATTGGAACGCTGGCTGCATATTTTGCATTTAAAATATTTCACGTGATTAAAAGCTGAAAGAAACATTTATTACTTTTGATTCTCCCTGGCGTGCTCTTCCTGTTGATTCCTTCCCTTGTGCGGGGGATAAAGCCATTTAATTTGGTAACATCTACAAATGTTCTCTCTGATCAGGTACATGCATAGCTCAGGTGAGCAGCTGAATGCCAGTAATTGGGATTAGCAGGCTAACGAGCACGTCTGGGCTCCACTTGCGCACGGAGCCGAGCTGTTGGTGCCATCCGGTGTGCGCAGTGCAGATGGCACAGCTCGCTTTGCTTTCCCAGGCTGATTATATTTTGTTTGTTTTTCCCTCCAACAGGGCTATCAAGAATGGCAAAGGATTGCACAGCAAGAAAGAGGTGCCAATACACCGCGTGGCCGATATCTCTGGGGTAAGGATCTGCATGGTTCTGCCCATGCCGCGTGGCATTATTATTAGCTGTGTTGTGATAGAGCCTAGGGATACTGCTAAGGGCTTGAGAGTGCACAACCTTGTCAGCTGCGACGACATGTGGGTATAGCAGACAGCGGGGGGATGCCAAGGAGCAGCGAGATGACTGGAGACAGCGTGTCAGGCTGTGGTCTCCACACCGAGCCCTCTGCTGGGCCCTGAATCCGCATGTTTGCTGCTGCTTCATTGTTGGAGGACTAGCTCGGACTTCCTCAAGGTGCCACAGCTTCTGGGCCTCTGGCTCTTTCCCATCATGCTCCAGGCACAGGTGAGAGGGTGGCTACTGAAACAGACAGTCGCAGACAGCACTTGTGGTGCAGCCCCAGTAGGGGGCTAAGGGCGAGACCCTGGCCTGATTGATGATTATCGTTTAAATGGGAAGAGCCCTCAGATTTAAAACACAATTTGCCCTTTTCAATTCCCTTGTGTGTTGCAAGCGCCTTTTTCCAATTTGCTGGCGCGCTCGGCTCCGCTCTTCGCCCTTGTGACGATGCGGTTCTGGCGGGACCCAACTGAGAGGGCCAATTGCTCAAACAGGGCAGTCACAGCCCAAGGCTGGGGTTTTTCCATCTCTAAGGTAAACCAAACCAGCCAGGCAAAAATGACTTTGGTTTCACCCCACTGGCTAACCACAAGTCACACAAGCAAGTCTTAGACACTCCAGTCCCAGTATAACCACCAGTGCACTCAATCCTGGGATGAATGGTTAGAAAACCAACACCCAGTAAAGGAAAAGGTCTCCGATCCCAAGGACCAAGCCCCAGACCACAGATCCTTACCCACAAATACACGGGCCAGCCTTTAGAATCTAACACTAAAGGTTATTCATAAAGGGAAAAAGGTAGAAATGAGAGCTAGAATTGGTTAAATGAATCAATTACATACAGTGATGGCAAAGTCCTTAGTGCAGGCTTGAGCAGTGACGGAGTAAGACTGCAGGTTCAAATAAGTCTCTGGAGAACATCCCCTGCTGGGATGGGTCATCAGTCCTTTATGCAGAGCTTCAGCTTGTAGCAAAGTCCCTCCAGAGGTAAGAAGCAGGATTGAAGACAAGATGGAGATGAGGCCTCCGCCTTATATGGGCTCTTCCAGGTGTAAGAACACTCCTTTGTTCTTACTGTGGAAAGTTACAGCAAAATGGAGTCTGCAGTCACATGGACAAGTCCCTGCACACCCTGCTGAGTTACAAGGCATATCTGCCTCCTCTCAATGGGTCAGTTGTATTGCTGATGGTCCTTAATGGGCTATCAAGCAGACTAGGCAGAGCTAACACTCACTTGTCTGGGGTGTTTCCCAGAACTGCAGCACCATTTTGAAATACAGACAGCATACAGCCAATATTCATAACTTCAACTACAAAATGATACAGACATACAGACAGCATAATCATACCCAGCCAACCCATAACCTGGTCTTAGACACCTTATATGACCCCCTTTACATAGAATTTGGTGCCACTACAGGACCTTGGTTGCAACCCATGTTCTATATGGTCCCAGTTTATATCAATAACGTCACAGCCCTGCAGCTGCCCTGCACGCCGAGGTGGGAGGGGGCGGTGTTGGAATGCGAGCAGCGGCACCAAAAGGTTTGAGGCCTAGAGAAAGGAAACGGGCTTTCTTTGTTCGGTGGCACAGTTGGAGCGCTTGCCTTGTGCTGTCCTCAGGCTGGAATTGCTTGGAGCGCTTGCGGCCTGGAAAAGGGATAGAGAAGGCAAATAGGATAAGCGCACATAACCCGGCACATTGCTGCCTGCGCACTGGGGATTGTTAGGCGAAGCAGTCGATGTGGAAATGGGCCCTGTGTTGTCGCAGGGCTGTGAGCCAAGGAAAGCCCTGGGGCTGGTTGGCCCTGCAGCCTAGCGCCTGCAACAACTGTACTTCTGACTCCCCACAAATACGTCTCGGGGGCCCATTGGTACAATTCTTCACTTGGCCAGAAGGGGCGCTGTTGTGTGGAGGGAGCTGATTCCTTTCTCCCAGGAGCCAGAGCACAGAGTTCTCTGCGGCGTTGCTATCCTGGGGGAGTAGCAGTGCCGCTGCCGGGCTGGCTGTCCATTGGAGTCAGCCTGCACTGGGGCATCTTGGGGTAGCTATGCTGCTGGCTAAAGCAAAGTGATTCTCAGCAGTCCCTTGTACTGACATACCGGCTCAGGAATCTGGAGTCGCTGGTGGGTGTGTCATTGGCCCCATGTTGATAAACCAGCCCAATTCCTGTCTCAGTCCTACACAGCAGTCTCTGCATGCGGTGTGCCTAGTCCGTAATAACTCAGGGCAGCTGGGCAGGGCCCCCGAGGGGCTGCCATGGTTGAGTTTAAACCCTATGTCACTGAAATCCCAGGGTATGGCCTGGAGGGGTGGGGGGGTCCCTTTAACATCAGTGGCTGAGGGCTCCAAGGTATGTTAATCCCATTAAAGTCGGATTCTTCAGGGGTGCAGCCTAGGCCAGTTATCCCTTGAGATCGAAGTCTTCTCCATGCAGCCTGCCCCTGTACTTCACATCCCTGGCCTTAGAGCCCCCTACCTGCCCCCTCCCCAAGGCAGAGAGGGAGGGGGTGTTGAGTCCAAGTGCTGTCTGCTGAGGCCTGCATCCAGGAGGGGAATCAGGGACCTGGCTAAGAACCTCTGTGGAGTTTGTGGACAGAAAGGCCCGGTCCAAAATCCACAGGGCTCTCTCGAGGGGGGCCTGGGGACAGCCCTGTGCAGCCTGCTCTGGTTCTCGTTCATTATTGAGCGGAGGCATCCCACAGCTGCCTGTGCTGGATGGCTGCTGTGCTTTGATGGTTTAAAAAATACATGCTGGTTAAATTGTGCACAGGAGCAATTTAAAATCCCAAGTAAAACCTGAGACATAAGGTGAGGCCAACATTTCAGTTGTGAGAGCTGCCAAGTTTGACCTTGTCTGCCAGGAGCACAAAGCACTTTCTCTTTAAAATGCTGAACTCTTGTTTGCTGCCTTCCAAGCCTGGAGATTTAGTGGCTTTCCTTCCCTCCGTGTGCGCGTGGGTGCGCACTCTCCATCGCCGGGGGTCCTTATGCGGTCAGTGCAAGGCTTAAGGCCCCCTCCTCGCACCAAACCCCCATGCTTGTAACAGTGGACAGGATTCTAAGGAGCACCTGTAACTTAATAGGTAAAACATGCAGCCTCTTCACAGCGGGTAAAAGATGGGGCTTCACAAATAAAATGGGGGGTCATACATCACCGCGTTATGACGCTTTGTTAATCTTTTTAAATCTTTAATAGTTTTTTTAAATTGATCCTGCTCTTAGCTGAATGTTGGCAGTTGCACGGCGTGATGAATGTTACTGTGTGCCGAGCTGACAGCGTGTGCTCTACTGCTGCCAAAATAATGTAATGTGAATTAGCATCTGCGCTCTCCTTTGGCGGCATGGACATGCGCCCTGCGTAGCCGCACGCCCCCAAACTGAGAGAGCCTGAGAGGTGGCCTGCAGTAATGCACCCTCTCCTTTGGCCACTGCAGGAGTATTCCCTGCTGTGTGCACCCAGCTTAACCCAGCCCACAGCTGCAGGGCATGTGCTGCTTCCCCTCCCAGTGCAGAAAGTAGCACAAGACATTGGGGGTGTGGAGAACTGCAGGGACCTTGCTCCTTCCGGCCCCTCGCCATGCAGGATTCTTGCCAACATGAGCAGAATTGGGGTGATGCAAGGGGAGGTGTTGTGGAGGGCTGCCTGGGCACCCGTGTGCTGGTTTGGTTTTGCAGTGTTATGGCAAGTACACAGTTGTGTTTTCAGTCTGTTTGCCCCTTCACCTCCCCCTCGTGGGGGAAATTCTCAAGAAATGAAACTTGGTACTTGGAACAAATAGCTCCCTTCTCGGGCAGGCTACCTGGGAAGCTGGCTTCCCAGCAGGCCCTGGGTGATAACGCTAGGTTAGCCTGTTGCACCTTCAGCTGCAGTGTTGTGTAACAGGGTCCGCCCTCGCGGCCCGGCTCTGGTATTTGTGTGCTGTTAGTGGCTCTCCCTTCAGCGCGGGCTGTAAATACCCCATGAGGGGTTTTACACTCTTGTTAGCGCATGGTGTGTGGCATGTTTTGCAGATAATCTTATTATTCTGAGTTGTACAGGCTGTCGGAGCTGTCTCAGTGAACTGGGCCGTGGCCTGGAGAGGCTGTTAGCATCCGCAGAGCAAAGCCCAGTCAGACCTCTCCGCTCCCCCATTTCCAGCACTCTGGCAGGAGGTGCTGATTCAGATGGTGCCTGGCATCTAATTGCTGCCACGAGTAAAGAGCCCGTCCATCCTCTAGCGCTACCTTTTAATCTGGGATTATTTCAAGGGAAGCTATTTGCTGGTGGCGCTGTCCTGGGCGGGTCTGCGGTTGCTGCTGAAATATCTGCATCACCATCCGGCTACCTTAAATGGGGGCTTTTCCTTGTCGGCGCAACGCCTGCCTTCCACACCAGGTGGGGAGGGGCAGGGCTGGGCAGAGGTGGAGGAGCAGCAGCGTTGCTCTGTGTGGTCCTCTTTCCACGCTAGCTTGGCTGTGGCTCTGCTCCCCCAGCTGCCTGCAGTGCCGCTCTCTGGTTCTCTTACAGCTACAGCGTCGGCCCTGCAGATGCACAGCGTAGAGCAGGCAGCGAGGGCCCACGCTGCTGGAGCTCCACCTTGCTCTGCCAACACAAAAGAATGAGTTACGGCCTCGGGGAGAGGAGGGCCCTGCTCATTAGCACAGGGATGTGGTGGGCTCCAGAGCCATTCCCTTCTCTCCCCTGCTTTGTTTGCAACATTCAAGTCGCTGTCCCTTTGGCTGGGAGCTCCAGTGCCGCTCTGTCTGGTGCTGGGGTTAGAGAGGCGGGGCCGTGCTTTCCCTCAGGCTGGTGACTTTGGAGTCTCCTGCCGCCTTGAGTTCTCCTCTGCCCCTGCCATTGCACGTTCTGAGAGCCACCTGCTCTCACCCCCATGCTGCAGGCATTGGCTGGCGCTGAGTCACTCGCTCCTGCGTCTGCTCCCTCCCACAGGTGACTTGGCTCCTCACTCCAACCCCACTCCGGGCATGCACCATTCCCTCACCCTCGTACCAGGGGCCCTGCTGCCTGGGCCTGCGTCTCCCGGCACTCCGTGCCATTGCTGATGGGGAGGGGGGTTGTTGGGTGCATTTTGCACTCGTGGCTGCAGATGCCTGCATGGGTCGGGGGCTTTCTGGTTTCAGTGGCTATCTACTGCTCTGATCTCAGCTCGTGCCACCACTGTTGTGCATAGTCCTCCCACGGGGCGGACAATCCCACCCCACTTCCCTCTTGCAGCCCTGCTACAGCCTGTCTTGTACCACGTTATCCACCCTGTACCACCCTTGATGCCTCCTTTGCATCTCCAATCTCTTCCCCCCACCCCGATATCCTCTTCCATGCTGCCCTATTCCCAGGGCACCAGCTTCCTCTGCCCTCTTATAGGCTCCATACTAATTCTCACCAGCCCATTGCCCTCTAGACCACGAGGGAGTCTCCCAGGGTATGTCTCCATGGCAAGCAGAAACCCACTGCAGAGAGTCTGAGCCCAGGCTGGTGCAGACGCTGCAGCACTGAAGCTGGCTGTGTAGATGTTCGGGTTTGAGCTGGAACTTGGGCTCTGAACACCCCCTGCACCCCATCCCCCTAGCTTCAGAGCCTGACTCTGAATGTCCATACATCTGTTTTTAGCACCATAGTACAGTCTCTGGGAGCCTGAGTCCTGAGCTCTGTGGGTTTCTTCTTCCCGTGGAGACAGAGCTCAGGGCATCTGGACTCAACTGTGCCTGGTTCATGGGGGAAGGGTCTGTCCTGCCCAGCTTGCTGGCACTTGACGAGCCCTCCATTCTGCTCTTTGCTGGGTCCATCCTTCTTAAGAGCACGGCGTGGAAACCATCTCTTCCCAGCGATCTCTGCCTCAGCTGCATGTGTGACAGGGAACCGAGCCGCAGCAGAGGTGAAGTGTGGTCCAGCCAAGGAGCCTGTGGCACAGCTGGTTATTGACCAGGGACTGGTTCTAGGCCATACTCGAACACTTTTGTCAGTGACCTGGGAGAAAACATCAAATTAGCACTGATGAAGTTTTCAGTTGACATACATGCTGGGGAAGTGGTAAAGGATGAAGAGGCCAGGTCACTGATACCAAGAGATCGAGCTCACTCTGTAAGCTGGGTGCAAGCAAATCGTTACAACAGCTAAATGTACAGGTATCCATCTGGGCACAAAGCGTGCGGGCCATACGTACAGGACAGGGCATGCTAGCCTAGGAAGCAGGGACTCTAAAAGATTTGTGGCTCATGATGGATAATCAGCTGAACATGAGCATTCAGTGTGATGCTGTGGCCAAAAGGGCTGATGTGATCCTGGGATGCATGAACAGGGGAATCTTGAGTAGGAGCAGAGAGGTTATTTTATCTCTGTAATTGGTGGTGATGTGACCGATGCTGGGATCCTGTGTCCAGAATTTAAGAAGGATGTTGCTACATGGAGCAGATTCAGAGAAGAGTCAAGAAAAGGATTAGAAAACCTGCCTGAGCGTGACAGACTCAAGGAGCTCAGTCTGTTTAGCTTCGCAAGGAAAATGTTGGGGTGATCTGGCCACAGTCCATAGGTACCTACGTGGGGAACAGAAGTTTGGTAGCACAGAACTCCTCAGTTTTGCAGAGCGCAAGTCAGCAGCTAGAAGCTGAAGCTAGACTTTCTCAGACAGGAAATAAGGCACAGATTTTTGTCAAGGAAGAACTTTTCTTTGGAACAGCTGACATAGGGTCGTGCTGGCTTCTCCATTACTGGTAATGTTTAGATCAAGATTGGGTAGCTTTTTGTGAATTCTGCTCTAGGGAGTGCTGTGGGGCAGGTGTGAGGAACTGGGACTGTTCTTACTGTGGGCTGTGAATGCTGAGTGGGGAGTGTTGGCCTGGGAAGACGGTCTGCATTGGGGGATGGGAGACTGGCCGGAGGGAGGATAGCTGAGCACGTAACGTGAGAACCCAGGAAGGGGGTAGAGGCCAGGTGACACCTCTGCCCAGGAAGCTGAACAAAGGCTGGG
Organism: Chelonoidis abingdonii; assembly: GCF_003597395.2. Taxonomy (NCBI): domain Eukaryota; kingdom Metazoa; phylum Chordata; order Testudines; family Testudinidae; genus Chelonoidis; species Chelonoidis abingdonii. The sequence continues at coordinate 11,109,529 of NC_133769.1, read as the reverse complement.
AGAGGAGACTCTGGAGAGTGAGAGAAGTTTCAGGAGCTGGCTGGGGAATGGAGGGAAGGATGGACAGGGCTCTGACCCTCCACGGGGGCTGTGGTGCTCCTGGGACCCCAACATGGACCTAGCTGGGGAGGATCCTGTTGTCTGTGTCTGCAAAACCTGTCTTGGACTGTGTTCCTGTCGTCCAAATAAACCTTCTGCTTTACTGGCTGGCTGAGAGTCATGGTGGATTGCAGGAAGGGGGGGTGCAGGGCCCTGACTCCCCGACACTCTGTGACAGCAGGTCTCTGGCCTGTGCTGTGCAGGAGGGCGGATCTAGGAACCCAGCTATCCTGTGTGCTAGGCAGTGGCGGCACCAGCACGCCAAGGGTGGCAAGCCATGGGGGGCGCTCTGCCGGTCGCATGCCTGCGGAGAGTCCGCTGATCCCATGGCTTCGGCGGACCTCCCGCAGGCGTGCAGCTGAATCCGCAGGACTGGGGACCTCCCGCAGGCGTGCGGCCGAATCTGCGGGACCGTGGACCTCCCGCAGGCAAGCTGCTGAAGGCAGCCTGCCTGTCGTGCTTGAGACGGCAAAATACCTAGAGCCGCCCTTGGTGCTAGGCAGGGGTCTTGCCCAGGAGACCAGGTTTCTTCTCACCACTGAGTTCCCCTCTCCCAGTGGCTCTCACCCTCCAATTGGGACACTGGCATTGTCCTTTCTGCTGAGCTATGTACACTCTCCTTTGGGACCTTGCTTTCCAGGAGCCCTGCCCCTTAGCACCCTGCTCGCCTCTGAGCTGGAGAGGCCCAGTTACATGCACGGGCAGTTCCTTCTTCTAAAGCAGAAGGTGCTCCATGCAGGGCGCCTCTCCTTTCACAGGACAGTGATACGCCACATTTAAACTCTACCTCAGGAAATGCAGAAAGTGTTAATGTTAGCTCAGCCACACAATCTGTCATGGGCCCAGCTCTCCTGCATGGGACTGTTTTCAGCTATTAGTTGTAGGCCCGCTTTGACCACAGTAATTGGACATGCTGTGGGAACATGACCAAGCATTTCAACAGAAGAGAGCAGCAAAGGTACCACATCCATTAAATAAGCAAAAGCAAGGACTTGTTAATGAAGTTTTAATTGTTACATGATGATCGAATTGCTTTTAAAAAAAGTACATCACTAAGTCGCTGTGTTCTAATGGTGCTGTCGTAAGGGGTATGCGGGGGATACGAGTTGTGCAAAGGAAGAGTCCGTAAGTGCCAGGGAGCAGGAAAACTTGCCCTCTTATCACCACAGGAAAGTTAAACATTTGGTACAAGAGATGTTGCCAGTCGGTGCCGAGTAAGCAAATTAACCAAGCTTCAGGACCAGGAAGTTCAGTGTAAAAGCGCTGCACCCCATACGGTGTGGGAGGAGTTGTTTTTCCCTCCTCAAATACTGCTGCAAGACAATGCAAGGCCTGGGAAGCTCCAGAGCTGCACTGGAGGGACACTAACTCGTGCAGGTGTCATGTCTTAAAGCAGTCAGCATGTGGGGGTGTCGCTCTGGGGATCAGTGTCCGAATTGCACCGTGCAGTTGAGAGGCTGGGACGTTAAGGAAAAACTGCCCAGGCTGGTGATGACAAGTGTTATGTGGCAGCCGAAGAAGCCCACTTCTGGTGTGGAGCAGGGAATGTGATTAAAACAGGTCTGTGTTCTGTTTCGCACCCACGTTCCCTGTGGTGATAAACAGAAAGATTTGTATATTTTGTACCAGTTTTTTCATAATGGTATTAAAGCATCCTTAGATGATTTCCCCTTTGCTTTTCTTTCAAAGGCAGAGCAAGCTTGTCATGTGGGGTTATAGGCTGGTGGGCTATGCCGCAGGAGGCCAGCTGGTACCCTGGGGTTTGTATTCTGAGTCTAGGATTAATGGTGATTCAAATGATTACAGCTCTTGTGGTCTTACAAGTGAAAGACGGGGATATAGTGCAAATGAAACATCTGCTAATATAAAAAGCAGTGGAATGTAGGCCTGGCTTGACATGAGTAATGGGAAAAGGGGGAGGCCTCATTTCTTGGGACCCAGGCTTGGGAGGTTAATGGAAACAGAATGTCTGTCCTAGCTAAGATGAGGGGGGACCCCCCCAGGGAAGCATTGGCAGTGGACAAGAGAACAATGGGCAGGATAAGCCGGGAATGAGAGACACGCCAAAGAGGAAGTCATGCATGGATGGAGCCTGCTGTACAGGGATCGGTTCCTACACCATGACCACGTGTGGTGCGATGGCCAGTCAGTGCAGTGAGCTGTGTGAATGTGGCGAAAGGCAGAGATTTGCTGTGTAACTCTGGATGTGCGGTATGCCCTGGCCTGACCCCTGCACTGCGTCTGAACAACTCAGTGGAGGTTTGCAGCCTGCCAGATACGGGCACCTGAGTGACGAGACTGGAGTCAATGTGAGTTCTCGGGGAATGGAGTGGACCAGGCCTCAGGGGAACCCCAACCCTATTAAATGTCATCCAGAACACCTGCAATGCGTGTGAGCTAAGGTCCTCTTCTCGGAGTGCTGTAACAGGACTGAACGAACACGCCAATGGGACTGCATGAGAATGTGGGAACTTGGTGTTTCTTGACTCTGGAGCTTTGCCACTGGTCTAACCGGCTTTGTGTGTTTGGCAACGTCGGGCACAGTTCTGTGGCCCTGGAATTGTGTTGGCAGTGGCACCGTGGTAGTGTTGCTGGAAGTGCAAGGAGATTGGGCCATGTGGGCCTTCTGCGCTGTTCCTAGAGTCACTTAGGCTTGGCTGAATCAGATGCATCTCAGTTGCTTGAGATGAATATGGATGGTGTTGATGTCCATGTATTTGCGTGTGTCATAAGAATGAAAGAACGGCCATACCGAGACAAACAATGGCCCAGTGTCCTGTCTTCCAACAGTGGCCTGTGCCAGGTGCTTCAGCAGGAATGAATAGACCAGGGCAATTAGGGTGACCAAGCATCCCATTTTTAAAGGAACAGTCCTGTATTTAAGCCTTCCTGCAGGTGTCCTGACTGTTTCTTAAAAAGGGGCAAATTGTCCTGTATTTTCTGCCTCTCCCTGCTCGCCCCAACCAGTACTGGTGGGTCCTGCTGCTGGCTGGGTCCCTGCTGAGTGGAGGGGTCCCTGCTGAGTGGAGGGGTCCAATGGCTAACAATGGGGGTGGGTGTGCAAGGCTAGTGGCAGGGCCAAGCTGCAGCATGTGGAGAACCAGCCCTTGGTCGGAGCGCCCAGCTCACCACAGCCTGTGCAGCAGGCTCCTTCCTTCCCTCACTGCCTCTGGCTGGACCTCGCACCCTAGGAAAGCCCAAGACCCTCCAGCCTGGGGTGTTGGCCTGGAGGAGCTGAGCCCTGCGTGTGTCAAAGCCCCCGCACAGTGCTGACACGGGGAAGCCTCTCTGCCCCTCAGCTAAGCTGTGGAGTGGCAGGAGGGTGGGGAGGGGAAGCGACTTCCAGCCTGTTCTTGCCCCGATCCTGCAGGCTCCACAGCAGCTTCCCAGCCAGGGGCTTAGCCCCCTCTTCACTCCCACCCGCCACCCTGCGTCCTGCCCCCAGGGAGCACGGGGCAGCTCTGTCCCCTAGGCACCCTCCCCTGCTAAGCCACCTCTCTGGCCGGTTCACTGAAGCCCTTGAGTCAGGTTCCCTGAGCCCTGGTGCATAGTGCATCCCTAGGGCCTAAGCCCTTCCTGCCTGCGCTGTAGCCAGGGGACAGGAGGTAGCTGGGTTATGTCGGTGGCCCGCAGCAGCCCGGAGGTGTTAGCTGCCTCTCCACACTGTGCGGGCAGGAGGCGACAAGCTGCTTCCAGCCACAAGGGAGCGGGGCTGGGGTGGGGAAGAGCTGAGGTCTGCAAAAACAGGGCAGGAGCCAGGTCATCTCCCCCACTGCCCCAAGCTGGAAGCAGCTCCCATCCCTTCCCTACTGCCCAGTGCTGAAAGGCTGCTGCTGGCCATGTTCTGATGTGAGCCCTGGTAGAAATCTGGGGGAGGGCATGTGACTTTGCGTGCCTCCCCCACATGGTGCCTTGGGAAGATGCGGCACCAGATACTAGGAGAGGTGGATCTGTCCCAGGGGCCCAGCCAGGCACAGATGGTGCTGGGCAGGAGGGGTTGGGTTGGTCTGTCTCCCCCCCTCCTGCTCCCCCTCGTGTGAGGTGTATGGGAGTGCGTGTCACCTCTCCCCGGGTGAACCCTACAGCCTGGAAGATCAGAAGGTAAATAAAAAGAATCCAACTCTGCAGTGTTTCTTTTAATTGGGGCTCAGTCAACTGGATGTTAAGTTGCCCGTTCGCACTGCATATTTCTGATTGCCATTGAACTCGCTTGAAAACGAGTCATTTTACCAAGTGTCCCGTATTCAGCATAGGGAAATAGTCGCCCTAGCGATTATCGAGTGGTCCATCCCCTGTTGTCCAGTCCCAGCTTCTGACCGTCAGAGGTGATGGACACCCAGAACATGGGGCTGTGTCTGACCAGCTTGGGTAATAGCCATTGATGGACCCGATCCTGCAGGTTCTCAATTAACCCACCTGTTGTAATTGCACACTCACAAATTTGATGTCATTTGCACAGCCAAGCTCCTGAAGTCAGATCGCGAATGCCTCTGAATTGGCCTGAAGGTTTTCCGAGCACCATTCCCAGCAAGCCCTTGGGGAGATCCTGGCACCGCTGCCTGCAATCTGACCTGTCTCTGGAGAGTCACAGTTGTGGCTTTGCCGCTGACTCCTCGGAGAAGGCTGCAGGAGGCCTCTCTGGGATTCAGAGCAGTGCCCAGTCTTCTGCTGTTCAGGCCTTCTGCTCTCTCATTTTTCCTGCTGACAGTGGGGTGGTGGTTGTGCTGGGACTTACCTGAACACCCAGCCCCAGGAGTCTGAGACCACAGGAGCAAAGCAGTGGCCAGAGTAGCCTGAACTCTGCACCAGCCATCCCGTTTGGAGGCAGGTCCCCCGGCGATAGCAGCAGAACAGACTAGAAATTGAACAATCCGCATTTTCCAGGAGGCGGCAGCTGCTTGTCAAACACTTGTTGCCGCCTTTAAACGAACAATTAAACATTCACTCCTTAATATTGTACCCGACTTGTGTTTCGGGGTCTTCAGTCCTGTCAATGAGCCCAACGCTGCTCCGGCTAGGGGCAGCTGAGTTAATCCTTGGCTCGCGCCAGCAGGTCTGAGCTTAGACTGAGCACGTTGTCACCTGACGCTGCTCAGATGAGCACATCACGGCACTGCGCACCTGAACATTCCTCACTGCTCCCTTGACAACGCCACTTAGCAGCTCCAAATTAACTTCCGTTCGCTAAATGCAGCCCTTAGTAATAGGAAAGATTTCCAGCCGATAGAACCGTGGTGCTGCCTGTTAGTGCTGCTGCATATGAAGTGTCCCTCTTCTTCCCTCACCTGTCTGGTCTTCACACCGGCTGGCTGTGCTGTGGGGAAGACGGGCTAGCTGCTGTTTTCTTCTAGCTGATGGCGTTCTGGTTCCATCTCCCTTGCTCAGGAGAGGGGCGGAAGCACCGTCCCTCGGCTCTGGAGTAATTTACTAAATTTAAATCGTATAAGACAAATCCGTGTTCACTCACTTCTCCCGTTAAGCAATGTGCAGCCCGTTACAGGGCAGAGAGCAGTCTCCTGTAAGCCCAGCCACTGAAAACCTCCTGTCCTTGCGAAAAGTCCTTGCATAATTTTGCATAATTGGCAGCGTTTCGCATAAAAGGGGAGTTGTGGTTATATTTTTCTTCACTGTATTTATGCATAATTTCCCTTCAGATCAGAGATAATTAACCACTGGGAATGTTAACATGCTGGTAATGGGAGATGGCATGATGCTGGCCTGGCGGTGAGCAGGGAGGGGGCCGGCCAGCTGGGAGGCAGTGGCTGCCTCTCTGGAGATGCACCTGGAAGCCGTATCTCTGCGGCTGTCTGCTCTGAGCACTGTAATTGGTAGGGAATGGAGAGGGTGCTTGTTCCTCCCCTGCTCAGGCACTTGTGCTGAAATTTCCCTCAGTGACACAATGAAGGCTGGTTCTGGGCCAGCTCGAAAGGTGGACTAACTAGCCAGATTTCTGTCTCGGTGCCCACAACCCCTAAGCAGCCGTGCAATGTGCAGCTCTGGTTTGAGTTACTCTGTCCTCCCTCCAGTAGACCCATCCACCCCTTGGTATTCCCATCCCATGCCCTCGGCTGGTCAGGGGACTGTGTGCGTTCCAGGTGCATTTAACTCCAGAAGCCCTGCTGTTTGTCCAGGAAAGGAGAATGGTCCAGTGGTTAGGGGATGAGCCTGTGACTCGGTAGAACTGGGTTCGAGTCCCTGCTCTGCCTTGCCCCAGACTTTGGGCAAGTCACATGGCATCTTGGTTCCCAGCTGTACAGTGGGGATAACACACTGCTGTAATGGGCCATGTAGCTGAGCAGCTTGCTATGCCAGGCAGAGGGGCCGACAGATCAGTGCAGGGTCATCAGTGAGAGAGAGAGGCATCGAGTCAAGAAAGCATCTGGGTGTCAATGTGGAGACGTACTGAACCCACCGCTGTGATGCTGCACACAATCTAGCTGGTGGTGCAATCAGCTTAGGAAGGCAGAGACTCCTGCCCTGCGAGGGATCGTGTACCTTGCCAAGGAGTGTGGGGTGTTCCAAAAGGAATGATTTCATGGTCCTGGAGGTGGATGTTAAGGCCGGCAGGGACCATTCTGAGCATCCAGTGTGACCACCTCCATCACACAGACCAGAGAGCCTTGCCACGGGAATTCCTGAATGAACCAGCGTCTTTTATAAAGAGACACACGATCTTTATTTCAAGACTATAGGTGCTTGAGAATTCCCTCATCCCCATGGTCCAATGGCTAATTCCCCTCCAGGCTAAGAATTTACACCGTATTTCCAGGATGTTTGTCTAAGGACAGCTTCCAGCCATTGGCTCCCGATCCTTTGTCTGCTGGAGAGAAGAGCCTTCTGCTATCCTCTTTTCCCCAGCCAGGTCCTTTGGGGTCACTTCTCCTCTGAATTGTCTCTTGGAGAAACTCAGTAAGTCTGGAGCTGAAGGAGCCAGCAGTGCACACAGCGGTATGGATTCGCTTCCTGCAGAGCCTTCTGTGCTAGTGCTCAAGCATTCAAATGAAACGCCGGCTTTTCCTGAGCAACGGGTCTCCCTCTGAAGCAGAGTGCAAGCCCCGGGCCTTCCCTGGGGTCCAGTCTGCAGTCAGCATGGACTGTGAGGGTTCGAAGGGTTAACACTGGAACCTGCCTTCTCCCAGGCCCATCCTGTCATGGTGACGTTCTAGCAACAGTCCTAGCAGGGCCCAGACTTGTTCCTCCCAGCGCTCTGTGCTAGTGGCAAGGTCCCATTACTAAACCGGCTGGCGGGGGGCAGGGCTACTGTCGAGGCTGGCATCTGAATGCAGAAGTAGGCTGCTGTCAGCTCGCGAGACCAGGCTGCCTCTCCTGTCCACAGGCAGGTAGCAAGGGAGCCTGGTGTGATTGGGACACAGCTTGTAGGGGCCCAAGTACATCAGCTGCAGCCCCGGAGCTGCGCTGCCGTCAGTCATTCCTTGGCCGGGACGTCACATCCCAGAATGGAGGGTCTGGATTTCCTGGATCCCGAAGGCTGATGCGGGGTGCCTTTTGGGTGGGGTGAACAACGCCGAACCCGTGATGTCAAGCAGCTCCCAGGCCCAGCAGTGCCCTTGCTTCGATCACACTGTCACAGGATCCTTGAAAAGGGGGGGTGCAAGGGACCAGGAGAGGTCACGTCGTCCAGCCCCTTGCGCTGAGGCAGCACCAGGTAACCCTAACCTGGCCCTGACGGGTTTGTGCAGCCACATCCGCCCTTGGGAGCCTGCTCCAGGGCTTAACTACCCAGAGAGTTAGAAAGTTTCTCCTAATATCGAACCTAACTCTCCCATGCTGCAGATGAAGCCCATTGCTCCTTGTCCTACCATCAGTGGGCATAGAGATCCTTGTCCTTTAATACCAGGATGTAACATGTGAAAACTGTTCTCAGGTTCCCGCACTCTTTTCTCAAGACTAAACATGCCCAGGGTTTCTAACCTCTCCTTGTAGGTTAGGTTTTCTAAGCCTTTGATCGTTTTTGCTGCTTTCCTGTGGACTCTCTCCAGTTTGTCCACATCTTTCCTAAAGTGTTTCGCCCAGAACTGGACACAGTCTCCAGCTGAGGCCTCCACTGTGTTGAGCAGAGTGGGACAGTCACCTTCTGTGTCTGACATACGAAGTCCTGTTACCACACCCCAGAATGATTACCAGCCTTTTTTTGCAATTACATCAGATTGTTGACTCGCATTAAATCTGATCCACTGGAACCCCCAGCTCCTTTCCAGCAGTGCTGCCACCTAGCCAGGCAGTCCTCAGTTTGGACTTGTGCATTTGAGCTTTCCTTCCTAAGGGTAATAGTTTGCATCTGTCCTTACTGAATTTCCTCTTGTTGGTTTCAGACCAATTTGTCAAGGTCATTTTGAATTCAAATTCTGCCCTGCAAAGTGCTTGCAGCCCCTCCCAGCTTGGTGTCATCTGCACATTTGATCAGCCTACTCTCCACTGCATTATCCAAGTCATTAATGAAAATACTGAATAGTCCCAGACCCAGGACTGACCCCTGTGGGGACCCCACCAGATACATCCTCTGTTTGACGGTGGACCAGCGATAGCTACTCTTTGAGTACATGCGTTCGACCCGTTGTGCACCCGCCTTATAATCATTTCATCTAGACTGCGTTTCCCTAGTTTGCTTGTGAGAGTGTCAAAAGCCTTACTCACATCAAGCTGTCCCACAGCTACTACTTTCCCCTCCCCGCATCCACTAGGCCAGTAACCTTCTCAAAAAAAGAAATGAGGTTGGTTTGGCGTGATTTGTTCTTGACAGATCCACTCTGGCTGTTCCTTATCACCCTGTTGTCCTCCAGGTGCTTACACATTGATTGTTTAATCGTTGTTCAGTATCTTTCCGGGTATCGAAGTGAGGCTGCCTGGTCTGTGGTTGCATGATTTTCAAGGCGCTCTGCACAGAAAAGGGCTAGAAATGCTCTTTTAAATGAGCTGAGATTAACCCTGACTTTTCTAGGTCCTTCCCGTCCAGGCTGGGTTGGGGGCTGGGGTGTACCCACAGCCATGTGCCCCATGGGCCTGGCTCTCCTGCTGTGCCTGATGTGGAGATTTGTCACACCAGGATCTCTGCTCCTGGCCTCTCTGGGCTAGGGATATATTGACAATCCAAGCGCCCAATCTGTGTGCGTGGGGTGAGTGGGGAGCCCTGCCTCAGACAGGCTGATCCAGCTCCGCGGTGGAGGAGCAGTGCTGATGGCCCTCAGTTGGATTAGCCCTGGCACGGAGTCTGCTTAGCAATATGCAGCTGGTGACTCTGCAGGCTGTGTCCTTCCAGTACGAGGTAATGCTGCCCCAAGCCTAGTGCTTTTGGGTTGCTGTGCTGCATTTTTGGGATGCAGCATAAAACCCAGGTGCTGTTGAGGATCCTCTAGCCCTAAACTTAGGACCTGGGGGAGTGTCATGTGGGTTGGCCTGTCCCCCTACATTTCCCCTGGCATTTTAGTTGGGTTCAAGAGTCGCCCTTAAATCCTAGCCGAAAACTGTGCTTTACACAGCTGCTGCGTCCCACCCCAGAAGTGGCTGCCATCCAGGTGGGGATGGATATTTGCAAAGTGCTTTGGGATCCGTGGGGCTGAAAGGTGCTATGTCAATGCAAGATGATTAGTGCTGCCTATAGAATCACGGAATCATAGACTTTGAGGTCCGAAGGGACCATTATGATCGTCTAGTCTGACCTCCTGCGCAACGCAGGCCACAGCATCTCACCCACCCACTCCTGTAACAAGTTATGGCTGGATTAGTTAAGTGCGGTCTGACTGCAGCTGGAGCCCAGTGCAGTGCACCTGGTTTCCTGGCCTGCTCGCCTGTCTTTACTCCGGGACTGGCAGCAGGAGGACGGTGGCAGTGTCATCACACGTGGTTTTTAATTGCGTGTGGTGTCATGCGTTAGTGCCGTCTGTGCTGGAAATTCTATATGTCCTTGAATCTTGCTCTGTGCAGCAATACGTTCTCCGGCGTGAATAGGCTTGTGCTGGGAGCCACCTTTGGCCAAGGACACAATGCAGCTGAGCGTGTTTGGGGGCACAAGGCAGTTGTGAATTAAGGCCTTATCGGAGATGGACGTGTGTTGTCACCAAGTCTCAAGCTAAGCGCTGGGGAGCAGTGTAAAACAGAGCTCTGCCTAATCGCTTCTCCGTCTGACTGACGGGTTACCTACCGCAAGGCACAGTCTCCTAATCGCACACAATCCAGAGCAGTCTTGGGTCGAAACCGCCTTGCAGCCCCCTCTGCATGTCACAGTCTGGTCTGGAATTCACTCTCGCTGTCATTTGTTTGTGTCAAAATGGCGCTGGGGCCTCCGGCGGGATGGAGAGTCCCTGTGGTAGGTACAGTACAGATGCCCCGAAGAGCTTCCAGGGTAACTAGACCGGACAGATGAAGGGCTGTTATCCTTGCAATGCTGATGGTGAGGTCGAGGGCCAGAGGGGACTTGACTGGCCCAGGGTCACACAGGAACCTGTAGGAGAGACAGTCCTCACTCCAGTGCCTCAATCCCGAGTCCATCCCCAGCAGCAAATTCTCCCCAGAGGGGCCTGAGTTCTGAGGGCCCCCAAACCCTTCATTACTCCCCCCAGTATCCTTCAGAGTCCATAGTGTTTCTGGGGCTTCCTCCTCCGGTGATCTAGGAGCTCTGATTGCTCTTCCCTTGCCTTCAAATGAGCCCAGCATTGGCTGCAGGAGTTTTCCCATCTTACTGCTGGCGCGTCCTTGGGTTTGAGCTCTTCTTTTCTTTCTCCTCCCCTACTTTCCCCAGCTACTTCAATTTCTGAGTCAGGGCCTCAGCCGGGGTGGCAGCTGCTCCAGGGTGAATAGGCTGTGGAGGGGGAGAGCATGTGTAAGGAATGGGATGGAGATTAGAAAGACTATTATGCCATTCCGTAAGCCAGTGGTGAGTCTATTCTGTGTGGCACTGGCTACCCCATCTCCAAAGGATGGTGCAGAGCTAGGGGGCTTCAGAGAACAGTGACCAGAGTGATCAAGGGCCTGGCGACGCTTTCCTCTTGACAGACTAAAAAGATTGAGGCTGTTACCTCAGAGAGGAGTCGAATAAGAGGGGACATAAGTCCATAAAATACTGACCGATCTGGAGAAAGGAGATCGGGAGCTTCTCTTCTCCCCGTCTCATGACACAAGGACAAGGGGACATGCAATGAAACCAAAAGGGGACAAATTCAGAATGGATCAGAGAGCATGGTTTTTTTCACACTATGTGCCACTAGTCTGTGGAGCTCACTGCCACATGATGTCACCGCGGCCAAGAGTTTGGCAAGAATCCAAGGGAGTTGGACATTATATGGGTACCAAGCCTAGCCAGAATAACAATGGTCAATTCGAACCAAGTTTTGGAGGGGTTGGGGGGGCAGGGGGGGACTCTCCCGGGGTAGATTATCGCCTGTCTGTTCACTGTTCACCTTCTTCTAAGAGTATAAAGCATCTCGTACGGGCATTGTCGGAGATGAATAACTGGTCTGACCCAGTCTGGGAACACTTGAGTTCCTAAGAAGAAAGCCACCGCAGCATGCTTTCCTGCAGGGCCCACAGGAGCAAACAGATGCTGAGGGGGAGGGAAGGTCTTTGCTTGTCTCCTTCAGAAGGTGCAGAGCACAATGTGAGAGGAGGAACCCAGTGTCTGGCTTGGCATGGGCCCACGTGGGAACAGATTTAGCTAGAAAGCTGGGTGGATCCTTAGTGCAGTCCTGTGCTGAACTGGCACTGGAGCTAAACTGGTGCCCAGCGGATGTTTGGCTGTCGGCTTTCCCATCACGCTGCTTCCCTCTTGGTGCAGGGGAGTCCCCGTGGCTCAGACTGCTGCCCGCGCGTGGGCGTTGGAGCAGCCTGGCCTGCTCTGCTGCTGGCTGAGCAGTGCTTGCAACGGGGCTGGCTGCCCTTGGTCCACAGCAACTCTGTCCCTGCTGGGTTTACAGTGAGGACACGTCAGAGTTGTACCAGGTGCAGGAAAAACGTTGAGGTGCAGCACTTAATGCCATCACCAGCAGCCCAGACTTGGGAGTTTCCAGGCAGAGAGGGGATGCTTGATGCTCTGCATTTCAGTCCCTAGGAATTCTCTGCTTGCCTTGGCTCTTGGCATCATGCCCCCACATGGAAAGCCCAGTCTCCAGTGCCTGAGAACCATGCCAAGCCAGCCTCCGGGGTTGCCTTGAAGTGTGAGTGCTGTGTGTGCAGCTGGGTCTGCTCCCTGGGTCAGCTGGCTGGCACAGCGAGAACACACCCGTCTGCCCAGGCCTGGAGAGAAGGGTACAGCAGGTCAGACACTTTTCCCAAAGTGCTCAAAGTCCTGCTCTTTAGTGCAGGCTAGATCGTGTGCACCACCCATCCCCCCCACCCCAGCCCACTCATACCCTCAGTCATGCTCCTGGCCAAGGGTAAACCAAGAGAAATCCGCCTTCCTGAATTCTCCAGAAATCTGGTTCACTGGAGCAGCTCCAGCTCCCTCGGGGCGGAGGGGTGATCAAGACATGATCAGCCAGTAAAACCAGCCTGGATGTGCAGTGTGCTCCTGAGACTGGTGGTCGTGTCATAACTCCATCCACCCCGGGAGGCCTCCATCAGTCCTGATGGGCAGAGGGGAGCAATTGTTGTGCAGTGGTTGCATAGGGATCTCCTCCATATCACTGGCCCCTTCTGTGGACTTGGTCATGGATGCCTCCAATATACAGAAGTATAGGAAGTGCCCGACGGCGTCAGGCCAAGACTCCAGCCCAGCCACATGGCTCCAGCAGCTTCAGAGAGAGGTGCAAGAGGCCCCCTAGTGGGCAGTGGTGAGAGAGCCTGCACTGGAAAAGTTTCCTCCTGACCCCCAGCAGTTGGGGCATGTCTATACTTACCTCCGGAGCGATCGATCCAGTGGGGGTCGATTTAGCCTGCCTAGTGAAGACACGATAAAACGCCCGCTGAGCGCTCTCCTCGGTACTCCACCGGAGCGAGAAGCGTAGGCAGAGTCGCTGGAGCGTCACCACGGTAAGTAGATCTAAGTACGTCGACTTCAGCTACGCTATTCATGTAGCTGATGTTGCGTAACTTAGATTGATTCTGTCTCCTCCCCTTCCCCCTAGACCAGCCTTAGTTTGGCTGCTGCTCTGCAGCAGGAGGGTTTATAGTGCTTCCCAAGCTCTTGTAAACGAACTCAGGTAACTTTGGCTGTTCTTAGTATCTTCATGCATGTCCTGTCCCTTTGAATCCTGCAGATTTCTTGGCTTCTGTGACATATTGTGGTAGAGAGTTCCATAGGCTCTGTCATCTGAAAAAGTATTGCCCTTCATCAGTCTGCTTGAATTTTGCCACCTTTCTGAGTCATTGAGTGTCCCCTGGCTGTTGTGTGACGAGATGGAGTGGATGGAAGTCCTGATCTCCCTTCTCTCTCCCATTCACTATTTTATAGATGATCAGATTCCCCCCAGCTCCCCCCCCACATTGATCTCCCCTCTGAGATAAACATTCCTGTTTGTTTCAGTCTCTCCTCTGAGCAGAGATTTCTCCAGTTCGCTGATCGTTCCCATCAGTCTCTGAACCCCTGGCTCTGCAGTGTTTTGGACATAGGGTGACTGGAACCACACCATTATGTATAGGATAGTCTGTGTCCTGTTCCTTCTCCAGCTAAACCGCTTGTTAGTTTTTTTGGATTGCTGCTGCACTCTGAGCAGAGGCTTTCATTGATCTACCTTCAGTGATGGCCATGTCTTTTACTTGAGTGGATACAATTAATTTAGACCCCAATCAGAGGTACATTTGGCTCACATCTGAGCGAGTGTCCTTCCCTGACAGCTATTCTTTCCATGTAGCCCCGTAAGTATACAAATCTGCGGCCCAGTGAAAAGCTGGGGCCAGTGTAATGTGGATGTTTAATATTAACATAACCCTAGGAATGTGGTGCTGATGGCGTTGCTCTCGTCCATATCTCATTTGGTTTTAAAAAACCAAACCAGTCCCACTGTTCTTGAATTTCCTGACAGCCGCTGAGGAACGTGCAGCGTGCTGCAGGATTTGCATGAGTGCCACAAGTCCCGGGGGAAGGTTTGCCGTTGCGTGGGAGCCCAGCTGGGTTTAGGATGTGTGGAGCTTTGATTACCATAACCTCGACATAAGGAAATCGAACCAGCCTGAATCCCCGCTAACAGTCCGCCTGCTAAAAATGCCCTTTATTTGTGTGACCTCTCGGATCCCTGACTCCCTTACTGGAGTGCGATTTATGAACAGTGCTGCTCCCTCTCCATTAGCGCCCGCACCACGAAGCCGAAAATAAATAAGACTTTGAAAGCTGTTCTAACGGAAGCTTTGGGAAGTGAGTCGTAATCTGTCACTTTGGTGTCAGCCTGCTCCTGATGACTCTATGCCTTACCGTGCAATAATTGCCACTCTCCACTTATTATTCCACATTAACGATCAGCGCTTGCCTGTCTCTTCCCCTCTCGGAGAAGAGTCTGCTTTGTGCTATGCAAACGTGTGTGGATTTTAAGGTCATTCTCGAATATTTGAACACTGCTGCTTATTTTGGTTGTTGATGGCAGCTGGCTTGCGCTTGCCAGTCAGCAGAGTCTTGTATTCCAGGCCGTATTCGCTCGCCTGAGCCGCTAGAACCGCTCTCCTAAGCGAAGCTGGGAAATGTGGGGACTTTAATAAACTCCCCCTCTCACTTTTGGGGAGTAGCGGGAAAGTTCAGCCCATGGTGGGACTTTTTTCTGTTTTCCAGCTCATTTTTTCTGTAAGTTAATCAAACTGTGACTGTATGGTGATTACCACTAATTAGTAGCCTTCATTAGCAGCTTCTGTTTTAGATTTGTATATGTTAAACCTAAGTGGTTAAGAGTTGGGTAACGAATTTTTTTCTTTGCTTGCAGATTGTGGTTTCATGTGTTGTATTAACTTCTTGACTGCACAGCTGTGAAATAAGTTTCCAGGCATGTGTTTTAAGGCTGGCATAGCTGGAAGCAGAGGCTTGCTTTAGTCAAGAACAACAAGGAGGTCTGGTTTAGGGTTATCTAAGCATCTCATCCTCTGTGTAGTGCTGGGTCAAACAGGTGACTTCCAGCACGTGGTCCTTCAGAGCGGATTTCAGAGCGCTTTACTTGTTACTTCTGCGTGAAGCTTCATTCTTTCAAAGGCAGGATCCGGGCAGGCTGATTCGAGCTGAACAAAAATGTACTTGTGTGCTTGCAAACTGGAAAGTCCATTTGTTTTCACCCAAAATTGAATTTTTTCAATTTTCTTCTTCCTGAAATAAAAACTTCAAAATAATTTGTTGGTGTTTGAACAAAACATTTGGAGTGGAATGGCAAGTGGAAATGATATTTCAAAACGAAAATGTTGATTTGAATGGACATTTCTGAATCTTTTTCAGTGTGTTTCAGTCAAAGCTATTTGCTAAACTTGACCTAAATTTGTGAGTTTTAGTGCCCCTCAAAATGCATTTTTTGACAAATTTATGTTTGCTGAAAACTTTTACCCAGCTTTAGGCCAGATACTATAGTGATGGGCTGCTGGGTGTGATGAAGTGGGACTGTTCTTAATGTTTGCCCTGAATGCTGTGTGGGTGCCTCAGTTTCTGGCCAATCCTCTGTCTCCTGGCAACTAATGGCCAGGCCCTTCCCCCCTGCAAGGGGATGCTAAAGGTGTGGGAGAACAGAGAAGTCAGGTGACCTCCTGGCCCGGGAAAGGAATTGAGCAGAGAAAATGGGGCTGGAGGGGGTTTCAGTTGGGAGCTGACTGGGGACAGGAAGTGAGTGCAGATGTGGAGGTCTGCCTTGCTGGGCCCCAGAATGGACCCGGCTGAGGGGTCCTGTTCTCTATACCTACAAGCTCTGTTTTAGACCGTGTTCCTGTCATCGAATAAACCTCTGTTTTACTGGCTGGCTGAGAGTCACGTCTGACTGTGAAGTGGGAGTGCAGGACCCTCTGGCTTCTCCAGGACCCCACCTGGGCGGACTCGCTGTGGGAAGCGCACGGAGGGGCAGAGGATGCTGAATGCTCCAAGGAGAGACCCAGGAGGTGAAGCCGTGTGAGCTTCTTGCCCTGGAGACAGTCTGCTCCAAGGGAGAGGAGGCTCCCCAAAGTCCTGCCTGGCTTTGTGGGGAGCAGTTCCAGAGCATTGCCCGGGGACTCCGTGACACAGGGTATAACCCTAAATGAAGATAAAAGGCAGATACAGATTGGAAAATCAAGACCCTAAGATGCACAAGCGACAAAGTGGCAGAGGGGTTTTGGAACGTGCCATTGGCAGCCTGGGATCTGGGCTCCTCTGTCTCTTGGCCGCAGTGCAGTGTAGATTAGAATTACACTTCCCCCAGCTTTGGAATTCGCCTTGTGGGTAGACCAGGGGTCTGGGTGTTGACTCATCACGCAACAGCAGGCCAGTCGCTCTGCCTCCCTGTGTCTCTGCCCAACAGATGCTCGGGGCCTGCAAAGTACGAACAAAACGGTCCAGTGACTCTTGGAGACCAGGTCCCCCTCCTTTCCCAGCAGATGCACGATGCGCCCCTGGGTGAGGCGGTTCGTCTGGGTGTTTCGCGGGATGGGGCACAGGTGTGCAGTCCTCGCTTCAGAGTCAGAACGCACTGCAGCTCTCTGGGCTTGCTGATGAAGCCTGAGCATCCTGTGAAAAGCCCTTGCAAAGTTCATGGCCTAGGCCCTGAGTTCAGATTGGAGGCAAATGGGCCTCTGATTCTAAACCCATGTGGAACTTAGCTGTGTTTCTCTGTCTGCTCCACTGGGTCCTGCCCATTCTCTCTGCCCTGAGTCAGTCTCACTGCATGGCACAAGAGGCTTCTCTGCAGTTCCTGCCACCTGGAGCAGCGTCTGGTGTTCCTCTGGCTCATCAGCGCCTCCCACCTTTTCCTTTCTGTAGTGCCTCTCTGACCCTCTCCTGTAAGTTTCTCCATGGCCATAATACTGAACTCCAGGCTGTCTCGGGATGAAAAGAGTTAAGCAGAGAGAAGTGGTGTGGTCTGAGCCTCCATTACAGCACCGAGGAACGGCGATAAAACCTGTGCTGCCCCAGGAAGTGGGAGGGCTTTAACCGGCCTGCGTGCCTGGTTCGGCCTCAGGTTCCTATTGGAATTGCATGCCAGGCAGATGGCAAACAAACTGGAGCCCCGTCTGTGGCTCCTCTAAATGCTCTTCTCTACATCTCAGAGCCAAGCTGTGGAAGAAAACGGTTGCAATGGCCAGTGTTGCAGGGTGCATGGTGAGCAGAGTGTAAAGGGAGCGGATCGGAGAATCATAGAATATCAGGGTTGGATCATCTAGATGACCTCAGGAGGTCATCTAGTCCAACCCCCTGCTCAAAGCAGGCTCCATCCTCTTTGGAACCCCCTTTCAGGTAGTTGAAAGCAGCTATTAAATCCCCCCTCATTCTTCTCTTCTGCAGGCTAAACAAGCCCAGTTCCCTCAGCCTCTCCTCATAAGCCATGTGCCCCAGCCCCCTAATCATTTTTGTTGCCCTCCACTGGACTCTTTCCAGTCTTTCCACATCCTTCTTGTAGTGTGGGGCCCAAAACTGGACACAGTACTCTAGATGAGGCCTCACCAGTGTCGAATAGAGGGGAATGATCACGTGCCTCGATCTGTAGGCAGTGCCCCTACTTATACAGCCCAAAGTGCCATTAGCCTTCTTGGCAACAAGGGCACACTGTCAACTCATATCCAGCTTCTCTTCCACTGTAACCCCTAGGTCCTTTTCTGCAGAACTGCTGCCTAGCCATTTGGTCCCTAGTCTGTAACTGTGCATGGGATTCTTCTGTCCTAAGTGCAGGACTCTGCACTTGTCCTTGTTGAACCTCATCAGATTTCTTTTGACCCAATCATCTAATTTGTCTAGGTCCCTCTGTATCCTATCCCTATCCTCTAGCATATCTACCACTCCTCCCAGTTTGGTGTCATCTGCAAATTTGCTGAGAATGCAATCCATGCCATCTGCCATCCTCCTGATCATTAATGAAGATATTGAACAAAACTGGCCCCAGCACCGACCCTTGGGGCACTCTGCTTGATACCGGCCGCCAACTAGCCATTGAGCCATTGATCGCTACCCGTTGAGCCCGATGATCTAGCCAGCTTTCTATCCCTCTGTCCTTTTACTTTGTCCTGAAGGACAGCAGCTCCAGCACTCTAGCCCTTGGAGTGTGGCAAGAGCTTTTGATATGTGGAATGGGTCCAGGTTCCACAGCTGGAATCTCAAACTTACGGCACCTGGGAGTGCTTTGGTTATTGGTAAGACTGGTACCTACTGAACTGACAGCTTCATCTGTGTGTGTGGACAGTTTGTTGTTGGGGGGAAACGAATGCAAAACACTCTGTTCTTCCATTTCCCGTCAGTATCTACCCCTGCTGTATTTGTAGAGAGCAGTCAGATCCCCTCTCAGCTTGCATTGTGCTAGGCCAAACAAGCCAAGCTCTCCCAGGCCCCTCTCAGAAGACAGGCTTCCCTTCCCTGGGTCATCCTAGTAGGTCTCAGCTGCACCTTTCCGGTGCTGATGAACCGTACACGGTATTCCAAAGGAGGGCTCAGCAGTGCTTTATCCAATGGCATTAACACTTCCCTCACCCAGTGCACACAAGGATTGCACTTTACTTGTTTTACAGCAGCATCACATTGGTGGCTTGTCATTGTCTGTGATCGACCCACATGCCAAGGCCTCTTCTCTTCTGTGGCTGTCACCCAATGAGCCCTGAGCTTGTAACAGACATTCTTGTTGTTACTCCCCTGCACTTTGTGCTCTTACATTTCATCCCATTGCTGTTAGGCCAGGCTTCACGGCCGCCCTGTATGATATTCTGATCCTCCTCTTTATTGACGATGCCTACCAGCATGGGGTCATCCGCATGTTTCGTTAGCGCATTCCTGCTTCTTGTGCCAAGGCATCAACAAAAATATCTAAATGGGAACAGTCCCGAGTCATCCTTGAAGAACTCCTTCAGTCCGAGTCGAGGGAACCCAGAACAGCTTCTTCCACATCCCCCTGCGGCTTGCTAGTGAGGCGGCTTATAGACTGTGTAGTCTAGTGTCTGGAGTCAAGACCCTGGGTTCTAATCCAGGCTGTCACTGACTCCTGGTGTGACTCTGGACCTGTTTGCAGGGTTCAGTGTCTGTACCGCATTCTAAGGCCCTCTGGTTCCTTCACCGCTATTTCTCTAGCCCCCTTCAGTCGAGTGTCACAAGTTTCAGTGCATTTACCCTCCGTGCTATTATACCGGGGAGATTAAGTGACTCACCCAGGGCCTCTCAGGGAGTCAGTGGTGGAGCAGGAAATTGAAGACAGATCTCTCGTCCCAGGCTAGCGCTCTAACCATTGGGACGTCCTTCCTCTCTGGTGAGCTGCTGTACGGTTGGAGTGCAAATCACTGTTGTTGCCTTGCTTGGCATCAGCTGCTTCCTTCTCATGCTGGGACGCTGTCATCGCTTCTTGTGCGCCCCGGGGATCGGCAGCTCCAGATGGGCCATGATAGTCACCTTTCTTCCCGTCTGCAAGTCTGATCTGCCATGCCGCTGCCAAAGCACCTCTTGCTGTCCTGCTCCAAAGATTTATGGCTGCCTCCACTCGCCCGCCCGCTCCCTCCTTGCTTTCTTTTTTTGGTCACATCTGAAAACCTGCAGGTCGCGTCCTGTTAATGAGAGTCTGAGAGGTGTGGACGCATGTTGTCAGTCGGGATTCGGCTGTTGTCAGCGTATGCACTGCTCCCACTTCCCCCTCGCCACTTAATTTTCCCAGAGTGACACGCGGGCGTGTAATCGCAACCTGGCTCGCAGTCTGGGCTAAGGAATGTATGCAGATAGCCATTTCTTTTCGCTTGCTGACTGCGCTGGAAATAATGAGTTTCCGAGTCAGGGAGCTGCTTCCAATTTACATTCACGTCCCATAGCTGGAGCAGCGAGCTCTCTGCTCTAACCTTTGCCATAAAATATGGCATTTGAATGCCCCTGCCCCTTCCCAGTAAGCCCTTTTCTGCAGTGCAAACCGTTCAGCGGTGGGGCCGGATCTTGGGAACTGTGATTATAGTGAGTTTCCATCTACGTCTCTCTTTAGCAGTCTGGTCAGGCAGCCCTTCAGTGAACTAGATCCAAGCTTTCACTGAAGGGAAGAAAGTTTTTCAGCTGCAGCTAGCTTTTCCCTTCCCTTCCCATTCATTTTTCTAAATTAAAGACACAGTGAAATAAAAAGCCACCTGGCTGCATTTTATTTTAGGAACAGCTTTTTTTCCCCGGGTGAAATAAACCAGAAGTCCGTGACGTTCAGCGTCTTCCGTCTGAAATGTACAGATTGCTCAGTTATTGGCTAAGGCCTCTGGTTCAAAATAAGTCAATAACCTGGCGATTTGAGATAATCAGTTAGGTAATGCTTTCCCAAATTATCGGCCCAGCCTATGAATAATGACCTGAGATTCAAGCCTGTTTAGCAAATGGTCTTAATCTGTTGGTGCTTTCTGACCTGTTGGACGTCTGTCCTGTTTGCCTCTGCTCTGTTCTGGGTGGGGAGGGAAGTTGGGCATGTGGGAATTTTCCACGAACTTAAGCTGCCGATCTGCTCTGGTTTCTATCAAGGAAAGCAGCAGTGAACTGGGAGGAGACTGTCTTCCTGCTGTTTCTGCTGTGATGGGTCCATTTGAAAGAACACTGAATCTCATTACTGTAAATATCGTTCTGAGCCCTCCCTCAATGTCTGGGCCTGTCTAATGAAAGCGTGCCAGGCATTAGTGTGGTGCTGCTGCATTTCACCAAGCACTCGGGGTCCCTGCACCACCACTGACCCTTGCTCATGGCACGTTGACTTTTCACTAACCAATATCCATTCATTTATATACAGTGCTGCCTGCTCCACTCAAAGCAACAAGCCAAAGTGCGGCATTCAGTTGAGGCAAGATTCCCTGTGAAAGGGAAGCACTTGCTGCTCTGCCGAGGGCTGCATCGCCACCGGGTTATATTTAACGGGGGGAGGGGGGGGTGAGAGGTTGCTGGAGTTGGGTATTCCAGGTCAGCTGGCATCTCTCCTATTCACCCGCACCAATGCTCAAATAGGCGGGATTTAGTGGAACTGCCTAGGGCAGGGGAGCTAGCCTGGCAGGGGGGAGCTAGCTGCAGAGGATTTTGGCACCTGCCTTCTTGCTGCAGTGTCTTAAACAGGACATCTTGTGTGATGGGTGGGGAGAGGAACCCATGGGTGGCTCTGAGCCTGACAGAAAGAGCGTGTTCTTGCAGCACAGAGGTCCTGAGACGCAAGCGCCTTCGTTGAGGAAGGCTAGGTGCTATGCCAAGGTCAGGCACGCAGACTGTGGGGCCAGGTAGATAACTGAGCATTGTTAGTGATGATTTGCATTACATAGCACCCGGGAGCCAGGCCTGTATTGTGCTGGGTGCTGTAGAATCACAGGGTGAAAAGCCGGCCCCTGCCCCAGAGAGCTCCCTATCAGAGTATGAGACGAGATGTCAGGTAGAGATGGATGGGGGAGCACATGGAAACACTGAGACAGTACTGACATCTGCTCAGCCCTGAGTGCTCCATGGATCGTCTGAGCGGCTGGTCTCTCGTGGGGCTGAATTCAGCAGGGACTCCCCCAGGACCATCAGCCACTCGTGCCCAGATGCTGCCCCACAGCTGGTAGGGCACATGGGTGTTTCTCGGGTGCTGTTGCCCTGGCTTGCTAGAGCAGGTTCAGAGACCTGACCCGAGCAGCCTCGACAGCTGGGGAAGGAGGCTACGGGAGCCCAGCTCCAAGGCTGCATTCAGGCCTTGTCTATTCAGGAAGGATTTTCCGTACAAACTCAGGTTCGTTATCCCAGTGTAGCCTCAGCCCAGGCCTCCGGGTCTGGGGGAAGAGCTGCCCTTTCTCCATGCAGCTTGTCTCTCTTGGGAAGGGATTTGAGCTAAGCCGGAAGGATCCAAATGGAAGAGTCTCAGGCCTGGGAGGGCGAAGGGCAGCTAAACCATGGACGTCTCTGGGGAGACAAGGCCTTGGAGACCCCTGTGTGGAGGCCAGCCCAGCTTCCCGTTGCCTGTCCTGCTGGGTGGGTGGAGGACTCGAATCACTGTCAGTGAGATAAGAGGCTGTGCAGGGCAGCACCAGGCCTTGTGGGGTTTGGTCCCTGGCCCTGCTGCCAGCTTGGGCTGTAGCCCTGCTCGCAGCCTGCATGCAGCTGGGCATACGAGTGGGTGCCGGGCAGGAGTACCTGACTGCTGCCCTGCCAGAAAACTCAACTCTCCCCTTCCCTGCCCAAGGGGCTCCCTAGTGCAAATGTGCCCTGCTACCTGGCTGACCCCACCATCTGCTGGGAGCTGGGGTCAGGGCTTGGCTCCCTGGAGCAGATTCTCCACCTCGCACTGGGAAGTGCTGTGCTCCCCAGGGAGAGTCTCCCAGCCAGCCAGTTACACCACTGAACAGGCCAAGCCTCATCTTAATGGTGACTCATTATGGGCCAAGTGCCACTGTCCCCTCTGGCTGGTGGCCCCAGGTTCGTCAGCCCCTCTGTCCCCAGCCAGCGGGCTTCAGTCTCTGGCCTGAGCGGCAGGGGCCTGTGCTTGGAGGCCAAGGCCAGGTTCGATCCCTCGCCGGCCCAGGCTGGGGTTTGTGTCTTGTCCCACAGGGTGTGGGTTCCCCCTCGCACCATCAGTCTCGAATGTTCTCTCTCCTTTCTTGCTCTCCCAGGACACCCAGAAGGCCAAGCAATTCCTGCCCTTCCTGCAGCGGGCCGGCCGCTCCGAGGCGGTGGTGGAGTACGTCTTCAGCGGCTCTCGGCTCAAGCTGTACATGCCAAAGGAAACCTGCCTTATCACCTTCCTGCTAGCAGGTGAGCCAGCCTTGTGTTTGTGGGTGTGGGGCTTGTGCGCGTGCTGTGTCCGTCCCTTGCTGGGCGGGCAGCGGCTCAGCCTGCCCTTGATCTGCGGTGCCCGGCAGGGGCATGGCTTGTTGTCTCCCTTCACCACGCGGGAGCTCTCAGGCCTGCCATGCCGCAGCGTGAGAAGTGTTTGGAATGGGGGAAGGTCCCCAGTCCGTGTGTCCATCCCAGTGCCCCAGCTCTCTTTGTAACTGATCTGAGTCTGATTCTCCTAAGGCCAGGAGGGCACAGAGTGCATGCTCCCTCCGGGGTCTCCCCTCCCCACGCTGCTGTGGCCCCTGATGTTCTGCCAGCATCGGCTCTTTGTGTGCAGGGGAGCGAGCAGCACTTAACCCAGGTCTGGGCCTTGCAGCACCTTGGCCACATGTCCTGCGCTGTGTAAACCTGCCTGGTGCCCTTCCAGGTGGAGAGGCTCTTTTTCCCTAGTGCCTGCTTTGGCCCTGGGCCAGTGTTTCTAGGGGACCCCCCCTCAACTTATCTCCAGCTCAGAGCCCGCTTTCTTCCATCTTCCCATGGCTCACTGCCTCCTACAGGGGAGATCCAGGTTTGGGCCCTGGCCCCTCCTGGCGGCCCTGGTACCTGAGCCAGCTACTCTGCTCTGTTCCATCCACACGTAGCTCTGTCTGTCCTGTGCCTTCATCTCTCCCGGCAAAGCACAGCCTCGAGCCATGTGCTTGGAACAATGTTCGTTTATGCGCTCAAGGAGCCATATGCTTCATTTCTTCCCCGCTGATGAGCAGTAAAACGTGCCTTTCTTGGCGCTTGCTGCCTCCTGGAGGGGCTGTGTTGTTACGGGTGAGGCAGCGTCTTTCCCCATCACGCTCGGCACTGAGCCCGTGAAGTCTGCTCTGCCTCTTCGTTCTCACAGATCTCTTGGGTGATGAGTCTCGCCTGGCCACAGCGGGCTTGCTGGCAGCCACTTGCCATCTGCCCCGGGTCTCCTCCTCCCTGCCAGGCCCTTGGAACTGCCTCCCCTTGCCTCTCACTCTTCTTTCGGCAGGTAGATGGAGTCACAGGACGCAGTGCGTCTTGCTGAAGGATATGGGGCCCGACATCACAGCTGCTTCCCCCACTGTCAGTTCTTGTTGAGCATCTCTCTCATTGCATGTGAAGTTAATGATCACTCTGCAACTTGCTATGCCTTCTAGAGGGATTAATCGAGCTGGGGCGCCGTAATCAGACATGACTGCGGGCTCTGCTGAGGCGAGAGTGCTAAGCTGTCAGAATCCCGGCGCCAGGGCCACGTTAACGGCTGAGACTGGGGCCACACGCGCTCCGGCGCTTGTTTGCACAGCTCTGCTCTCACTGGAGATCCTCCCTTCCTCCTGCCAGGGTGCAGAGAAGGGTCTCTGGGTCACTGGCAGGCAGTCATGGAGGCCTGGCCGTTGGCCTACAAACAGACCTCGGCTTTCTTCCCTCCGCTGGTCCCCAGGGAGATCCCACGTGGCATGGGCAGCTGAGCCTTTGAGTCATGATGTAGGAGGAAGGCAAGACAGCTGGCTCTGGTTCAGTTCTTTGTTTTATTAACACTTCTATTTATCTCTCCACACTTCTCTGCCTGGTGCCTAAATCTGGGCTTTCCCGTGACCCAGGCTCCCTGTGGAAGGAAAATGCCGCACTGGGGCTCTCCTCCAGGTGAGGGATGTCCTTACGGTGCCTAGCCAGGCCGGCAGGGAGTATCCCAAGCCCCGCTGGTCTCTGCTCCTCTCGGGTGCCCCGACGTCAGCGGCTCCATGGTGACACTGCTCTGTTTGGTCTCCATGCAACCAACTTATTCTCCAGCCAGCTCTTGGAGTGGTTCAGGCAGAGTCCGAGTGGTAGCAGGGTCACTCTGTGGCCTCCCAGCAGGCTGCTGGTGTATCTGCTGCAGCCCTCCCAGAGTCGGGTCCTGAATCTCATTGAGCAGTGAGCTGAACAGATGTGAAATGTATTAGCTGGTAGCTACAGTGGAGCGTTGCGAAAACAGCTGTGGCCCTTGTATACTAAAAGCCCTCTGTTAATCAAGCAACGGTTCTGAGCTGCTTGCAGCTCAGTGCTAGGAGCTCTGGGCCCTGTTCTGCCGGCCGCCTCTGCTCCTGGCTTCGCAGGTGTTTTGTGTCCCGGGGAGGGGGATGTGTTTTGAGGGGATGTTCTTGCTGTTTGCAAGCTGTTGGGCTCCCTGTGCCACTGCCACACATGGATACATCCTGGACCTGGGGTTCTTGTGGCCGAGCATATGGCTGACTGGACAAACTCTCTGTGACGAGATGGCATTTCCTCATGCCGCTTTGCCCTGCACCCTGGCTTGGGTGCCGGTTCCGGTGCGAGCTGCGTGCTAGGAGATTGGTATCTCTGCGGTAGCCATCCAATTGTCTCCCTGGCCCAGGTCCCCACCTCTGTGCCGGGCAAGCCCTCGGGAATCCTCAGGGGTTGTTTGAAAGGAATCTGTGAGAGCTGCAAATTCTGTGCTAGGAATGGCTCTTCCCCGTGCAATCAATGGCCGGATGCAGGTAGGGCTCCTCCGCAGTACCTAGGTGCTGTCTGTCTGGCCCTGTGGCAGCGTAACCCAGGCGCTGGTGTGTGAAGCTGAACGTGTTTGACTCTCCTGGTAGAGGGGATGCCCAGGACCCCTGGCCCAGGACCCACTCACGGGGGGTGGCAGATGGCCCAGACCTCTGTGTACAGAGTGGGGTCAGTGCACCTTACGTTTTTGGTGGGGAGCATGTTGGCCAGCTCTTCTGTGATGTTATGTTTCCATCTGGATAATTCAGACTCTCCCGTCTGGCTTTGATTCGGGTCACTTGTCCTCATCCCTCTGCCCCACTTCTGACTGAAGCCAGGCCTCTCCCAGGGCTACGAACCCCCAGCCTGGCACTAGGTAGCTCGGCCTGGGGCTGCCAGAGGGTGTCTCGACTGCACCCCAGTGGTGGCGGCATGTAGGGTAGGTGTGGTACATGGCGCAGTGGAAGGCAGGTTCCTCACTGCTGGCGCCTTTCCCACTGCCTGCCTCCTGCCAGAGCCTTTCTCCACTGCTGGAGTCTTTCACTGCAGCTGTGGGACACTGCTGCTCGATATAGCACAGTAGCCATGAGAGGCACTGGCTGGGTGAGTAGAGCCCTATAGGTATCTATGCAGGTACGTTCCCACAAGGTTCAGGCTGTCCTTGCTCTCCCTGTCTACACTGCTGTTTGTACCCTCGCTCTCTACTGGGGAGGGAGGTCACTCTGCCTCGTTGTCAGGGGTGGTAGTCTTGGGGCTCGGGCCACACCGGCAGGGCTGGGCCATATGCAGTCCACCAGGCCCAGAACCACAAACAGGCAAACGCACCACAACAGTCTGGGGCTTTGGTCCCTACCCGTGGGTGGGGCAGCGCCTGATGTAGTCTTTAGCCCCCAGCCTCTCAGCTGGGGCTGACAAAAATGAACAGTTGGGCCCTAGCTGGCGGGGCGGGACAGGGCTGATAGCCGGCTGTAGCCTAAGCCTCCAGGCTAAGGTAGCCGGCAAACACACCCAGTCAGTAGCTCTAGCCCTATGGGTGGGGCAGAGCAGGGAGCAGGCTTTCGCTTCAGCTTGTGGGCTTAGCAGCCAGCAAACACACACAGTCTCGGGGTTCAGCTAGGCATGAGCACCCGCACGGTCTAGGGGCTCCAGAGAGGTTGAGCACCCAATGGGCAGTCCAGGGTGCTAGTGGGGGGAGGGGGAGTCAAGAAGTACAGGCCTCCTGGCCTAAACTGAGTAGTGGCAGGGGGATGTGGGCCCACCCTACACCACCGTGTCCCAGCCCAGGGCCCTAACAGCGGCAGAGTGATCCGTCCCGGGTTGGCAGGGGTCCAGCCGCAACACACTGACCCAGAAGCAGTCAGCCCTGTATCCAACCTGTCTTCAGGTGCTCCTTGGCTTCCTCCTGCCTCCCTGGAATTTGGTACTTCTGGTGTCCACTGGTCCTCGAGCTCCTCTGGGTCTGTCTCCTCTAGGGGCAGGGTGCGGCCGAGCTCAGGTTCTGTTCCTGGTGCCGCAGCAGGGCACAGGCATCCATCTCCTCTGCTGGCTCCAGCCCAAGTGAGCTGCAGAGCCTTCCTTTTATACTTCCTGCCCCGCCCCAGTATTCTGACGGGGCTCTGCTCACCAAGGGGAGTGTAGTGGTGCCTCAGTGCACTGTACTAGGGATGTGTGTAATGTGCCCGCACTCTGTGCTGCCAAAAGGGTACATCTCCACCACACACTCCTTTGTGTACAGCAGCGGCTGGCAGGCATAGCCATCTGCCATGTGCCCCTGCTCGGAGCAGGGCTGGCGACCCGGCATGTTTGCACCAGCACTCCTGCCAGTGCAGCTGCACCAGCTGTGGAAACAGCATGGAGTCTCGTGAAAAACTGCTGTGTTTGAGGGAATGTGTAGGCTAAGGTGCTAACAAGCCAGTCACTGCCCAGTGTTACACAAGCTCAGGGTTGGTACACAGGGATCTCCGCCTGCTTCGCACCGTGGCATATGCACCACGGAGCAGCCTGTTCACCTTTTGTTAAGGATACAGAAAACAAGGAAAAACAGCTACAGCCTGTGCAATGTAAAATGCTGAGTAGAGCTTTTCCTGTAACAGCCTCCTGCGTCCCCTTTCCCTTTCACCAGAGGGAGTTGGGGAAGGAAAAGGCCCCTGTTTGCCAGTCTCTGCGATGGTAGAAAGGCAGTGATAACTCTTCTTATGGGGAGAAGAGATGACGTTAGCTGAGATGGGCTGAGGCTGCTGCTAAGTCCAATCCTGTTTTATCCCGGGTGGTGGTTGGGATTGAGCCGGAGCCAGTAGGGATGGCGATGTCAGCTGGGTCCCTTTTTCTGGCCACCACTCATTATCGGGAGGGAAAAGGCCCACGGTCCCAAGAGATGGTGGGGCATGGCAGCCAGAATGGTGGAGCTCACTCAAGTAGGTTCTGTCTGTTCTTCCGTCTCTTTCCCCAAAGCCTCTTGCTGTAAGGACCCAAAAAGGAGTGATGGATGGAACAGCCCATCCCGTCATTACATTATCTACCAGTTAGACCTAGTTTCCCCTCCCAGTTTTGGGTCACTGATTTCTAATGTGACTCAGTCCTTGGGCTATATCTGGAGGCTGTTTTGTTTGGGCTAATTTGGCTTTTTTGCCCCCTTCGTATGTTTTCCCATCAACACGTGTTGCTACCGGTTATTGTGACACTTTATGAATGTTCCTGCACTCTTTGCACTGAGCTTGCAACGAGGGTAAATACGTAGCCCAATTACTGTAACAGGGCCAAGGCCTCCATCACCCCCAGTTCCCAAGAGTCTCCAGTTTCTGGGGAGGACTATTGGCAGAGGGAAGCTGTTACATGAAACCGACCTGGGGATAGGATGACCACTGAATTCCCTCTGCACTGAACTCTGATTGACTCAGGGGCTGCCTGGTGAATTACGGACACATCACCAATGTGTTTTGCACGCATCCCTCTTCCAGAAGCTAGAAGCGAGACGTTCCTGCCCTGGTAAAGCTGGTTCATTTCCTAGCTTGTGCACCAGCATCACTGACCGCTTGGAACCTATTGCAGTCACTAATGTTGCAAGATCTGCATGGAAAGGTGTGAGAGAGGTTTTTTTTATTCCTATAGGTCCTACAAAAATGCTGAACAGTGTTGTGGGGTGTTTTAAGAACTCCTATTACTGGTCCATTTCTGAACTAATACTTAGCCCATCTGTAGCCCTTCCTAAATGCCGTGGAGCCTTTATTAATAGCTACCAGACTCTGTTGGCAGCCTAGCAGGGTGGTAGCAGCAGTAGGTACAAATAACCAGAGGAGGCTGCTGCACACCCTTTGTCCCTGTGGATGGGACCAGCTCTTCTTCTCCGATGCTGTTGACTTCAGAGTACTTGATTATTGTGCAAGTTGCAGTGCACAGAGCTTCCCGCTTCCCCTGCTGTGTTCTCCTGGCTCCATCAATGGGAGACAATGTGGGGCTGTGTTTATCTCTCTTGTTCTTGTTTCTATGGTGATAACCATGTACAAAGGATAACCCTGAACACTGATCATTCTTAACTCAGTTATGAAAAATTCAGTAAGCGCATAAATAGATAGGCGTCACACAGACAGGAGGGTTCTGTAGACTCTGGCTCTCGCCTCTACCAGAGGAAGAAATTTTCAGGAGAGGTTTAAATTTACAGCCTTAACCTGCTTTCAGTCCTTTTATCTGGGAGATGGAGAGCAATCTGTGCCCTTGAAAAGCTGACGCTTGATAGAGGAGCAAGGTCTTTCTTCCTCGCTCCCCTGCTGCTGCTGTCTTTAACCTTCCCTGGGCCCCTGAAATTAGCAGGTGGCTAGAGACCCACCCCACCCTGAGAGGCTCAGGGAACCCAAGCAGCAGAAGGCTGGTCTGGGCTAACGCACCAGGGATCTGTGTGGGGTGGCCTTGGGCACGTCTCTAATTCTCCCTGAGCATAGCGACCCCCACCCCCCTAATCTTGTGAGCACTGTGGGGCAAGGATTCTGCATCACTCGCAGGTGGGCTGTGCCAAGCGGATCTCAGCCGGGGCCCGCAGGAGCTACTAGGATATTAAGAACCGGAGCCAGCACCAAGGGCCCCTCCTGCTGCCACTGTGCAGGGCATGGAGTGGGCAGTTCGCTGGAGTTCTGCTCTGCAGCCTTTTGTGGCTCGGACAGTGACAGTCCAGGGACTCTCTGCTAGGGCCTTTGTGCTCCAGCAGGGTGGAGTGGGCAGGGGGTGGGCGGTGTCGGTATCAGTGTCGTTCAGTAGCGGGAGAGGGCAGGTCTGTGTGTGGTGAACTGGGACTGTTCTTACTGTGGGCTGTGAATGCTGAGTGGGGAGTGTTGGCCTGGGAGGACGGTCTGCATTGCGGGATGGGAGACTGGCCTTGAGGAAAGATACCTGAGCATGTAACATGACAACTCAGGAAGGGGGTAGAGGCCAGGTGACACCTCTGTCCGGGAAGCTGAACAAAGGCTAGAGGAGGAGACTCTAGGGGGGGAGACTTTCAGGAGGTGGCTGGTGTAACGGAGGGAAACCCAGACGTGGCTCTGATCCTCCAATGGGGCTGTCGTGCCCCTGGGACCTCAAGATGGACCTAATTGGGGAGGATCCCGCAAGACCTGTCTGGGACTGTGTTCCTGTTGTCTAAATAAACCTTCTGCTTTACTGGCTGGCTGAGAGTCACGGTGAATCACAGGAAGTGGGGGGTTGCAGGGCCTTGTGTCCCCCCACACTCCGTGACACTGTGGCTCTAAGTTCTTCCTTGGCTGCAGAGCCCAGGTTGCGCTGGCCATGTGCTGCAGGATTTGGAGTAGATGTTTTGCAGCTGGTGAAGCTGATGGAGAGGCCTGGCAGTTAGGGACTGTCCTGGGACTCAGGGACCTGAATTCTGTTCCCAGCACTGCTACTGGGCAAGCCACTGCCCCTCTATGCCTCAGTTTCCCCAGCTGTGAGAGGGGGTGGTGATGCCTACCTGCCTTGGTGAAGCCCTGAGAACTACAAATGGAAAGCGCGGTCAGAGAAGAGTTGGGTTCTGCGCTGGATGTGGCAGCTGCTGCAGAGATGGCCAATGTTGTGGTGCCGCAGTGACGCCTGTTGCCCATGCCAGTGGGCAAATATGCAGTTTTCCAACCCCGTCTCAATGCTACACAGCTGTGGTGTTTGCCTGGCTCCTTTGCCCACCTCGTGGCTGCCTCCTGTCCTCTGGTTCGCTGTGGATCAGTTGCTGTGAGTCCATGCTCCTTGTCCGTCCGCAGGACACCACTAGCTGGAGCGCCAGCTCCATCAGCGCTGCTTGTGCTGGGGTGATCCTGCTGCTTCCTTCCCCGTGAGTGACTGGCGATCTCACCTATGCAAACTGTCTGGAACGTAGGGACTTCCCACCACCTCAGTGTCTGTCTCTGCGCTGCACAGCTGGGCGGAAGGAAGTTTGCACCCTGCGCAGTGGGCAAAGTGTTGCTGCTTCCATACAGCCATTTTCCAGAATCGGAGCTAGATGTGTGCTTGTGGGAGGCGTGTGCGACGCCAGCTCCTCTGTGTGTGGGCACAAGTCGCTGAACGATCTTACTTATAATTAACTAGCCTTAACGTCAGCTGCAAAAGACAAGGGAGACTCCCCGTGCCAGGGCCTCTGACATCTTCAAATTTTAATAAGCGATAAAACTCCCACTTGGGGGGAAAACCACTAAATAACATGTCTGCGGGATGGCAGGCTTGGGAGCAGCTGGCACAGAGGATTCTCTCGGCTTGCCCTGAGAGCTCATCTCCAGTGCCACCCCAGTGCCAGTCACTCCCTGTGTACACTGTATGAATATGTGTTGCTGTTCATTCAGAGTGTAGAGCCAAACTCTCCCTGCACCAGGGCTCCTGCTCCCACCCCTTGGGCTGGACGTGGTGCCGTTTTTGCACCTGGCTGGCAGACTGCAGGCTTTGGCTGCATGATGCTGCTCTGGGGTGATTTCTGCATACTCACGAACCCTGGGAGCTGGGAGGGCAGGACTGACACCACAAGAATTGCTCACAGGAAAGGCATGGGGAACAAGCCCCCACCGCCCCCCATGAATTAGGGCGGCGAGATTCTCCCCCAGCACAACACTGCTAGGGCCTCTGTACGTCTGAGTGGAATCCTGCACTGCTGTCGCAGGGGCATGAATGATTCAGATAGCTGGTGTAATTGTGTTCCCTGTGTTTCTGCCCTTAACGAGACAATCAGTGGGGCTGCTGAGCCTTCGGAATTCTCTTTGCTTTCTGTAATTGAATTACTGTTTTATGGCAATCAGGAAGGGACAGTGTTGTTCCCCTCTCCCCACACTTCCCCTCCATGCAGAAAGCCCCATTCCTTTCCAGGATGGCTTCACTCAGCACTGGGTGCTGCGGAGGCCCCGGAGAATTTGGCTCAGAGGTCTGGGGCAGCAGCCACTGAAGCTGTGTGGCTTCATTTGGCTCAGTTGTCGTAGTCACCAGCAGGGCTGTAACAGTGGCCAGGAGGCGGCTGGGCTAAAGCGCTGGGTAGACACACCAGAGCCTTCCCCCTGTCGCAGCACAGGCTCCCCCAAGGGCACGGGGTCGAGGTCCTTGTCTGAATGATGTGGGGCCTTAGTGATGCCCTGTGCTCTGGGAGCATCTCACACCCCCGGGCGATAATGGACAAGCTGCATGTCATGGGGCGGAGGGCTTTCTCGGGGACCAGTCCAGGGCACCAAACCTCT
Source organism: Chelonoidis abingdonii (assembly GCF_003597395.2). Taxonomy (NCBI): domain Eukaryota; kingdom Metazoa; phylum Chordata; order Testudines; family Testudinidae; genus Chelonoidis; species Chelonoidis abingdonii. The sequence goes on along the minus strand of NC_133769.1, from coordinate 11,077,417 downwards.
CTGGCTCCTGCTGGGAGCACAAAGTGTCCTCCGGTCACACCTGGCACACGGTGCCTTATGGAGCTCCTCCACTCTGGGGGGAGGGTGAAGGGGCCAGATTGGGCAGAGGCTGGTCATGTCACTTGCATGCTGGCTGACAGGTGCCATAGGAGAACCTGCACAGATCTCTGGAGCATGATGATTCCTAGCTCTCGGAGCTTCACTATCATTATCCCCATTGCACAAGTGGGGAAACTGAGGCACAGAGCACGGCAGTGACTTGCCCAGCATCCCCCAGCAGGCCAGCACCCAAGCCTGGAACAGAACCCACATCTCCTGAGTCCCAGCTGAATGCTCTAGCCACTAGGCCCCACAAGATACCTGGCAGGGTACAAGCCACTGTGGCAGGTGGCTGGTATGTGGCTCTGCATGGAGACCCCAGCACGGGGGGCTGGCTCCTGTCTTTGTTAGCGTGACTGCCAGAGGTGCTCCTAGGACCTTTGCATTTAGCTGTCCTCGAGAGATGGCCCCAGCACAAAGCAGCGTGTTCCCACCAGCCTATAGGGCCCCTCCGCCTGTGGACTGAGGCTCTTGGGAGAGGGAGGGGGGAATCAAAGGGCTTTCGAGACACTGGTGAGTCTTGTATCTGTCTGTGGGCCCACTTGCCAGGAGACATTGCCCTTCGCTGTCACACTCGTTGCTGGGAGACCAGGGTCTCTGGCCCGCGGCCTCGCGAAGGCTAAGAACCCAGCCCGTCCCTGCCTGCCCACAGGAGTTCTCCAGGCCCTGGTACCTGGGTGAGGTGGGAAGCAAGATGCACCCAGCCTGCATTGGTACCTTCCTGCCTGGTAGTGCCGATGTCAGGTTTGTTAGCCTGTGCAGTTGCTATGCATGGCATGTGGCCTCCAGCAGGGGCACGGGCCCCCCCACCCTTGGGGGAGATCAGCTGCATGGGGTGTTCCTAAGCCGCTCAAGTCCCTGAGGCTTTGGAGGGAGCTGCGTGTTCAGGTGGGAACCCCCGTCCCCCCCTTACCCCCAGTAGCAGGGCTGCGTCACCCGGCCTCCTCGCAGGCAGCAATTACCACCCTGTTTAAAAGCCGGGTCTGCTGCCGATCAGGCTGGTGGGAGCAGGTGGAAGAGTCTGCAATGTGCAATTATCTCCCCCATTTATAGTTCAGCCCGGTGCCTGGCTGGTGATTGGCATGAGCATGCTGTGCCTTTCCAAAGGCAGTGTTAATTGAAATGGGTTTCCCACTGTCAGAACCATTAACCTGTTTGCCAGGCGACTGGAGGCCCTGTTGGCTGTCCCCTGGGAACAGGGGTTAAATATATCCATCCTTTCCCACAGGCGGGTCTCCGCCCCCGGTGCGCTGCAGCAAGGTCGGGGATCAGGCGCTGGCATTGGGTGGTGGCTCAAAGTTTGGTAATCTGACGTTGAGAAGGATGCTCTGAACCCTGGTAATGGATGGTTCCAGGGTGTGCTGCTCTCGCTGGAAGTTATATTTAATCCTCGTTACTATGGGAACCGACAGTTGCCCGATCAGAGGTTTGATTTCCCTGAGAAAAATTCTCAAAATTAAAAATGTGGCCTGGTTGGGCTGCCGTAAACCCCGCCCATGGCCTCTGCTCATCCCGGCAGCCCAGCCACCCCAACCCTCGCTTTCCAGCACTGTGCTGTTAGCCTCGAGGCTCGCTCATGGGTTAAAAGTAAAGGGCGTTGGGCCCGTTGTCACGGCACATGGCTCCATGCGGGAGCATGGTCGTGCTGACCTGGGGCAGTCATTCTCCCTGGGACTCCCAAGGCAACCTCTTCCGGCCTTGCTGCTGGAGTGTCCCTGGCCAGCCCAGGCTTAGCCTGCTCCACCTGCCCAGCTGGCACCTCTGTGTGCTCTCCTTGGCAGCTCGTTGCTCTGTCACTGGAGTCTCTCCAGGCAAGCCGGGAGCCCTGAGCCCTTTGGTGGATTTGAGGGTCTGCGATGAAGGGCTGGCTGGGGGAGGGCTCCTCCTCGGTGAGGGTGTAAATAGCACACAGCAAAAGGGATCTCCTCCACCCTGGACCTGCTGGGGCAAGAGGCTACAGCATAGCCTTGACTTTAAATCCTAATGGTAAAAAATCTGCTTTTCCAAGAGCTGCAGGTGTCCTGAAAAATTACAGTCATGCCAGTCTCCCAGTTTCCCAGTAGCATTAAAAATCCCACGTTCAGCCAGGAAGCCAAACCGTGCCAACTACAGACAGGCTCTGTGCCACCCCCAGGGTGTGGGGGGGACAAATCCTGCGCCTGCCCCAGCGACTGGGGTCCAGCTTGTCACTGCACTTGGGCTGTTGTGGACCACTGGGTGCAGGAGGACCGAGTGGCAAAGTCCCAGTGCTCTCACTGAGAACACCTTGCCAGCTGCCCCTCCTGCTTTTAGAATAAGGCGGGTCCAGCAGCATGCCCCCTAACCAGTGTGTAGCGTGCACTGCCCGGGATAGCCCATCAACTGAGCAGTCAGCCTCCGGGATCCAGAGCGGGGAGGGCTGGCTTTCCCCCAGGCTCCCTTATTCCTCCTCGGTGAGGATGTAAATAGTATGCAGGAGCCCACCTGTATCATTCTGGGAATTACCTGCTGTTTCCATGCCATCCTGGCTCCCCTCTTGGTAGCGTGCCCTCTCCCACCCCAGCTCTCTAATCAAGTTGTATACATTTATTATGGACTGAAAGGCAGGTAACATGCCAATTAGCATGGAAAATGAGGTGCTGCTTCTGCCTTCCTTTGTTGGTATCTCTATTCCTGGGGTTAATTTGGATTTTTCTCTCTCATTTTTAAACTGGAAATGGTGTCTGTGGGCTCAGTGCGTTTTAAGCTATTCCCTTTTGTGATGCATGCACTTATTAACTCCACCGATACACCCATTCGCTGGGAAGCATTTGCATTCTAAATGACAAGGCGACATTTCTGCTATATTTGCACCGTCCCCTTGTTGTGCATGATGGTGCGCGTGCTGTGAATGCAGAAGTGGCTCCATCAGGATCTGTTCAGTCCCATTCCTTGCAGAAAATCCCTGTGCACAAGCTCCTGGACAGCCTGTGTCCCAGCTGCTGGAGCTGCTGCCTCTCCCTGCCTTATGTCCTGGGGCTATGGGCTGCCATGCTCTCAGCTGCTGAGGAAGAATTTTGCAGGCCTTCCAGGGGAGGGTGATTCTCAGGGCATTGGGAAGACTCGCCTGGGCACTTGGACACACTAATTACTATCTGAGCAGCCTGGGGTGTCCTTGTAGTCTATCGGCTGTAAATTGGATGTGAAGCATTCAGATGCTGCGGCCAGGAGCGCTGTGTGTCTGTCTGTATTTATAGTTTTGTGAGGTGGGTGTCGATCCAGAACCCAAGGGTTAATTTTCTCCATGTACACACGTGGGTGAACCTGGGGCAGATTTGGCCTTCTCTGCTCCAGCGCTCGTCAGGCCCCACCTGTACGTCTCACGCGCCACCCATCTTCTGGTGGTTGGTAGCTCCTGGGAACAGGCTGAATCAGTGCAACAAGTGCTGCCCTTCTTAGGGTTGACTTAGTTCTGGGCCGTGTGTGGAACCTGTGGGACTGGCAGTCCAGACCCCTGCTCTGTGTCCAGTGAGCCGAACGCCTTGCTAAGGAGAGGCCAGGTGTGTGGGGGATGGAGCTTGTGCCAGGGCTGAAGGGAGTCCTCTGCAGGTCCAGCGATCTATCCTGCCAGGACCGGGGCTTGCATGGTGGTGGCAGAGCAGCATGGACTGAATGGTGATTGGATGAAGGGCAGTGGCTGGAGGAGCTGGGTAATGGGGGCCGCTCCAGGGGCGCTGGAAGACTTTGAGAATGGGGGAGCTGTGCCTCCCCTTACCCCGTCTGTGCCTCGCACCGCTGGGGCTGGGAGCAGGGCTGTTGCTCCAGGAGGGCGGAACGTGCATAGAGGTAGGGGGCCAAGGCTGGGGCCACAGGTGGGGGCGGAGCCTTGGGAGCAGGGTCACTTAGGCGTGGGGCTGGCAGCTGAGACCCATGTAAAACCTGGGGGGGGGGGTTGTAGCCCCCCCGCACTCCTAGTTCCTGCGCCTATGGGCAGTTCTTCACTCCAGCCCTGGCAAATGGCCCCGCGGTTTGGCCGCTGCCATTTCTGGAGTAGAAGGATCTGCACTGCAGGGAGCTCTGCCGCACTCCACCTGTCAGCGGGTTGGCCTGGCCGATGGCCCTAGCACGTCACCACCTTTTGGAGTCGGTCAGAGGCCAACCCAGGTCCTAGACAATAAGCCAGCAGTGAGCCAGGCAGAGACTGGGTCTCCTGCTCTCCCGGGGAGCAGAAGTGGGGCCTGACCTTAGCCAGGGGCCATGTGTGGCCTGAGACCCGCCCCGATAATGTGCAGGTACAGCCCCCAGAGAACGGTTCCATCTTGTCATCGCTCCATGCCCCAGCCCGGGGCAGGGCGTCGCTCCGATGCCAAGGGAGCCTTTAGATGGGCGCGGTGCAGCGATGCTGCCTGTCAGCATGCTGTTCAGTGCCCTACATGCTGCGCATGGCCCTCCTCTGAGGGCTGCTGACTTCACGTTGCGGCAGGAATGGATGCATCAATGGCTCCGTGGGCTAGGGCAGAGGTGTAGCCAGGGTAACTGAACTCCCTGGCTCTTGCTGAGGCAAGCTAGCAGCTGAGGTGGTCACCAGGTGGCGTGTGCTTCTCTCTCCCTTTCATGTATGAATTGGAGTAGTGATCACACTTGTTATTTGAATAACTTCTCCATCTTGGGATCCCTGATGCTGCCACTGGTCCCAACGCACCCTGCATGCCGCACAGAACAGGTCGCATGGGGTCTTGACTACATCTGTACGTGCTGCCGAATGCTCGCTCTACGGGATGTCTGCTGTGGAGGTTGACAGGAACGGCATCCCCCTGAAAAGATCCCAGGAACAAAACAAGGTGGAGGAGAGATGCAGATCAGGGTTTGAGACTTTCATCTCCCTCCCTGCCTCTTGCTGGTTAGGAGGCTGTTGGAGTGAATCAGGGCATGCAGGGCTGGGATACACGCTGGATAGACAAACCTGCTCCTCCCCAAATCCACTTCCTGTCCTGCGTGTCTACGGGAATGGGCACTGTAGCCCTGTCTCCAGCTGGGCCCTTTCTGCGCCTTGCTATTTGGAAAATCTGGGGTTGCTGATTATTTTTGAGTCCCCGGAGCTGGACTGACAAACCTGGAGACTGGTGCCTTCCTGCCTTTGGAGGTGGGTATGGCAGGGCATTGGCCTAGCAAGCTTCCCCTCCCTCCATCCCTCCTGCATGCAGATGTGGACAGGACACCAGCTGTAGCGGGGTGGAGCCATTCAGCCTCTCTTGGTGCTTGCCTCTGTGCTGAGACGGCCAGCTGGGAGTTTGTGTGGTGAGGTCCCCACTCCTTGCATGGGGTTCCTGAGTTGGTGCCAAGACAGCATGGAGAAGATCCATAGGCTGGAGATTTTCAGAGGAGTTCGGCCCTGAACTCCCATTGAAAATCCCCTGGGTTGGTGCCTGACCCCTTGGCCTGGATTTGAACTGCCGCCCTGTGTGTGGAAGGCTGCATAGCCCCTTCTGCACCCCCTGCGCGTTGCCTCCACTGTACAGAACTTGTCGGTTGCTGGCTGACACCGTGACTGGAGTGGGCTTAGCGTCACCTGCTGGGGCTGGCTGCATGGAGAGCCTTCCTGGCCCGCGCTGCGCTATGCATGGGAGCTCCTCAGCCAGCATGCTGCTAACTGTACAGTTACGGCTCTGGCCTGGCGCCAGCCCCGGGTATTGGAAACCAGCGTAAGCAGCGAAGCCGCCCACTAGAATAACGAGCAGCTAGTGCAGGAATGGAGCTTCCCTGCTCCGGAGTATTGGCAGTCGCCCATTGATGAGTGACTGGGGCTGGATGGAGGGGATTGCGCGCTTTCCTTCACTCCTTTATTTGAAATCAACTATTGTCACTCATTCAATGGCTCCGTTATTGAGGAGGGCTGAATAGAGAGGGGAGAATTTCCTTTGCAGTCATTCACTCGGCTGTCAGGTTCAACCACACGCAGCGCCCAAGCGAAGGGGTGCAGCCCGGAACTACGAACAGCAGTTGGCACAGGGTGGCACAGCAGGTCATGAGTCACCTCTCATTCGTCCGGCCCTACGAAAGTGGTCATGGGTCAGCGTTCCTTGGACCCACCTGGGGCGCGCTAACCCCATCCAAGAACTCTGCCCACAACCCCCTGCTCTTGCAGGATTTTCCTTCACTTCTTGTCTGAAGTTGTTGTGCAGTGTTGCTGTGTGCTGCCAGATAGCTGCCTTGCTCCACCCCAGAGGTGGCTGTATTTCGGTGGTGGGTGAAACAATCCCTATGGCTGCAGCATTCCCAGACAGAGAGAATGTTAAGGTAGTGGTGGGGGAGATATTGTTCTTCAGTGTAATCTTGCAGCCCAGGCCCCCATTGGACAGCCTGCCACGGAATCATGCTTCAGCATCAAACCATTCAAAAACACCCTCCATCCTAGTTCTGGGCTCACCCCATGCCCCACCTGCAGGCTGGAGTCGCTGCCACCATGAACTGCAGTATGCTGCCTTGTAAGTCCAGTGGAACCCCAGGCAGCCGCTGGTCCTGAAACCTTTAACTAGGGGTTGGGGAATCCAAGGAGCTGGCCCCGAGCCCAGCCCACGGCCTGCTGGCTGTCCCACCCCGAGCATGGGCTAGCTCTGGGTCAGGCAAGTGATGCCTGAGGTTCCCCTCCTCCAGCTTCGGGAAATGGGCCAGCATATACTGAAAACATCTCGCTCTTCTGACTAGGGTCCAGGCTCCAGCCTGTAGGGGTCAGTGGGAGCTTGGGTCAGGGCTGAGCCGTACACGGTAAGTGTGGGACCCGTGCTGGCAGTGGAGGGGGGAGGGTATTCTACTGTTAGTGACTGTGAGGAGATGTCAGCTGCTAGCCACAGGAATTGAGGAGAGTGTGAGAGACAGTCTCCCCTTAACTCTGCCCCGTAGTCTGTGACTAGATCAGCCCCTTGCTTGAGAGTGGATGGCTGGGGGTGCCCATGGCTCGGCACAATGAAAGGAGGCTGAGCTTAGTGGAGCGTGGAGCCGTTGCTGGCCCTTCACCGGATCCTTTCCCCAGTCAGAGCCCGTCTTGCTAGCCAGCGCTGGCTGCTCGAACGGAGTCTGACACCTACACATCAGGCAGCCTGGGCACTAGGGTGGGGTGAACTGGCCCTTTCCATCACCTGCCCCAGAGTTAAAGCAAGTTCCCAGTTCACCTTGCCTGGCCAACCTCAGATGGCCTGGAGCAGCCTCCTCTGGGCGGCCTCAGCATGACAGCCATGCTCCCTATTCGGAGCCGAGGAGGGCCGAGGGGCTGTGATCCAAAGGGCTTTGGGATCTCAGGGCACAAAGCGGAAGGGTGGGGAGACGCGGGAGGGAGTGAGGCCGGGAGCCCAGTGGCAGGTTCGAGGCGGGGTGGGGAAGGTAGGACCAAACCATTGTTAGCTCCAGGCATCATATTTATTGGAAAATTAAACTTTCGCCCTGAGTAAGCAAAGTCCTAACTTGGTCACTGAAGCGTCTTTCCCTCTAATGAGCCCTGGGCAGCCTGGATGAATTATTCAGCGAAATCGCTAATAACAGGCCAGATGAGTTCACAGGACTGGCAGCTCCTTGGGCCTGGGGAAGAGAGAAGATCAAAGGTGAACCCTCCCCGCCCTCTGCCTGGGCAGAAGGCCCACGGGGGTAAACTCAGTAGTTGTAGGGGGTAGGGGAGGGGATAAACCTGCCATGCTACCCCTCTGTGCTATGGGGAGCCAAGCAGCTGCGTGTCTGGGCTGGCTGCAGGCATCTGGCTGGGTGGCGCTGGGTCTTGGAGACAACGGTCCTTGCTGCAGAATTGGAGGGTAGCTAGACCCCAGTAGGTGCCATGGAGCACCACCTGCATGGAGGAGAGCAGGGGACCCTCTCCCAGTGTGGAGCTAGGGAGTGCTGTGCTGCGGGAAGTGGAGAGAGGGACTCAGTGGGGGGCACTACCCCCTTGGAGTCATGCTCAGTCACCCGGGTTGCAGTGTGCTGGGAGGTGGCCAGGGCAGAGGGATCACGGCTGACCCCAGTGTGCTGTCACGTGTTCTCTTGAAGATCTCAAAGTCCACATCGTAATCGCTAGCCAGTCAGCTCCCAGGGCAGTTTGGGTAGCGTTGGGCATCTTCTGGCCTGGTTGTTACTTTCTGCCTCCTTACATTCCCTTTGCTGTCCTGGTTGTGCAGCGTTGCTGTGTGGCTGTTAAACAGTAGCTGTTCCACCCCAGAGGTGACTGCACATGGGTCACAGGTGATAATTCCCCTAGTGCTTTGGGAGGGGAAGGGCTGTACAGACATCGGCTGATTAACATGGAGAGGTTGCCAGAAATGACCCAGGCCCCCACCTTGGTCCGTGAGCTTCCCTGCAGCGCAGCCCGCTCCGCATTGCTTTCCCTGCTGGAGTCGATCTCACAAGCTGGCTGGTGATGTAGATCGTGACCCAATTCGCCCCGCCTGGGGGGATCTCGCCTAGGAGAGGGAGGGAGGCTCTGCATGGGCAGCTGGGCTGTTGGAAATTGCAGGAGGTGGGGTGCTGCAGGCAGTTCAGACCCCTCTCAGCGCTAGAGCAGATCCTGCCTCTTGTGTACCAGGGGTCTGCCAGCAGTTGTGTGGCTGGAACATCATCCCAGCCCTTCTCCACTCCCAGCTGGAGCCAGCAGTGTGATGGGGCCTTCCCCGGGAGTGGGGCTCAGCAGCGGGGATGAGTCCGAACTCATCCCAGTCCCCTGTGCGGGGAGGCATCCACCCCACTGTCGCCGAGGGCGCTGTGTGGCTGCCTTGTCGGGGGCTGCTGAGGGCAGGCTGCCTAGACAGAGCTCCCCTCAGGCAGCCCCACTTCCTTCTCCAGGCCTGGATGGTGGGACGAGGCTGGGAGCAGAGACATGTCCCTGTGTGGGCAGCTCCCTTCTGATTTCTCCCTGTGTCAGGTCTGCCATGTGCGGAGTGGAGTGGGGAAGGCAGAGCAAGGGGTGGGGAGCCCCTGGGCTGTGGGGAATCACAGGGACAAGGCGGTAAGTCCTATAGCTCTGGAGCAGAGCTTTCCAGGGGACCTACCAGTGCTCAGCACCCCGACTGCCCCATGTGAGTGGCGTCAGCACCTGCCCCTGTGCTGAGGCTGCTGAGGAGGGGCGGCTCCTTCCATGCCGAACTCAGCTGTGCGACAGCAGTTCTCGCCCTGCTCCTGGCGCTGGTTCGTTCTCCCCATCCCCTTGCGCTGCGTGGCTAAGGTGTGGGATCTGGGTCTGTCACCTCCTGGTGAGTGGTCAGAGCTCACCGCAGGCCTGGCCACATGCAGGACGTGCCGCTTACGGGCTTATCCCCTGGGCACGACGGGTATGAGTCTGGGCAGGAGCCGATAGCTCTGAGAGCCGCCCATTGAGTACTCTGCTCCTCAGATGAATGCTCTCTAATTGCTGTCGTAGCTTGTGTTTTAAGTCTCTGACTAGGGAGGTGTTAGCCACGGGCTAGCGCTAATGCAATTGATCCAGCTCCCAGCCCTGCAGTTAGTGGCAAGGAAAGGGGATATTTATTATTCTCAGTTCTCCAGCGAGCACCGGCAGTTTCTGCAGCTTGGCCTGGAGGAGGAGGCAGTCTTGGGCTAGATCTGGACCTTGCATGGACTGACTGAGCTCCGCTGGTGATTTACACTGCTCTGCACCCTCCTCCATCCCCTCCCTGCCTGCCTGCTGCTCTCACTGCAGCGTGGCATGCCGCAGGCTTGTCTTACCTGCTTGGGGAGCACCTTTCAGTGACTGGATAGCGGGACCCTGCTGCAGGGCCTGAGTGCACTGACACTCCCCGTTTTTCCACCCAGATAGCTGTCCCTTGGTCACCCTGCTCGCTAGCCCCCGAACAGCCACCGCTCCTGCTGGGGTGTCGTCCCGACCCACCATGCTGACCACCCTGCTTAACCTCGTGCTCCCCTCTGTCACTGCCCACTGCCAAGTGCCCTGCCCTGCCACCTCCACTCTGGTGATCCCTGCTTTCGCCCATCCAGCCATCAGCTCCTCTCCCACCCTGGAACACCCACCCCAGCCTATCCGCCCGGATTCCCATCGGGCTATGTAAACTCTCTGGGGCAACGCTGGGGCTGATCCTCACTGGGCATCAACAGCCCTAACTCTGACCACCCACTTCCAGCCTTGTCCCCCCCAGCCCAGGTCCAGGGAGCTGGAAGTGCTGATGCAGGCGCTGCTGGAGTGGGCGGTTTTCAATGTGGGTTAAACCCTCCTAGGGGAGGGAAAGGTGCTTCCCTCAGCCTTTGTCAGCTCTAATCACCAGCTGTGTTTAATGTATCTCACTTAGCAGCTTCTTTCTCTTGTTGTTCTCTTGTGTTTGCTTGTTTTCTGCTGAGTTGATGGGAACTTGCTTGGGTGTCTCTTTTCTTCTCCCTTGTTTGAAAGCAAAATTGAACGCTAGGTCAGTAATCCCTCTGTAAGCCAGAGCAAGGCCCTTTAGAATTAGGGTTAAGTATGAGAGCGGGGCAGGGGGCCAGGCAGCGGGTGGGGAAGTCTTGGGGAGCATGAGCTGCTGGGCCAGGGCCCAAGGGGCCTGGCAAGGTGAGCCTGGGAGGGCCAGAGGGCCTGGAGGGGAGGGCTCCGGGAGTCCTAGCTGCTGGGCCCCTGTGTGGCGAGGGTGGGGAGGGCATGTTGGCCCAGGTCTCCTCTGGCTGGCAGCGTGTTGGCGCTTGGGACAGCCTGCCCAGGGAGGAGAACTTCCAGCCCCGCTCAGGGCTGCCCTGTGCTTTGCTGAGGGTTTGATTTGCTGGGGAGCATTAGCTGGGTGAGAAGTCCCATAGCGCTACAATCGCTGCTCGCCAGTCAGACCAGGGAAACTCACAGGCTCCCCTGTGGATTAGTGATCTCTGGCGCTGCCTGGCCAATACCTTGGTGGTTCCAGGCTTTAAGTCCTGGGCAGTGGGGGTGTTCTGCCCTGGAGGAGCCCCTCCGCCAGAGGCCGGGGGGACGGGTGGGGTGAGCTGCATGCTCCGGTGAAGTGGAGGAGGGAGAGCCCCTGGCAGGAGCTGCTTACGGCAGGTTCTGTCAGAGCTCGGCTGCAAGAGAGGGAGGGAGGTCACCTTCCAGTTGCTAGTTGGGGGAGGGGAGAGGAGAGGGACTTGCAGGATCAGTTGCTCTCGTAGTTTCTCTGTAACTGGTGCCCCGTATCCATGGCTGTGGGACAGGGAAGGCCATGTACCCTCTCTTGTTATTGAGTCAGATCTTAAAGCATTTTACAAACACCAATCAGGGCAGGGCAGTGTTATGAGCCACTTGTTCCAAGTGGGTAAACTGAGGCATGGAGGGGCAGTGGCAGCACTCAGGCTAGAACCCAGGTCTCCCTGTGCTGTCTCTTGATGATAGGGTGAGTGTTCCTCACAGGGTAGTTTCTGGAAATGGGGCCTTTGTTTCCAAAGCTTTGCGGGCTCCATGGAGTCAGCCCCATGACTGTTTTTCATCCGCTGGTTTTTGATGCCTGCCCATGTGTTTGTGCCATGGCCAACTGAGGAGGGGTGGTGGCTGGAGAACAATTGTTGGTAATTGGCTAATTGATTAATTGCCAAAATAATTACATTATATAGAATAATGTGCAGGACTGATATTAAAGCGCCGTGTGCCTAGGAGCCGTATTGATTCTTGGAGCTGAGCCAGAGCCATCGACCCATGTATTTGTCAGGCAAGATGGGACCTTGAGAGGTCACCGAGTCCAGCCCCATGTGCTGAGGCGGGACCAAGTAATCCTAGCCCCTCCCTGCTGGGGGGTGCCAATCTGGGTTTATGGACTAGTTATTCCATAGCTGCTCTCTCGACTCGTCCAAGCCAGCCGCGCACCCCCCTGGTGGGGATTGCATCCCCCTTTCAAGCCAGCCTGTACTATCCGAGCCAGAGAGGGGAAGTGGCTTGTTTTGGAATTTGGAGAGAAGTTTTTAAAATCGCGGCCAGGCATGAGGAAAACCAGGAGCTGCCAGTCCCTGGGCTCAAATCCTCCACAGCAAGGTGCTTCCACGTGGACTAGGGCACGGGGTCTGCGGCAGGGGAGGGGCTGGCGTATACCATATGTGGGGACGTGCTGATCAGCCCTGCTGGGGGAGCTGGCTGGAGACTGCCTTGCGGCCGCAGTTTGATGGTGTCCATTGTGGGTGGTATAGCAGGGAGTCTGCGTTTGTGGCAGCAGAAAGGAGGCCATGAGCCCTCCGCCCCTTCCCGCACTCCCTCTCCCTGCTACCAGATGCCCCCAACACACACCGCTCCACCCAGCGGGCATGGGGGCTGCTGGGCGTAGTGCAGCCAGGTGCTGAGAAGTAGAGGGAGTGGGGTAGGAGGGAGGGACGTAAGAGCAGGGTCTGGGGGGAGAGGTGCAGCCTGTGACTTGGGTACAGGAAAACCTGGGGCTGCTCAGGTGGAGTGTGTGCAGCTCTGGGCATTGCCCTGATGCCAGTAGCTGGTGATAGATCTACCCTGCAAGCTGGCAGGGCCTGGGCAGCAGGAGCCTTCTGGTCTGTTCCCCAGAGCTTTGCTCAGGCCAGCTGCTGATGCCCAGGCAGGCGCTAGGCTGCCCCCGTCCTTGTGAACCAACCAAGGCTAAATCTCTACAACTCTTTTCCTAATTTCCTCTCCCACTGCCAGCCCCCCTCTTAGAGCTTGTGCCCTGTGCATCTCCCCTCTTTTAACCCTTCCCCCTCCGCTAGGCGCTGCCCACCGTAGCCCCCACTAGTCGTCTCTTGGCCAGACTGCTCTCCGGATTTACTGCACTGGCTCTTTCCTCATGAATCAGTTATGGGCCTGTTTCCTTGCCACTTTTGCTAATGATCAGAGATGTGGTGTTCTGGCCAGCGTGCCACTGAACTGCTCCCGCCGCCCCCAGGCCATGCTGCCGCCACACAGCCATTTACGCCTGTCGATTTTCCTTGTTACTTACAGAATTATTTCTTGTAATCATCGATGCTGAAAAGTAAAACTCGTCTAATGCAAACTGCTACAGGCGAGCCAGGCCCATTGTACCACCGACTTCAGGGATCTTCTTGGCGGAGATTGATGCTGTCTTTCCAGCTGAAATATAGATATTCTGGTGCTATAAATATTTGCAAATAGAGTCATAATTGAATCTCACTGGCTCGTTGCGTTCTCCCAGAGAGATTCTGAATCCTGTGTTCTCAGGCAGTGAGTGAGGGATGGCAGCGGTGCCGGCTGGTGTGTTCAGAGGGAGAACGCACAAGAAATTGCACCGAGAGGCTCGGGCGGCTGTCCGTGTCTGTCACAGTGGGATGCCAGCGCCTGTCTTCCTCCCCTGTTGCTGTGATGTCTCCAGCCCTGACAGAGTGCTGGGCATTGCATGGTGCTTGTGGTTGAGATAAGACTCCAGTGCCCTGAGGGCCCTATCTGACACGGTGCAGTTACTTTTGTGGGCCTTGCAGTTGCCTGCTCCCCAGCAGGGAGAGTGGCGTGCAGAGAAGGTGGCTGTGTGGCCCAGGAGCTGGGAATTACCTACACAAAGGGCAGTGGGGGCACGGGGTGGGCTGGTGTGACAAAATGGGATTGTTCTTAATGTTTCCTCTGAATATTGTGTGGGTGCCTCAGTTTCCCTTATGCATTTCTTACGTCTCCAGTGTGCATAAATTGCTGACACTTTGTATCCTGGCAACAAATAGCCGGGACCTTTCTCCCCTGCAAGGGGATGGCTAAAGGTGGAGAAAGAGATTAGGTGACCTCCTGGCCTGGGAAAGAGACAGAGCCCAGAGAGGAGGGGCTGGAGGCGGTTTCCGTTTGAAGCTGGCTGGGGATGGGACGTGAGGGCAGACATAGGGGTCCGCCTTGATGGGCCCCAGCTGAGGGATCCTGCTCTCTGTACTTACAAACTCTGGTTTAGACTGTGTTCCTGTCATCTAATAAACCTGTTTTACTGGCTGGCTGAGAGTCACATCTGACTGCGAAGTGGGGGTGCAGGACTCACTGTGGGAAGCGCACGGAGGGGCAGAGGATGCTGAATGCTCCAAGGAAAGACCCAGGAGGTGAAGCCTGGGAACTCCGTGACAGCTGGCATGGATGGACCCAGGAGCTGGGAATTGCCTGCACGAAGGGCAGTGGGGGCACAGGGTGGGCTGACATGGATGGCCCAGGGGATTGGAAGGCAATGAGAAGGATCAGCTGGAAAATGAGGGCAGTGGGGTGGGATTGGGCCGGGCTGTGGGGTATGTGTGCGTGCAGTGGAGGGCATAGGGAGCTGGGGGCCTTAGCCAGAGGGGGTGTGTCACAGAGTCCCTGGGCGATGCTCTGGAACTGCTCCCTACCAAGCCAGGCAGGACTTTGGGGAGCCTCCTCTCCCTTGGAGCAGACTGTCTTCAGGGCAAGAAGCTCACACGGCTTCACCTCCTGGGTCTCTCCTTGGAGCATTCAGCATCCTCTGCCCCTCCGTGCGCTTCCCACAGCGAGTCCGCCCAGGTGGGGTCCTGGAGAAGCCAGAGGGTCCTGCACCCCCACTTTGCAGTTAGACGTGACTCTCAGCCAGGCAGTAAAACAGAGGTTTATTCAATGACAGGAACAGAGTCTAAAACAGAGCTTGTAGGTACAGAGAACAAGACCCCTTCGCCGGGTCCATTCTGGGGGTCAGTGAGCCAGACCCTCAGGTCTACACTTCACTCCTCGTCCCCAGCCAGCTCCAGACTCCCAAAACCCCTCCAGCCCCACCTCCTTTCTCGGGACAGGAGGTCATCTGACTTCTTTATTCTCCCACACCTTTAGCATCCGCTGCAGAGGGAAGGGCCTGGCCATTAGTTGCCAGGCGACAGAGGGTTGGTCAGCAACTGAGCCCCCGCCCCCCAGTATTCAGAGGAACATTAAGAACATTCCTAGTTCGTCACAGGGTGATCATAGAATCTCAGGCTTGGAAGGGACCTCAGGAGGTCATCTAGTTCCCCCCCCCCCAAGGGGGACCAATCCCCAGACAGATTTTTACCCCAGTTGCCTAATCGGCCTTCCTCCGGGATTGAACTCACAACCCTGGGTTTAGCAGGCCAATGCTCAGAGCACTAAGCTATCCCTCCCCCCTTGCATTGCTGTGAAGGCAGGGCCATAACAATCCAGTTGCGAGGTGGAGAAGCCAGGGGACCGATCCTGCAGTAAAGCCTGACTCTGGCATCGGGATCAGGCTGAGTGGGAAGCAGGGTAGGGAGCTCTGGCTGAGCAGCCCTGGCAATCCAACTCCAGAAGCTTTGGGGCACCTGTTGGGCTCTTTGCCGGGGCTGCCGCGAGGCTGCGCTCCTGCCTGA
The DNA here is from genome assembly GCF_003597395.2 of Chelonoidis abingdonii. NCBI lineage: Eukaryota > Metazoa > Chordata > Testudines > Testudinidae > Chelonoidis > Chelonoidis abingdonii. The sequence goes on along the minus strand of NC_133769.1, from coordinate 11,062,123 downwards.
GAACGCCGGACAGCCTGCCCTGGCACGGGCCGATCCCTCTGACTGCGAGGCGGGGGCTGCGGCAGCTCCCTCTGGATGCTGTGGGGTTGATCTGTGTGTGGGAGGCTGGGGATCAGCTCACGGACCGAGGCAGGGAATGGAGGCAATCTGCAGAGTGGGAGAGAAGCCATAACTCACCCCATCGGCAGGGCCGGGCAGGCAGTGTAGCCAGGCTGGCGTGGGGAGGTGGGAACTCTCAGGCTCCTCTGCGTCTGCCTGGGCCTTCCCCACGTGGGCAGGTGGGGCCCAGAGCACCCTATGGGGGAAGGGGCAGCACAGTGGTGGGTGGAACTGTGTGTCCCTCTCACCGGGGTGCTGGCTGGGAAGGGGCTCTGCCAGGCAGGCCCTCGCTAAATGGGCAGCAGAGAGCCCTCCCTTGCCGAAGCAGCACTGGCGAGATGGGGGAGCCGAGTCAGCAGGGCAGTTGGGGCAAGCAGGCCAGTGATGATTGGGATGGGTGGGGGAGCTCATGTCTTGTCTGTAGCAAATAGAGGGTGTAGGTGGCTACCCAGTGAGCTGGCCCCAGAGGGGAAAGGAGTGGGAGCGGTTTACCCCAGAGGACCCTTAGGGCGGGGGCAGCTCCACTGTGCACAGCTGGTGTCTGGCTCCTGCCTTCCATCCTCAGATGCTGGAGTCTTAGTCTGAGCCTTTCCAGGCAGGGCCTGCAGCTCCCATGTCCCTCCTTTCGTGTGTGTGTGTGGGGCCTCTGTTCCCAGCCCCTGCCCTCGCCCTCTCAACAGGAGTGTTGCGGAGGAGCATTTAGAATTCCTCCTAGAGCCCTGGGCTCTAGCCCCCAGGGGAGCCCCAAGCAGAGTGCCTGAGCCTGCCTGGGGCCTGTGCAGGGCCGGTGCAACCATCTAGGTGACCTAGGAGGTCGCCTAGGGCAGTGGCATTTGGGGAGTGCCATTTTCTTCGCCAGTGACTGCAGTGGCTGGATTTTAGGTGCCGCAAGCCTGGGAGCGGGGAGAAGTGAAGCAGCTATGGCGTGCTCGGGGTGCTAGTGCGCGGAGCAGGGGTGAGCTGGAGTGGGGGGCGGGTAGCTGCTGCAGAGGGGGTGCCTCAGGGGGGCACCTCAGTGCAGCGTGGGAGGGCGCAAGGTGGAAGTTTCACCTAGGGCGTGAAACATCCTTGCATCGGCCCTGGACCTGTGGTGCGGCTCACTGGCTGTGGCAGGGCCCAGGACCTGTACTCCTCTGAGGCAGGGCCGTGCTGCTCTGGCAGTGGCGGAGAAACGGCCCGTCTCTCCTGGTACCTTGGAGCCTTTACTGCCTAAAGGGACGGAAGGAGCCATAATGCCGCTGCGGCAGAGGCACCTGTCAGTCTTGGCTCTGGCGCCATCTGTCAAGAAGCAGAGCTTAGGTACTCAGAGCCATGGGGCGGATGGGTAAGCCTGGCTCAGGAGCAGAACGTTCCCCCTCTGACGCTGTTCCTCTGCCCAGGCTGGTCTCCCACCGCCTCCAGCGGGTGCCTCAGTGCAGAGACTGATGGAGTGGAAGCTGTCCAGGGCAGGCACACCCCTCGGCCTGGATGTTACAGAGCTTCTGCCTTCACTCTCCCATCTCCCTGGTCGTCCTCCCATGAACGGAGGGAGAGCAGCGCTACCCAAAGTCCAAAGGTGCAAACAATTCAATGTTTATGGGGGTGAACGTCCAGCAAGCTTAAATCCAAGTTCCTTTTTCCTTATTTTTGAATCCCAATGTACTTCCTGTTTGCCCCTATTTTATATATAATAATCTCAGCTAGACCTTAACCAGTCATGTCACTGAAATCTATCTAACCAGTCCTAACGTATTGTAACCTGGTTAGCTAATCAATTATACCCCACCACCTTAATTGACTTACCCCCAGCAACATTAATGCTACAGCAGACAGAAACAGTCTCCGAACCAGCCAGAGATAGATATACAGCCTTGTGACGAATGGAATGTTCTTAATGTTTTCTTGTGAATTACTGTGTTCGTGCCTCAGTGTCCCTATGGCAGTTCTAAGTATCTGGCAGAGCAACGGGCCAGTGCACCTAATGTCCTGGCCTCTGTCTCTAGCATGATGACCTGCCCCCCCCCCCGCAAAGGTGCCAGCTGAAGGTGTTGGAGACAAGGGATCAGATGACCTCTGGCCCGGAAAGGAGCTGAGCAGGGGGGCTGGAGGGGTGTAGTCTGAGCTGCCTGGGACGATGGAGTGGAAGTGAGACCTGAGGGTCTTGCTCACGACCCCCAGAATGACCCAGCTGAGGGTCCGTTCGCTGTATCTGCAACTCTGTTTTAGATCTGTTCCTGCCATTGACTAAACCTCTTTTTACTGGCTGGCAGAGTCACGTCTGCGCCAAGTGGGTGCAGGACCTGTGGCTTCCCAGGACCCCGTGGGTGGCTCACTGTGGAAAGTGCACGGAGGGGCAAGGCATGCTGAATGCTCCACGGAGAGACCCAGAGGTGAAGACATGTGGCTTCTTGCTGAACCAAGTCTGCTCCAAAGGAGAAAAGGCTCCCCAAAGTCCTGCCTGGCTTTGTGGTGAGCAGTTCAGAGCATTGCCTGGGGACTCCATGACACAGCCAAAAGGGAAGTGGGGATACAGTGAACATGAACATTCACAACCCAGCTGGTGATAGTGACAGGTTTCAGAGTAGCAGCAGTGTTAGTTCTGTATCCGCACAAAGAACAGCTTACAGGATACTATTCAAACTAAGTTTTCTTTACATCTTCGAGGTCTTCCCTTTCTCTAGGAGGTGAGAGATTGGATCACCTTCCTCACAGCCCCAAACTGCCTTTTCAGTGATGCTGTGTGAGTCTTGTATCGGCAAAAAAAACCACAGAGTCCTGTGGCACGTTAGAGATAACAGAATTTATCTGGATAATACTTTCATGTCTGAATAAAGGATTGCATGATTGGTCATTACAAATCTAAACTATAATTTCCCATACTGTTTTCTCCCTACTTTTCTCAAATTCTTGTCAACTGTCTGTAAATGGGCCACTCTTCCCACTTAAAAGTTTTTCGCCTCCTAGGTATCTGGCTGTTAATTGATTTATTCCTTAAGACTGACCTAACACCCCCCATCCTATTCATGTATTTATAGCCTGCTTCCTGTATCTTTTATTATACATCTGATTGAAGTGGATTCTAGCCCACGAAAGCTTATGCCTCAAAAATGTTGTTAGTCTTTAAGGTGGCCACAAGGAGTCCGCATTTTTATTTGTGTGGACTGGTGGACGTGACCGGTCGCTTCCAGCTTATGGCTGCCCTCGGTGCTATGGCAAAGGCCTTAGCCTAAGACAGGCTCAGACTCTCCTAGTGAATAAGGCCAGACGCAGGCAGACGTGGTTTTTGTAACCTCTGGAACTAGGCTGAGTGAAGAATACACCTAAAATCTTACTCTAGAGGCCTGTGCGACGGGCTGACCTATCTCTAGCGTAACACTGGCTAGGAGCTGCTGCGGGGGCAGTAGGTAGAGTGTCTCCATGGAACGATGCAGAAATGTTAGTGTTGCTGTCCAGACTCTTGTTCTGCCCCCTCTCATTCAACCCTTTTTCAATCCCACTCCCCTCCCAGAACTACCGAGGGAACCCAGGAGTCCTGACGTCCCAGCCTGTTTTCCCAGACACTGAATAATGCAACACTTTGCTCTATTTCCTTTGTTGTTCTGTGACTCGGCGGTTAAGGGAAAGACCAGCCCGTGCTGATGGCGCCGCGCTCTCCGAGCTCCAGTGTGCGATCGTGCAGTGCGGTGGTTGAAATTCAGGCAAGAGGTACCGCTCTTTTATGAGGAGGCACCGCCTTATTCCCAGCAATATTACGCCAAGCTGCCTGCAAAGCTGCACTTTGTGTAACTAGCCCCAGTTGTATGTTTGGTTGCAGGGAGCCAGACAGCCCCTGAGTGTCATTGCTTCTTGGCTTAACCCCTTCTCCAGGATACGATTTTTAAAAAAGTCGGCGTACTCACCACAGATCAGGCCAATGAGTCGGGTTGTCAGCGCCCGCCCTGCGCCTCGTGCACGTCCGGGAAACCAATCACTTTCTGGGTTTCAAACTAACCTCGCAGATCTAGCTGGTTTTCCTCAAAGTGTTGCGCTGTTAACAAAGCGGCCCAAGGAGTGGGTGCATGGAGTCCGTAAACCAGGGAGACCTTGTTTCCTGCTCATTTCACAGCTAGACGCAGGAAACAGAGCCGAGCGAGGCACTTGGTGGGCGGAAGAGGAGCTGAAGACAAGTGGCCATGTTGCCTGCCTCTTGCCAAGGTTGACTGTCCTGCTAAGCCCTAAGTATCTTTGGGCCGTGCAGTGGCTTCAACTCAGCGGTGGTCGGCCGGCTTAGCTGAAAGAAGCAGCCCTGCTCTGGCAAAATTGGAGCCTGGGTCTGCTCACTTTCCGATTTCTTAGCTCTCTTGTTTAGAATCTGGCTGTAAAAAACGTCCGCGTCCTGCCTGGCCACTGCTGCCCGTCTCCATGCCTTGAGCATGTGTCAAAAATTACCAGCCCCAGCAACCACAGAAAAGGTCACGTTGTTTATCAGGCAGCATGATGGGAAGCTGCCTATGGGTGGCGCTGCCTTCAAGGGCGAACGTTCTGCTTCACTGCCCCACTTCCTGGCAGTAAGGTGCTTGTTCCGATTTCTACTGAGATCGTGTCTGTGTGCTGCGCGACCTGGGGAGAGCCCCGTCCTCGCCCTCTTGCACCTCACTTTCGTCCTGGGAGGCAAGCAGGAGTTTCCCCGAGTCCGGAAAGCCGGAGGTGCTGATCAGTATTAGGAAGAGATTGCCAAGGGTTGTCTCTGTTTCTGTGTCCCTCTGGGTCGACATTGCCGCGGTGTGTTCGGTGCCTGCTATGTGTTCGGCGGCGCTGCGTGCAGAGGCACTGGTGGACCCTTAACCCTGTCTCCATGGTCTGCCTTCCTGGTCCCCTGCCAGTGTGCCCCCAAAGAGGAATGACCCTTTGGCCCTCTAGAGCTAGCCACTGTCTCTAAGAAGACGGGCAAGTGTCACGGAGTCTGGCCTGCACCCCTTCTTCCTGGGAACACAGTGCTTTTATCGCCAGTAAACAGAAGTTTATTGGACAACAAGGAAACACAGGCTACAGCAGAGCTACATGCACCAGTCAGGACCCCTCCACTGAGTCCTTCTGGGGTTCAGGTGCTGGATCCCACTAGAGTCCCTATCTATATCCCAAACTGTCCTTTCCTTCTAGAGCCCCTCTTGTTTCCCCTCTCCTTCCGCCAGTTGCCCCCCCCTCCCCTTGGCCGGGTGCGGTAATACACGTGACTACTGGTCCCCGACCTACAACATCCCCTGCTTTCCCTTCCCCATATATCTATCTCCTTCTCCCTCTCCTACTCCATCACACGCTCCCCCCCTTCGAACTGAATTTTCTTTTTATTTCCTGGGTTTTCAGGCCCCCTCTCCGGGACAACGCGTCCGCTATCAGTTGGTTATTCCACGTCTTTCTTGTCATAGTCCTGCAGAGCAGGCTCCACCTCAGGAGCTTGTTTTCTGGTCATGCGCAGTCAGGGGAGGATGGTCGGTGTACACGGTAAGGGTGCTCCAGAAGAGATATGCTCTACTTCAAGGCCACACCGATGGCCCTAAGCATTTCGGCTTCTTTTTTATGGGTTGCTCCCGTTTGTAGGCAGCTTCTACTCAGTACACGATGTTTCCCCTTTTCATTCCTCCTGCATTAACATCTCTCTCTATTTTCTGATTGGCGTCAGTGAACACCATAAGGGTTTGTCAAAATCTGCGTTCACCAGAATGCGCTGTGGTGACGCGTAGCTGTGCGGTGTCTGATGTGCGTCCCCGGAAAGCCTCCTGGCACGGCTCGTCCAGATTACTTGTCTGGCTTCCCCTTTTTGCACAGTTCATGTAGGGGCCGCATGATGGTCCTAAAGTGGGCACAACCTTCTGATGGTATCCCGCCATCCCAATATGCCTGGACCTGCTTCTGGTTTAGCAGGCCAGTCTCTGGTCACCTCCACCTTGGCGTTTCTTCAGGCAGTTTTTCCCACCGATGGCCCAGGTAAGATACTTCCGCCTCCCCACCTTGCACTTCTCAGCCTTTACGGTAACCCAGTCCTCCCGAATTCTTTTTTTTCTGCGTTAACTTTGACACTTTTCTATGGTCTGTTTATTCTTTAGGCCACGGCAAAACTCCCATCCTCCTCAGTAGCTGATCCACCAGGCGCTTTGGAAGTGTGCGGCGCTCCGTTGAGGCCAAAGTGGGCAGGGTCAGTGTTTTTAGAGCCCCAGAGGTATAAAGGCGATCAGCCTTGGCATCTGCGCAGCGGCATTGCCAGTTAGCCTTGGTAAGATTCCTGGTGATTTTCGTGTTATTCCGAGCACCTCCCAGCTTGTCTAGTGAGGCTCAGGCCTGGGCATGGTAGCATCAATGCGGTGATGGCAGGCTTTTTATAGTCACACAAGAACCGGTATTCCATCTTCTTAGGGGACCAGCACCATGGCAGCCAAGGCTGGAAGAACGCTGATCCCCCCAAAGCAGGCATGTTCCCTGACCTCTCTTCCAGACCTGGGCATAAGTTTTACCAGTACCCAAAAGTTTTCTTTATTTCTAGTCCTCCACCCTGGTTGACAGTCATTTGCGTCCAGGTGGTTTGGAAACAGCTTCGGTACAGTGAGTGCAGGCACCCCTCTGATCTCCGGTTTTTCCTTGTCAAGGTGATCAGAAGGGGAATTGCTCATGGTGGAACCATGCTGGTGTTTGTCCTTAATAGATTTTAAAGGTTTCTTTCCTCCCAGTGTCCACACTCGGCCAACCACATTCCCCCTTCATAGTATGGTTTCATCATGTTTCACATGGTACACCCGCGGTGATGTGCCCGGTTTGACGAGCTCCACACTAGTTTACCTCATTCAGTTGCTTGATAACCTTGAAGGGCACTTCCCACGCCGGCTCTGAGTTTGTTTTCCTCACGGGGATGAGAACATCACCTGATCCCTGTGCAAAGGCTCGGGCCCGGCCGTCGGTCATACCAGACTTCTGCTTCCTCTGGCTCGGCCAGATTCTCCCTGGCCAGGCCAGTAGCTCGAGCGCGGCAGTCTTCCCGGAGGTCAGGAATTTACTCCACCACTGCACTCTCCCTCGTGAGTGGCCTTCCCCTCCCAATTCATCTCTCATTCAGGTCCAGGGCCCCTTACTCGCCTTCCACTACAAGCAAGTTCAAGGCGAAAAACCCGGTAGACTCCTGGGGTACCTCCCTGTACAGCGAACAGGCAGGTGAGGTAAGTATTTGTCCCCAATCCTCTGCGGTGCTGGTTCATAAATGTTTTTGCTCATCTCAGCTCCGTTGAACCTGTTCCACCAGCCCGTGGACTGGGGGGGATACGCTGAGGCCCAGTGTGCCTGCGCCCACATTTCTGCCATAAGGACCGGACAGGTCGACATGAGTTGGGACCCTGATCGATAAGACCTCCTTGGGGAACCCCACCCGGCCTTGAAAATCGTCAGCAGCGCAATCTGCCACTGTATCTGTTCGATAGAGGACAAGGCCACCGCCTCGGGTAGCAGGCAAATCCACCACCACCAGGATGTATTTTGTCCCGACCGGGTTTCATCTTGCTGAGCAGGTCCCACCTATGTCCATGGCCGCCTCTGGAAAGGTTCTCTATGAGGGTAAAGGCCTCAAGCTGCTTTCTCTTGTCCTGGGCCTCCCACCCTCTGGCAGGGATTCACAGGATTGCGTTCTGTCGGACCTGGGTAAGACCCGCCAGAAAGTTCTTAGCAGCACTCTCCCTGGGCCTCGGAGGATGTCATGGCCAGGTACGCAAGCTTGTTGGCGAAATTCTGGGAACGCACCAAGCTGCCTCCTGACCCCATGACTCTACTCCCCTGGGGAGCCATTCTCGTACAGGAACCCCTTTTCGCCACAGGAACCTCTCCTTGCAACCTCTTCCCTTCAGGGTCTGTTACACTGCACTAGGTCAGCCCGGTCCCTGGGCTTCCGCAAGGGAGGGATCTTTCTGCAACTCCGCTCTGGAACTCAGCAGCTGGGAGACAGGGATGGGGACCAGCTCTCTTCTTGCTGGCTGGTTCTTGAAGGGTCGCAGCCTCTCTCTGAGCCCATGCCCCTGGGCGTCCCCATGCCCCCAGGTTAGGGTCTGCACCTCGGCACCGAGTACCTTCCCCGTTGTCGGGGTGCAGTGCACTTAAAGCCGACTCTGATCTGACTTAGTAGTCTACGTACCAGGGCAATCTGAAGTGCTACTAGGCCAGTCCTCAAGGTCCCTCCCATTAACACGTCTGTGTGGGCAAAATATGGGTGTACCCCTACACGTCTGTCTTGGGGCCTCTCCATTGGCCCCCCACCTTCAGATGTACTCCTTGGCCACGGGCCACCTGAATGGGGTCCCGCCCTCTACGCGCCCATTACAGGGTCAGGTAGGGTGTCGGGCACCATCCGATCTGAGCCCTACCACCTCGGGTCGGGCAAGCGTCACCTCTGCACCCCGTGTCCCAGTACCCAGTGACCTCCCTCCATCTACTCCAGGGAAACATCATTGCACTCTTTCGGAGGGCAGCCCCGCGCCCACCCGGTAAACTAAGAACCGGAGGCTGGCAGCGCTTCCAGCCCCCTAGCAGAGGAGCTGACCTGGGACCTCCACCCCAATCCCTTCATAGGTGGTCCATAGTTGCCCAGCCCCCTTACCGGGAATGTAGGCTTCCGGAGATTGGGTTTTTACCCCAGTTCCCACCCTGCGGGTTGGGTTGCTTGGTCTGTCCCTGAGCTTGCAGGCACTGGGCCCGGTAATGTGGCCTCGTTGGCCACATTGATAGCAGCCCATGTCTCGTGGGTCCCTGGAGTGGGTGATGGGACCTGACACTGGATGTTCCCCTTTGGGGGGGTTCTCCATAGGCCCCGCTGGGGAGGTCCCATGATGACTCTCTCTCTGCGCTGAGGCAGGCTGCTCCTTCGAGACTCCTCCCTGCCATCGACCCTGCCCTAAAGACTGTCCACGAATTGTCGGGCAAGTTGGCCTGCGTTATTCCGCTGCTCGGTTTGGTTCTCGGCTTCTGGTCCCTCAACCACAGCCTCTCAGGTCGACGGGCACTGCTCATACAGGTGCTCCGTATGAATAGGTCCAGCAAGTCCTCTTTAGTTTGGGTGCCCCAGCTGTCCACTTGCGGGCATTACCCTGGCTGCGCCCGGATTGACCAGTTGTAGGTATGTGATCTCACGGGTTTTAACGCTGACTCCGGAACCTTTTCCGGTACATCTCAGGAGTCAGCCCCAACTCGCGGAGCAGGGCCTGTTTGAACAGTCGTCGAGTCCCCTGCCTTCCAGCCCTTTCAGTCGGCTGTACACCTCCCGGCCGTGGAGTTCCAAGTAAGGGGGTGAGAACTGCGATCCTGTCTGCAGGGCCAACCCCGTGCAGCTCAGCAGGCATTCTCAAGGCCGTCAGGAGGAAGGTATCTATGTCCTCCCCCCTCCTTTACGCCGGGCAGCAAGCGCTTATCAAAGTTCGGTGTAGGCTTGGGTCCCCCCTCACTCACCGCAGCCGGGCCTCAGCGGCTCCTCAGCCGGGCCAGCTCCAGCTCATGTTTACGCTGTTTTCTTCCTTCTCCTCCAGCTCATGCTGACGCTGGTTCTCCTCATGTTTACGCTGGTTCACCTTCTCTCCAGCTCTTGCCTCTTTAACTCGAGCTCCTCCCGTCTCAACTTCCTTTCCTCTTCCAGCCACGGCTGCTCCACAGCTGTTCATCGTGAGCGTCCGCCGGGAGGATCTTCCCCTGCTGGGGGGTGAGCTTCGCTGCCAGGATCCCCTGCGGCCGGGGGGTCACGGTGCCTTCGGCATTCGCTGGGCTCCTCCCGCCCTTCCTCTAGGGCTAGGAAGGGGGGGGTCTCGGGAAGCCCTCATCCGCCGTCTGACCACTCCCCGGGGGACAGACACTGGTGACTGCGCTGCATCTGCCTGCTTTCCTCAGAGACAGGGCTCCGGTCTCCCTCCTCCAGCTGGGCAAGTCAGCTGGTCCTTGGTCAGTCTCCCTGTGCGCAGCCCCCTCTGCTTGCACAGCTCAGCAGGTCACACTTGCGCCGCTTGCGTACATCTCCTGCTGGCCACTCACAGGTCGGGGTGCTCGCCGCTCCCACGGTTTCCGGGGGACCCCTAGTGCACCAGCCCTTCTTGAGGTCACCACTCTCTCTGCCAGGGTCGAGCTGCAGACTCCTCCGCCCTGGGACCGCTCACTGCAATCCCTGGGGACCCTGTTACTGCAAAGTCCTTCTCACTGGGCACACACTCCCAGGGTTAATCACCCCTTCGTTTTACTGCTCCCAGTCACTTACTGCAGGAAGCGCCCGTCCACGGGTGCAGTATCTCCCGCCGCTGCCACCAAGTTGTCACGGAGTCTGGGGGTCCAGCCCTGCACCCCTCTTCCTGGACCCCACATGTGACTTTTATCCAGCCAGTAAAACAGAAGGTTTATTGGACAACAGAGAACACAGGTTACAGCAGAGCTTGCAGGCACAGTCCGGACCCTCCACTGAGTCCTTCTGGGGGTTCAGGGTGCTTGGATCCCAGCTAGGATACCCTGAATTCCGCCCCACAGCCCAAAACCCAAACTGTCCTGCCTTTCCTCCTCCGGCCGAAACCCCTTTGTTCCCTCTCTCCTCCGCCCAGAGTGCTCCCTCCCCCTGCCGGGTTCGATTACACCCTGACTACCTGTCCCTCCACCTACAGACATCCCCTGCTTCCCGTTCCCCACACCGACAGTCCCTACTCCTCCCGTTCCCCACACACACAGCCCCTGCTGCCTGCTATGTGTTCGGCTGGCGCTGCGTGCAGAGGGCACTGGTGGACCCTTACCCTGTCTCCATGGTCTTCCTTCCCTGGGTCCCTGCCAGTGTGCCCCCAAAGCAGGAATGACCGTTTGGCCCTCTAGAGCTAGCCACTGTCTCTAGAGGACGGGGCAAGGAACATTCGGAGCACATTGCCGCAGCTGCAGACACCGCCTGCGCCAGCCTCCTTTTCCCTCTAGCTGTGTTTGCAATATCCTCCCGCTGCCCAGCTTTGAGTCCAGACTCCGCAGTTGGAATTCTCAGCTAAGCAGGAGGCAGCAGCCCAAAGTGGGGGTGTCGAGGGATCAGTGAATTTTTGGTTCAGACACATCATCTCTGCTGTCTGTCCTCTCTCGGCACCTGTCACCGTGGGCTTGATGAGTGGAGCCAAGTTTCCCCCAAAGCAGGAAATATGTACCCCACATCTCTCCTTCACTGGCCAGACCATTTCCTCTGGAGAAGCCTGCCCGCTAATGGGATTTTCCCAGCTCCGCTTAGCAAAGCTCTGTCTTGCTTCGTGCTGCCGATGTGGCTGTGCTTGTCCCTGGATTCCAAAGCTGAGCCTTGCCATCAAGAATGCCCTGCGAGCCTGGTGGTCCCAGTGCTCGTGTAATTTCAGGTGTCAGGGTGGTCGGACAGCTCAGGCTGTGTTAGATCAGGGAAGAAGTTGCATCGTCCCACCACCAGCCACTCAGCCTTATGCCCAGGTGACTCGGAGCCGACCGCTGGCAGAGCAGCCCCCAGAGGGGCATGTGGATGGGGTGATGCCTCTTCCCGTTCGTCCCTGTGGCTCATTTGCCCTTTGCCAGGCTGTGTTAATGCATAAACATAAACCTGTTTGTTTGCAGGATTTATGCCCTTATTTTTCTGCTGGGCCTCCTTGAGCGTGGTGAGCCCGTGTGCTGGGCCGGCAGCCCCTCGCGTCCTGGCTTAAAACGAATAAAAAAATGGAGAGAAGAAAAGGTCATTCCTTTTCCTGTTTCACTCAGCCAAGTGGCTCTCCCCTCCTGCTCCCCGCAGAGCCGGGAACCTTTTCTCTGCTGCCTCCTGCAGCAAGAGTGGGAGACACGCACACTGCAGCCTGGTTCCAGGCTGGGCACAGATGGCTCAGCCCCACTAGGGCTGCTCAGAGGGGGGGGCAAGTGGGGCAATTTGCCCCAGACCCTGCAGGGGCCCCCACAAGAGTTTTTCGGGACCCCTGGAGCAGGGTCCTTCACTCGCTCTGGGTCTTCGGCAGTGGAGGGTCCTTCCACCCCGCGGTGGAAGGACCCCCCCGCCGCTGAATTACCGCCGAAGTGGGACCCGCTGCCAAAGTGCCAGGTCTTTAGCAGTAATTAAGCGGTGGCGCTGCGGGTCTTCGGGGCACTTTGGCGGCGGGTCCCAGAGCGGAAGGACCCCCCACTGCTGAATTACTGCCGAAGCAGGGACCCCCCGTTGCTGAAGACCCCAGGCCCCCTGAATCCTCTGGGTGGCCCTGAGCCCCACATGTTCAAAATGCCCCAGCCAGCCCAGCCTGAGATTTAAATAAATAGGTAGCAGGTTCTGTTTGTTGCTGAGCTGTTAGGCTGCTCTTTGGTCATGGTTTTACGTTCCTGGGACTCCAGGTGCTGGGGTTTTAAGAACACAGCCAGCTCTTGCAAGACTTGCTGTAAAATCCCAGTCTGCACTTGGAGCTGAAGGTGTGGGGCCCCGCTGGAGGAGACATGCTCACACTCGCTCTCAAACTGAGCGTTGTTGTTAGATGCTACCGGTGTGGTGCTCTGCTTTGTTCAGTGTTGATATCACTTGGCTGCCTGCGTGTGTTCCCTCTGTGTGCTGCCCCAGCTCTGCAGGTAGCTGACACAGCAGACCCGAAGAGAACCCCCAGTGACCGCAGACTCTAGTAAGGTACGAAGGCACGTCGGCCAGGTTTATTGCCGTATGGACACAATGGCAGTTCCCCGTAGATTACTTAGTCTACCAGGCATACTATGAGAAAGTGCCTCTTGGCAATGGACTCGGCTCAGTCAGTGGCGGGACTTTCCACTGCCCCCTCCCCCCTCGCGGACAAAAGTACATCGCCCCAGGGATACGATTCCTATAGCACAAGGTACAAAGCAAGTTACACATCACGTCCTGTACGGTATGAGTGGCAGACCCTTTCTTACTGTAGCTCAGGTGCCCGCCTCTCACCGTGTACGTGTTTGGTTCAATACAAAAACAAAAACCTCTAGGGCCAAATCAATTACCCTTTTTTCCCTGTCATTGGGCTGTCAGACCTCTTCCTTGTTATCTGTGGGTAGCATGGGCAAGGAATGTGAATGTTATCTGATCTCCTATGTTCAGTACTTGCATCTACGTAATCTTCTTGCAGAGACATATCAGCCCTTTCACTTGCGCTGCTTTGAATAGCAGGGTCCTGGCCTCTGGCTCAGCAGCTTCACGTTTGCTCTTATGTTTTAGCAAAGTCTTGACCTCTCTTTAGTTAAGACTAGGACCTCATGACAGGTCATACCCAGCGTCTTGATTACGAAAGTGTAATTATAGTTTAGAGCCTCCTGTACCTACAAGCGTAGCCTAGGGGCAAAAAGAGCGACGTTATACACCCCAGTAACCTCCCGAGCTGAGTTTGCCTAGCTATTCTTGTCACCAATTGATTACACTGTGTTTTCCAGTGTGCTAGCTTGGGGGTGTAGGTGGTGGAAGTGTTTGTTACAAATTCTCTGGAGCTGGAAATCTCACACCCCGCAGCGCCAGTGCACGATGTACCCTGAAGCCAGTAAAACCACCATCCTGAGTTAATCTCAAGGAGATTAGCAGGAAGAATTATTTCTATATATCCTTCCCATCGTGCTGCTCGTCGAGCGAAGCCACCCACTCGCATTCTTTTAAACCGACGCCTGCCTGCCCTTCGCATCCAGCCTCCTGCTGGAACGTTTGTGATTTGCGCCCTCAATCTGTGCTTCAGCTGTATGTCGGTCGCGCCGCTCAGTATCCTCAGGCTGGGAGGGTAGCTGTCATAAAACAGATAGCTAAGGGTTAATGTTTCTTTTACCTGTAAAGGTGTTACAAAGGGAACCCAAACAGCCCTGACCAGAGGACCCAATCAGGAAACTGGATTTTTCAAAGTCAGGGGAGGGAATTTTTGGGTCTGAGTCTTTTGTCTGTCTCTCAGCTACTGAGAAGGTTCTCTATCTTCTCTTCTATCTCTGTTCCAAATTGTAAGTACAGGTTAGAAAAACAATATAGGCTTTTATGTTGTTAGTTGTATTTACATGTGTGTAGCTTGCTGGAATGTTTCAAATTGGACATCTTTTTTGAATCAGACTGTTTATTCATATTTTTCTTATAAGCAATAGCTCCTGTATTGTCACTTGATGCAGAGATTATATTTTGAGTCTCTGTTTTCTTTTCTTTATAATAAAAGTTTTCTTTTTAAGACTGTTTGAGTTTTTTTCTCTCTGGGTAGGCTAAGGAACGAAGGGGAGGGAATTCTCTTTGTGTTAGATCTACGGAGGGTGAAGCTCTGCAGCACCAGGGAATTGGTGGGGGGGGAAGAGATAGAGAGAATCTTTTCTGTTCCTTTGTATTTGGGGTTTGTCTCCTTTGTGGAATAGAGGAGACATGCTTCTTGGTATTGTGATGTCAAAAGAGATTGCATCAGTCACTCCAGGTTAGCCAGAGAGGAAAGTCTGGGTCGGAGAGAGGGGGAAAGGAAGTGGGTTATTTCCCTTTGTTGTGAGACTCAGAGTCTCTGAGTCTTGGGGTCCTCCCAGGGAAGGTTTTGGGGAGACCAGAGGGAGCCAAACCCTGAATTTTTTGGATGGTGGGCAGCGAGATCAAAGCTAAGCTGGTAATTAAGCTTAGAAGGGTTCATGCTAGGCACCCAGATTTCTGGACGCCAAGGTCCAGATTTGGGAGTTAGGCTTATGATAGTAGCTCACGAAGATGCCAACCCCCCCCTGTGTTCAGAAAGGGAGTCAGGTGTGACTAATGTCTGTCATGTCACTCCCCAGGTGAGAATTGTGTGTCTGACTCCACTTACGAAGGAGTAGGTTTTCTTGGCTTCCTGCCCTAAACTGCTGCCTAATGTTGCTATTTGCTGTTGATCAGGTACTGTGTTCCACCCCAGAGGTGGCTGCACCTTGAGAGCCTTTGGAAGAGAAGATGTTGTAGAAATGACATAGTAGAGCCTTACTAATCTGTGCCAAAAAACCAGTGGTCTCTCTAGACTTCCATATTGGTGATTAATGCCCATACCAAGGCCTTATCTTACCAGCGCTTTGTTCCGTGTATGCAACATCCTGGAGAACGTTTACTTGTACATGGCAATGTAGCCTTAAACCAAGCGACGCTTGTCACAGTAAAGGAGCCGAGTACATTGTGGATACTTTATCTCCGCTTCTCCATCCGTGTGGGCTTACTTCCAAGTGGTAGAGTCCAGTAACTGGCAGTTTCTCTCCCTTTCACCGTGGTGATCCGGTGATAGACATCCGTGCCTTTTGGCCATCAGACTGGGAGGGGTCCAGCGTCTTGATAGCACGAGGAGGGGGGCGCGTGGCCTAGCCTCTAGTGAGCCCTAAATAACACCCACCCAGTTCGGTAGGAAGGTCCAGTCACAGCTTGTGCTCCTGAATTCTCACTGCCTGCCAGCTAGCACTGCGCTTGCTGCTGGGCAGAGTCTGGTGCAGCTTCCCTGGCGCTGAGCTGGCAGTGTAGACAGGGCTCAAGCGCTTATGCCAGTGGTGTCAGGTCAGAGTAGTCCTTAGGCTCCCGTGCCAAACCTGCAGCCATCGTCTGCTGTCAGGCGGGTCCAGGTGTTTCCCTTTGCAGTCAGGGAGCAGGGTCCCTTTGTGCTAGGGCTGATTTTCTTTCTTCATCCCGTGTGCCTGCTGGAGCCTGCATATTCACAGAGTGGTTCTTGGGGCCTCCTTTCCCCCAAAGGCCGCTCACCTCGGGAGGCCCCGGCCTGTATACCCTGAGTGGTCACTGGTCTCCTAGCTGGTGAGCAGAGCTGGGGCTCTGGATTTCTCTGGCACCTGCCATCTGAGCATCTCAAAGCGTTTTACGGGAATTGTCCAACAGTCTAGGAGGAAGGGTTGCTCAGTGGTTAGAGCACCGCCTGGGGTACAGCTGCTTCCCTGCATTGCCAGCCTGGGGCATTTGCCCCAAGAGCCCTTCTGCCCAGGGGGCTGAGAGGAGAAATGCATCAGCGTTTGTGGTGATGGGGGCCAGAGGAGTACCACTGCCAGACAGCTCGTGGAAGGATTGGCCCCATCTCGCCAGTGGGGGAGGCCTAAACTTCTTTGCATCTGGAAGCCCTTGTTTGCCTGTCTCCCCAAGAGCCATGTGCGAGCTGGGAGTCGCGGGCAATTGTCTCTAACCTGCTGGCTCGAAGTGTACCCACTCGGGGTGGGCGCTGAGCTGCTTGGCGGGCACGTCTCCCCATCTCTTCCTAAGATCCAGAGCTCCCTCCATGCTTTCTCTAGGCTACTCGAAGTGGAGCCAGGGCTGCTCTGGTGCACACTTTCCCATATCCGTGCAACGAGGGTGTAAAGCTCCTCATCTGGCTGCTGTTTGGGCACCTACTGCTCTGCTGCTGCCCACTAAGTCCCCCTGAGGAGTGGGGTGAGCAGGTTGGGCGTGACTTGCCCAGGATGCTGCATCGCTGGGCTTGCTCCACCCAACCCCTTGTAGCAGGTTCTACATAGCCCAGATGGCCCGTCTCTGCTGAGCTGGAGCAGAGAATGGCTCAGAGCTTTGGGTAGCTGGGGCCCTGATGATCATGGACTGAGGCCACATCCCCGCTGCAGGTTGGATAGACATACCCAGCTAGCCGTATGCTAACCAGCAGGGGCTGAACGACCCTGGGTAATGCCTGGTGGGGCCAAGCTGGGGAGGAGTGCAAGCCTCAGCCCCAGGAGACTAGCTTGAAGCTTGCTCAGCTCTGTCCACGTGAACCACGGTCGCACCCTGTGATTGCAGTGCAGGCCTAGCCTGAGAGAGGTCCCTGCTCCTCTTCCTGCCTTCAGCATGTAACTGTAATGCCCAGAAACCACACTGCCCAGGGACTGCTCTGGCTCATGTGCGCGCGGGAGAGAATAGTGGCGGCATCACTGGGTCAGGTTGCCTGGCCTGTGCCAGGCAGGAGCTATGGGGGGAGAGTCCTATCGGTCCATTCGGCAGTTTTGGGTCTGCGTAGGGGCTCTAAGATCTGGCCTCTGAATCTGGTAAAGCCAGAATCGTAGAATGTCAGGGTTGGAAGGGACCTCAGGAGGTATCTTGTCCAACTCCCTGCTCAAAGCAGGACCAACCCCAGACAGATTTTTACCCCAGTTCCCTAAATGGCCCCCTCAGGGATTGAGCTCACAACCCTGGGTTTAGCAGGCCAATGCTCAGCCCACTGAGCTATCCCTCCCCCCAGATGGGATGGAAGACTCTAACTTGGGAAGCAGTGACACTGCCCACCATGGCCCCCAGACCTTTCTCAATCATTTGAACAGGAGCTCCCAGGGCGACGCTGTGCGCAAAGGGGTAGTGCCCTCCGGGGGTGCGTGAACAGAGGAAGCTCAAGGAGAAGCAGAGAGATGATTTTACCCTGTACTCAGCACTAGTGCGGCCGCTGCTGGGATCCTTTGCCCGGTTCTGGTGTCACGATTCAAGAAGGATGCTGAGAAATTGGAGAGGGGTCAGAGGCGAGCCACAGGGACGATGAAAAGATTCGAAAACCTGCCTTACAGTGCTCGATTGAGCTTGTTGAGTCTATTTAGCTTAACACAGAGGAGGTTCAGGGCCGATTTGATCAGTCTGTAAGCACCTGCCTGGGGAACAAGTATTGGAGCATGGGCTCTTCACTCTAGCAGAGGAATGTCTAACAGGATCCCATGGCTGGAAATTGAAGTGAGACCAATTCAGACTGGACATGACTGTCACTGTTAAAAATTTACTCATTAAGCATGGGAACAATTCACCCAGGTCGTGGTGGATTCTCCATCACCGGCAATGGGGGTGGTTTTTCGAAGAGAACAGCTCTAGGAATCCGTTCGGGGCAGTCTTGTGGCCTGTGCAGTGCAGGGGGTCAGGCTAGCTGATCATTGTGAGATGTGACGGGGGACAGGCCGGATTCATGGCCAAGCAGAAGGAAGTCCAAGCCCCCGTGAAGACACGCAGGCTTCTACAACCTGGGCTCGAATTTGGCCTGCCCACAGGGACTGTCCCTGCAGTGATCCCGGCTGTGTCGAGCCTGCTCGCTGCGCACCCTGGGAACTGGGCTGTAATGGTGGCCTGCTCCTGGGTTTGACAGCTCCACAGAACCGCTCTGGGGCAAGACAGAGCTTTCTTTTCCTGCTGCATGAGGGGGGCTGTGGCTCCACGGAGGGGCTGTGTATTAGAAACCCCTCGAACTACTGTGTGTAGAGAATGAAACCCTGCCCCAAGAAAGAAAGCCTTGAAAGCAGCAGAGTGCGGTGTCAGCAGGCTGGCTGTAAGCATGCCCAGGAGACTGGCTAAACGCCTGAGGAATCGAAACCGGGTTAGCTCGGGCTGAGCTGCAGCAGCGGCGGAGGTGGCTCCCCAGCATCGCTAAGGGCCTGCTGCTTTTCTCCCCTATCCTTCAGCAGAGTCTTTCTGAATGTTCATCCTCCCACTCCCCACAATGCTTCCAGGGTGTCCCAACAGCCAGAGCCAGCTCCTGGGCTGGGCTTCTCCCTCTTGTCCTCTCCTTCCTGCTCTCTGCAGTCAATGTTGGGGGTGTGTGACGAGCTAGGAATGTTCTTAATGTTTTCTCTGAATACTGTGTTGGTGCCTCAGTGTCCCTTAGGCAGTTCTTAAGTATCTGGCAAAGCAAAGGGCCAGTGCACCTAAATGCCTGACCCTCTGTCTCCTAGCAACTGATGGCCTGGGCCCCTCCTCTGCAAAGGTGCCAGCTGAAGGTGTGGGAGAACAAAGAGACCAGGTGACTTCCTGGCCTGGAAAGGGGCTGAGCAGAGAGGAGGGGCTGGAGGGGGTTGTTAAGTCTGGAGTTGGCTGCGCGAGGAGTGAAGTGCAGACCTAGGGGTCTGGCTCACTGCCCCCAGAATGACTCGGCGAGGGTCTGGTTTGCTGTATCTACAACTCTGTTTTAGACCCTGTTCCTGTTATCGACTAAACCCTGTTTTACTGGCTGGCTGAGAGTCACGTCTGACTGCAAAGTGGGGGTGCAGACCTGTGGCTTCCCCAGACCCCATCTGGTGGGCTCGCTGTGGAAGTGCACGGAGGGCAGAGGATGCTGATGCTCCAAGGAGAGACCCAGGAGGTGAAGCCGTGTGAGCTTCTTGCCCTGGAGCAATCTGCTCCAAGGGAGAGGAGGCTCCCCAAAGTCCTGACTGGCTTTGTGGGAGCAGTTCCAGAGCATGGCCCGGGGACTCTGTGACAGGGGGGCTCAGTGAGACCTCCCCCTGTGGGAGGACCCTGACAGCTTTGGAAGCAGGGGCAGCAAGCAAGGCTGGCTCTGGGGCTGGATCCCTGGCACCCACTGCTTTGGGGCATGAGTGGTTAAGGCAGGCCCTGAATAACACCCCATCCCCCCAAGCACTATTCCTGTGAGAGCCTTGTATGCCTCCCCCAAGCCTGGGGGCCCCACCACCGCCCTTCCTGTGCAGGCTGGGCTTGCGGGATGCCTTGTGCCAGCCATAACCCCCCTTCCAGCACCAGCTGCTGCCCTGTCCAAGGTAGGATGGTTCCCCAGCGTGCGCTTTCTGGGGCTTCGTCCAGCCTGCATAGGAGTGTTCTGATGGGCTGCCAGCCCTGCGCCATGGGGAGCTGGTTCTGCAGCCCGGCCGGCTCACTGCCTCAGGCCTGGCAGGTTGCCCTCGCTGCATGGCGCCGGGCTGTGGAGAACATAGTTAGCTTGACCAAACCCCCAGGGCAGATGTGTTGCAGTTAATGGGCGAATGCTGGGAAGGAGGGTTAACCTCCGCACGAGAGAGACCCCTTCCTTTCACAGAGGAGTCTGCCCTATAGCGCTCCAGCAGCACTGTCCCATAGCCATTCCCTCCATCTAAATCCCTCCGGTGTGCTGTGGCCCCCTCCCTGCACTCACCCCTCCAGGCCCGGCTAAATCCCCTGGCTGAATTCCCTCCAGCTGGCCGCTCGCTGGAGCTGTCCAGAGCGTTCCCGGGGCTGTGGCAATGGGCTGGTCACTTCCTGCAGCTCAGAGCGTAGTTGGCCTTTCGGTGCTCTGTAGCGTGTTTCTCTGATTTCCCTTAGAGCAAGGGATTGGGAGCCAGAGTTTGTAGCCCAGCCAGCGCTTGTCGCATGGGAGGACAGTCGGGGCGTCAGCGTGTCCCTGTGGCTAGGGCACCTGACTGAGTCCGGAATGCTGGGTTCTCTTTCCAGCCCTGCCACGGACTGGCTGGGCGACCTTATCAGCTCACGGCCCCTTTGTGCCTCAGTTTCTCTCCCACCCTTTGTCTTGCTCTGTGTCTGTGCAGCACCTGATCTCGTTTGGGGCCACTGAGGTGCTGCCCAGGAGGTACTGTTATTTTAGCATTGATATCTTTGGGGTATTTTATCTGTTTATATTGTACATGGGTTACCTTTTAGGTTGATTTATTTCATGATATAAATTCTGAGCAGGTTTGGGGGCTGTAGACAGGACCCCGCCTGGCTGCTCGGGGAGCAGGCTACTGCAGGCCAGCCTCGCTTCTTCCTGCTACCGTCTGGCTCTCCATTCTCTGCAACCTCTATTTTTGTAGGGACTATGTTAAAAATATTCACCGCTCCCACACAGGCTCTGCGACAGCAGCCAAGCTCCCATCACGACTTTGCGAGTTGGACAAGTTTGTGCCAACGCCAGGGAAGCTGCTGCCTGCACGAGGAAGCGAATGCAGCCCCGCCGGCTGCCTCTCTGCAGTGCAGGGCGTGTGAGAGTGCCGAGGGGAAGCAGACCGGAGCTGGCAAAGTCCCTTTAACTCTCCTGCAGAGCTGGGGCTGCTGGCATCCCTGCCGCTCACAGGTAATGTCTTTCCCCTCACTGCTCCCCTGCTGAAAACCTCCTCACGCTTGGAGAGCAGCACTGCAGTGGTAAAGAGGGGCTGGTATCTGCCCTGCCCCCACACCCTTCTCTCTTCCTCACCCTTGAACTTGTGGGGATTTTTCTCTCCTCTCTCCCATTTTGCTGCCCTAGGATCTTGCTCTTTGGATAAAAGTGAACTCGCCTCTTGCCACCGCGAGCGCAGCACTGGGACTCAGGACATCTGGCCGGACACTTGCTTTGCCAGTGACCTGGTGTGTGACCTGGGGCAAGTTGCTTTCCCTTTCTGACAACCCCCCGCCATTGTCTTGTCTATTTCGAGTGTGAGCTCTTTGGGGCAGGGACTCTTACTTGCGCAGCTCCCGGTACAAGGGGACCCTGATCTTGACTGAAGCCTCTTGGGGTGGGTTCGTGCGCCTTCCTCGGAAGCATGTGGCCGCAGTCACAGACAGGACACTGCGTTAGCTGGATCTTGGGGCAGCTGTCGCACATCCACATGTTAACCTTGTGCATTTGTGAGGACAGTCCTGCTATCCGTAAACACCCGTGCCCATCCCCCAGAGCAGGTAGCTGCTGAGCTTGGGTGGCCCTTGGAATCCACTTTAACTTTTGGATGGTGTCTAGCATGTGGAAGTGCAGCAGGGTTTAATGCTGTTCTTAAACATTCAGGTCTCGCCTCGGTGTGTTGGCCGTAATTACTGGGTGGCTCCATTCAAATGACTGATGCTGCCAAGCAGCTGCTGTCCTCCCCTATGTTCGGCTTTTATATTTCTTAAAAAATCTTTAAATTCCCCCGAAGATCAGTCTTCCCCATTCATCAACTGTGAAAATGCTCCCAGAGTGGGAATTGTGCTGGCTGAGTCGCCGAACGCCACTGGTGCCATCTCCCCTCCCCGCCCAGGGATGTTCTCACGGCTACAGCACAGACCAGAAATCAGTACAGTCTGACCTCTGGGTGCACGATTTTCATTTAATGAGAAGCCCCCGTACACGGATAGGTTGTCAATGGTAAATCAGGGAGAGGTTTTCTCTAGAGAAATTTGAGTGACAGTTCTTGAATTGTAGAGGAAAAGCATCAGGTGCTTGTTGTGCCACTCGGTAAATCCCTCCTGCATCCTCTCCAGGAGCTGGGGGAGTGTGTGTGAGAGAATATTGCCACTGATGGAGTTTTGATGAGCAATGGCCTGGCTCTAATGTAGTGGCTGGAATCTCTGGGATATTCTGCAGGTAAAACCGTTAAGCCAGCCAGCTCAAAAGTTTATTATCTGCTTTGCTGGAAAATTCCCATTCATCTATCAGTGGCTGTGTGTGAAATAAAGAGATTAGTGTGGTAACACCCCCCCCCCCGCCTTAGTTTATCCGTATGACAAATATGAAATCAGCGCTTGCAATCTGTGCTTAAAGAAAAACCGCTCCTCTGCTGAACTGACACGCCGCAGCAGAGGCCCTGCTAAATGCTGCAGCTCGCCTGGCCTGGCAGCGATGGTAGAGCGAGGGGCTTGCCCAGCAAGATGGGGCTGTTAGGAAGCGGTGAACTTGCCTTTCTTAACGTGTCTTACTCTAAAGGTCCCAGCTACATCGCTGCCCAGGGTCTTCAGCAGGTGTAGGGCTCCTCTCCCTGTCACAGAGCGTGGGGGCATCAGGGCCCTGCACCCCTCTTCCTGCGATTCACCGGGACACTCAGCCAGCCAGTAACACAGAAGGTTTATTAGACGACAGGACACAGTCCCAAGCAGGGCTCATAGGTACAACCAGGACCCCTCAGCCAGGTCCTTCTGGGAGGTTCAGGGAACTTAGACCCCAGCTTGGGGTTCCCTGCGTTGCACCCCCCAGCCCAAGACTGAAAACAAACCCCCCTCCAGCAGCGCTTTCCCCCTCTCCCGAGCTGCTCCTCTCCTTTGTTCAGTCTCCCAGGCAGAAGGTGTCACTTCTCCCAACCCCCCTCCTGGCTCAGGTTACAGCTCAGGTAGCTTCCTTCAAGGGAAGTCCCCTATCCCCAATGTAACTCCCCTGCAACATTCAAATCCGCCCTGCTTCCTGCTCCGTCACACCCCCTCTGTGCTCGAGGGTGGGGGTGGTGGCAGCCAGCAGTCTGGAAGCAGTTGTGTGCCTGTGGAGGTGCCCCGTGGTGAGCTACTGGCTCTCTCCAGGGTCCTGATCGTGCACCATTGAAGTCTTTGTGCATGGGAGGCTTGCCAGCGATCTCAGGGGCAGCGGGGTCGGGTCCCGGTTGCATGGAGGCTGAGGTGGCTACAGTGCTTCCCTGCCCTTTGCAGCGCAGAGTCAGTAATCGAAGCCAGATCCCTTGAGCCTGCTCATGTATGGAGAGCGCAGCGACTTCGCTGGGCTAACACTCTCAGCCCCTTCCTAGGCACTTCAGGGAATGACTGTTATCTCCAGCCGGGGATGGGGAAACTGCTTCGCCCCACTCAAGCAGAGAGTCTGTCAACAGCTGCCTCTCAGACCGGGGAGGGAGTCTCCTGCGCTTTCGCTCATCCTGTGGGGCCTCTGATCTTTGCCACATCAAACGCTCTTTGCAGGCCGCATCCTTCTCCTAGCTGTTGGAGTGCTGAGCACAGCTCCCTCTGGGCTGGCTCCCTGCCTCCTGGCTCTGCTGGAGGAGGTAGGTGGCTGTGGTGCTTCTCACAAAAATGCCCACAGTCTGGCAGTCCTATGGGCCTATGTCACGGAGTCTGGGGGTTCCAGCCCTGCACCCCTCTTCCTGGGACCCACAGTGACTTTTATCCAGCCAGTAAAACAGAAGGTTTGTTGGACAAGAGGAACACAGGTTACAGCAGAGCTTGCAGGCACAGTCAGGACCCCTCCACTGAGTCCTTCTGGGGGTTCAGGGTGCGTGGGATCCCAGCTAGGATCCCCTGAATTCCTCCCATAGCCAAACCCAAACTGTCCTGCCTTTCCTCCTCCGGCGAATCCTTTGTTCCCTTCTCCCGCCAGGTGCTCCCCCTCCCGCTGCCGGGTCGGGTTCAGCCTCAGCACTGTCCGTCACCTAAAGACATCCCTGCTCTCCCATTCCCATGCAGTCAGCCCCTACTCCATCACAGCCTAATCTTGCACTGCTCCTAGGGAGCCCTGGTGTGTAGGGCTGTCCGGGTCAGGCCAGGAGGGGGGTTGTGACAGTCAGGTGTGCCGGGCTGTGGGTAGGACCTTGCCAGTGAGGATATGTTCCCTTGGGTTTTGTGCCATGCTCATCTCCATGGTACCTGAGTGCTGCATTCTAGGCTAGAGATTATAAATATACAAATAGCAGATGGCTTGGGCCAGTGCGAGGCTGCGTTGGTCCAGCCATGTGTGAGGGATGCAGCGGTGCTCAGAGAACATGGTGACTATCACGGTGTTAGAAAGACAGGATACCAAAAGCCTAGGATTACCACCATTGGCCAGGCCCGGATTCACATTGCATTTCGGACAAGGGCTGGGCTGGCGGCTTCGGAGGAGTTACAGGAGAGACCTAGTGGACAATACCGAACCTGCCCCTAGGAAAGTTCCTTCCTGACCTTACAGTTAGTGATGGCTCATGCCCTGAAGCACGAGCATTTATAGCCCTGCTTCTCATGCTACTTGCAGAGGATCTCATTGCCCGTAGGCACATCTCGACTTAGTTTGGCTCTTACTCTAGACCTCCACTCTGCCACTTAGTCTTGATGCTCTGGGCAGGCTGCTAAGTTAAAGGAGGGTTTTTTAATGCTTTAGTGAGTTTTTTTGTTTGTTTTCTGGGCTTCTTTTTCAGGTCTAAGAGGAAGGGAGAAATTTAAGGAGCAGAACAATCTAAAGCATCTAAAATTCCACACGCATAGTATGTCCTCTGGATAGAGTCGCTGACTGCATGGGTGCTCCAGGGCTGGAGCGCCCATGGCAAAAAGTTGTGCTATTGCTCAGCACCCCCACAGTGGAGCCAATCATCCTCCCCTCCCTCCCAGCATGGATCAGCTGTTCAGCAGTGGGGTGAGGCATGCTCAGGGGAGGAGGTGGGAAGAGGAGGGTGAGGTGGGGCATGGGGAAGTGGTGGATGTGGGGGCGGGCAAAGCAAGGGTTGAGCCCACCCTGGGGAAATGAAGAGAGCCCGTGCCTGTGGCTAACAGTAAAATATTCCAGTTCAGAGGTCGATGATCTAGTTGTGTGTGTGTGTGTGTGAGAGGCGAAGTGAGCTGCGAAGTAAGTGTGGTGTGTGTGTGTGTGTGTGTGTGTGAGAGCAAGCGAGCTGCGGAGTGTGTGTGTGAGAGAGCGAGCGAGCTGTGGAGTGTGTGTGTGAGTGAGAGAGAGCGAGCGAGCTGCGGAGTGTGTGTGTGTGTGTGTGTGAGAGCGAGCGAGCTGCGGAGTGTGTGTGTGTGAGATCTGCAGAGTGTGTTGGAACTAGGCGAGCCGTACCGGGGGCAGAGGTTAGCAGTGAGTGTGTTTGGAGGGACAGAAGAATGCCCTGGCATGATGCACAGGCTCCTTGCCACCCAGGGGTTGAATGCGTTCCCTCCCTTGGTAACAACTTCTGTTACCCTTGTGTCTCTGGGCTCTGGTAAGGGCCCGGACCCTTGGTGCAAGGTGCTGTTCAAAGAAGTGCTAACAGTCTCAGTCCCATAGGGCTCAGAGCAGCTCCTCCTCTTTTAACCTTTGTCTTGTGGTAGCACTGAAGGGTCTCGCCCAGGTTGGGCCCATTGCCCCAGGTGCTCACAGCCTCTGCCCCAGAGAGCATAACGTCTAGCTAGTTGTGAGCTAACTGATGCAGGAGACAAACGGGGTGGGGTGGGGGGGGTGGCCAGTAAACAGGTGGGGGAGGCTGACAGGAGCACGGTCTGCGGAGGAGGCAGCAGTCTGCCCGCCCGTTATCGGCAGGGTGCGTCTCTTCAGCTGCAAAACGGGCAGTTTCCAGTGCGGGGTGCCAGGGTCTCTGAGACATGGCCCTTGGCCTGGGCAGCTCCTGCGCTCAGAAGCCCTGCGCAAAGGGCAGCAGGCAGGGGATCAGTGCAAAGCAGGTGCTGTTTTTTCCAGGCGCCTTTTATCACTGAAGCTCTGGCTGATTGCCTGCAGCCAAGGGGGGAACAAGGCACTGCCGGCATAGCAGGCTGGGTGCAGTTGGGCATCCCTCCTGGGGGGGAGCCATGTCCTGAGTCAGGTCAAGCTTTCCTGGGACAGCCCCTCGTTGGGCTGGCTGAGTGACCTCCCCAGGGCCCCCGCCAGCTCCCGTTTGCTTTGTCTTCACACTGAGGGCTGGTTGAAGAGCTCTCCTGCGTCACCCCTCGCCCTGCCTCCGCTTCACGCCGGGCTCCCCAGCTTACATAAGCTCTGTGTTCTGGCAGAGAGACGCTGCCTGAACAAGTGTTTAGTAAAACTGATTTGTGGCTGAGTTATTTTGAGACCCCAGGGGAGAGAAATGGCAGCCAAACACTGCAGTATTTTAAACTGCATCACTCATCTACCCGGATTAATGCATTACAGCTTCCCGGGGAGAGCGACGGAGACGGGCTCTCAGGACCCGTTATTTAGTTAGTTTAGTTAGGGAGTGTAACTTGGACGGGCTCGCTCGGATGGTGACGATCACAGAGTGCCCCCCTCTCCTCCCATGTTTCAGAGGGGGCCTTTTAGGTTTGGTCGGGCTCATTTTGTGCTTTAAAAACCAATTGGTTTTAAAGGGTGCTTCCTTCTTACACTTTTAGTGGGCACCAGAGGCAGAGAAAGGATCCAAAGTGGCCCCTGAATTGCTGCACAGTCTGCTCAGGTTTTGAGGTTTCTACATGAGGCAGTCTCCACTGGAGTTAGTCGCCTTCCTCCGTCCGGCAGTGAGGGCTTGGAGGCTTTAGCTGCACTGTAGAAACGCTGCGCTGTTCATGTGCTGATTTAAGAACCTGGATACTCTCTCAGCTACTTTTTAAAATCATTCTGTTTTTTATAAAACCCTCATCATCGTTAGAACCAATTAGCAGCAAAATATTTCCCCCTTTCTCTTGCTGCTGCAGAAGGAGCATAAACATTTGCAAGTACTACAAAAATATTGGCTGTGGTTTGTAATTTCTCTGCCTTGCGGGGGGTGAGCCGAATCCGGGCCCCTCCCCTCCAGGTGAGAATGAGTTACAAGTCCAGCCATGTTATTTCCCAGAGTCCCTTGCTGCGTAGGGTGAAGCAGGGCAGGACATCCTGAATGCAGGTCACGCAATGGCTGCAGCCCTAGTGTTGCGGAGCCGGTCACGTTGGAAAGCCTGGCTAATGTGTCTGCTCAGTTCAGACTGGAGGCAAATGTGCAGCAAAAAGCAAATTTCTGATGGCTTCAATTTCAGCAAAAAGCATATTTCCTCCCTGCTACCAAATGTGGGCCCATCTGTTCACTTTGCGTGTATTGCTGCCTGGAGAGCCGGTGCCCTCCTTGCCTTTGCTCCTGTGTCTCTTCTCAGAACTGCTGGGCCTGGGGGCATGGGGGCGACCGCACAAGGCCGTGTTTTGGGCAAGCCCTTTCCCCCTTGAACACAGCTGGCCTCAGAGGCAGCCGCACTTGATGGTCTGATAACTGGTCTTCCTGGGGAGATGAGGAGGATGGCGTGAGTTGCACCCTCAGCAAGTTTGCAGATGACACTAAGCTGGGAGGAGTGGTAGAAACACTGGAGGGTTGGGACAGGATACAGAGGGACCTAGACAAATTAGAGGATTGGGCCAAAAGAAACCTGATGAGGTTCAACAAGGACAAATGCAGCGTCCTGCACTTAGGACAGAAGAATCCCATGCACTGCTACACGCTAGGGACCGAATGGCCAGCCAGCAGTTCTGCAGAAAAGGACCTAGGGGTTACAGTGGACGAGAAGCTGGATATGAGTCAACAGTGTGCCCTTGTTGACAAGAAGTCTAATGGCATTTTGGGCTGTATAAGTAGGGACATTAATAGCAGATCGAGGGATGTGATCATTCCCCTCTATTTGACTTTGGCGAGGCCTCATCTGGAGTACTGTGTCCAGTTTTGGGCCCTGACTATGAGGAGATGTTGGAAAGGTCCCAGCGGAGGGCGTAACAAAATGCTTAAGGGGGTTTGGAACATGCTGTGATGGCAGGAGGAAGGCGGGGTGGATTGACAAGGGGAATGTGTTCAGTTTTACTGGGACTGTCTGCATGGGGGATAGGCGAGAGGCAGGGGTGACTTATTTGAGGAGGATACCCTGAGCTGTAACCCGACGAGGGGGGAAGGCAATGCCTTGCCTGGAGAAATGGGCAAAGGAAGGAGGAAGCGGGGAGGGAGGAGTGAGATGGGTGGAGGATTTTTATTTCAGGTCTTTGGCTGGCTGGGGAATCGAAAGAGAACCCTGAGTTGGAGTCTAAGTTTCTTTCTTCGAAGGGTTTGCTCATATCCAGTTCCAGGTAGTGTGTGCGCGCCGCGTGCACAGCCTGCTCGAGAACTTTTTACCCTAGCAATACACTCGGCGGGTCGGCTGGCGCCCCCTGGAGTGCGCGCACCACGGCGCCGCAATAACCACCAGTCGCGACCCGGCCACCCTTCAGTTCCTTCTTAACCCGCCCGGTCGGCGTCGTGAACAGTGGAGTGCAGTTACCTGACCTCGGCATTTTCCCCTAGCTACTCGCTCGTTTTTGTTTCTTTGTTTATTTAATCGTTCTTGTTTTACATAGTAATTAGTGTTATGACAGTTTAACGTTAATAGGTTGTTATGTTTTGTTAGTAATAGTTTTCGCGGGGCTGGGGGCTCTTCCCCTACCCGCGCCCGTACCGTAGCCAATGCCTGGCTCGCCGGGCTTTAAGCAGTGTTCGGCCTGCAAATAGCCAATGCCGACAGGAGATTCCCACGACTCCTGTCTTAAGTGCTTGGGGGAATCGCACTTATCTCTAAGTGCCCGATTTGCAGGCATTTAAAGCCGCATACGAAGAAGGAGCAGGACGCTAGACTCTGGCAGCTCCTTATGGAAGCGCACTAGCACCCTCTGGTTCGTCTCCGCCACCGGCACCTACTAGCCAGCAAGTGTAGTGACGGCCCCTCGGACCGTTCGGCACGTCGAGCATACCCGCGAAGGCTCCTCGGCACCGGGCGCAGCCGACGGCCGCAAGGAAGCCCCACGCCGCCTCCCCTCTCGAGGTCAAAGTCGGCTAAGCCTCGGACCAGCTCCTCTTGCCCGCGACCGCAGGCAGAGACTGCAACCAAGGGCAGACCGCCCGGCACCAGGCCCCGGTTGCCACGCCGCCTAAACCGGCCCCTTTGACTCCAGCCCACGAGGGGCCGTCGAGTCGGCGCCTGAAGTCCCCGGCACCGGCCGTGGTCGAGCTAACCTTGCTCTCGAGCGCCGGAGACTTTTCAGCGGCAAGAGAGACCTTATTGCCCTCACTGACCCGGCACCGCCCGTGCCCTCGGCACCGCCGATCCGTGCGACTCTTCCCAGAGGCAGCCGCTCTTAACCGCAGCCGCCCTCTGTCACAGCTCCGGAGGCTGCCGCTCGGGTCCATCCCGTCGCCGCCCGCATCTCGGCGTCGCTCCCGCTCGCGCGGCAGCTCGGCCTCGCGGCACCGCTCACCTTGGCACTGCTCACCTCGGCACCGCTCGCCGTCGCGGCACTGCTCACCTCAGCACCGCTCACCATCGCGGCACCGCTCACCACGACGCCGGTCCGCCTCTTGCTCCCCGTCCCGCTATTCGCGGCACCGGTCGAGCTCCCGGCACCCAGAAGGACCTGACTGAGGGATCCTGTTTGTGCCTACAAGCCCTGCTTGGGACTATGTTCCTGTTGTCTAATACACCTTCTGTTCTACTGCCTGGCTGAGAGTCACAGTGAATCGCAGCAAGCCGGAGGTGCAGGGCCTTGTCTCCCCCGAACTCCAGGACACATGACTTATGAGGAGAGGCTGAGGCAACTGGGATTGTTTAGCCTGCAGAAGAGAAGAGTGAGGGGGGATTTGATAGCTGCTTTCAACTACCTGAAGGGGGGGTTCCAAAGAGGATGGAGCTCAGCTGTTCTCAGTGGGGGCAGAAGACAGAACAAGAAGTAATGGTCTCAAGTTGCTGTGAGGGAGATTTAGGTTGGATATTAAGAAAAACTTTTTCACTAGGAGGGTGGTGAAGCACTGGAATGGGTTACTTACGGAGGTGGTGGAATCTCCTTCCTTAAGAGGTTTTTAAGGCCAGGCTTGACAAAGCCCTGGCTGGGAGATTTAGTTGGGAATTGGTCCTGCTTTGAGCAGGGGGTTGGACTAGATACCTCCTGAGGTCCCTTCCAACCCTGGTATTCTATAATTCTGTGTGGCAGCAGGAGCCAGTCCATGATGAAACAGATGGGGATATGGAAGCCCTGACAGGCCTTGTTGACCAAGAAACAGAGAAAAGCCAGCCTGGTTCTCCGGGGCAAGGGTGGCTTGCGGGGGATGTGGAGCTAAGCTCTGCTCTTTCTGCCTCCCATCACAGGCGGGCTGGGCAGTCGTACCATGCACAGTGATTCCAGTCTGGTTTCTGGCCAGGGACAGGGCTAGTCTGTGCTTTTCCTTGTGTTCACTGCCAGAGCCCACAGTCTTTCTGGCTTGGCTGAGCTTATGGTGCTGGCTAACAGGGGTCAGTGTAGAGCCAGGCAAAAATCTTCTTCGCTTCCCCTGACCCCAAACGAGAGGACTCCAAGGCCAGGAAGGAATCCCCACCCTGTATATAGCATGGCCGGGTCCTGAGCGTCAGCCCCCTTCGTTTGTGCCACTCCATCTGTCTCAGGTGGCCTTTCCGAGTTCCTTGGCATCGTGGCAGAGGCTGAGCTGTGCTGAGGGGTGGAGGGGGCTGGACCAGAAAGGGGCTGGTGTGGTTAGGGCACTGGACATGCCGGTGACTGAGGCAGGCAGCTCAGGCACTGTGGGTTTGATTCCCAGTTCTGCCCCCGCCTCCGTCGCTCAGTTTCTGTGGGGCCTGAGGACCAGCTGTGTCATGGGGATGATGCTCCTTCCTTTGTGTCTGTCTGGTTAGGTGGCGAGTGCTCTGGTGCAGGGCCCGTCCTAGCTCGGTGCCTGTGCAGCCCCTGGAGTACTGGGGCTGGGGCCTTGGCTGTCAGCTCCAGGCCCTTTGAGTAACCCCAGGATTGGGCCCTGCCCTGGTCCCCAACACCCTCGTCCCAGAGCGCCAGGCAGGGTCTGGGTGCCTGGTGCCAACGCTCTGCCTGGTGACTTTCCAGCCACACGCCTGAGTCTCAGCGCTGAGGTTCCTGCCTGTTTGCCGCTCGACTTGTTGCGACTCATTGAGGCGTGAAGGCTGCAGAGCGGGAAATCCTCTTTCTAGTTCAGGTCATCGAGAGGATGTCTGGGTGCTGCTGCTGCTCCTCCTCCTCTCTCCAGCATTCTCCGCGCTGCAGAGGAGCCTCCCTCGATGGCACGGCCCAGCTTTAACGCGCCCTGAGTTTGGGAGCACAGTTCAGAGGTGCATGGGAGGCAGTGAGGCCGGGAGCCACCCAGCAGAAGAATGGTGCAAAAGCAGCTTTTCCTTTGGAGAGCGACTGTGCAGCTTGGTAACCCTCCCCCTTCCTCTGTGTGTTGGGCTTTCCCCATAGCGCCGGCCTTGGGCTCCAGCTTCCCCTTCCCAGGCTGAGCCCTGGGTCCTCTCGTGGGGCTCTGGAAATGCAAATCTCCTGCAGCGGGTGAAACTGTTGAGTTGTGGGCAGCCTCAGTCAGACGAGGGCCCCCCCTCCCCTGATGGCAGTGGGGAAGGAGGAAATAAAAGGCATGGCGGTGCACACCTGCCCCTCGTTGTCCCCTGGCTTTCCAAGCTGAGTCAAAGTGGGCCCTTCAGCAGAACCTACAAGGGGGAAGGGGTTGTCCCTCTCTCTGTGTTCCTTGTATTCTCACAGGCAGTGAGCTCTGGAAAGGAAGAGGAGCAGTGTAGCTGTGCCCCTGACGCTGGGTGTGGGGAGGCAGCACGTGGAGGAGGAGAGGATGCAAAGGGGCAGAGATGGGACCGGGGCTCTTCGAGACAGGACAGAGCCGTCTGCCCTCTCTAGTTCCTCGAGCGCTGCCTGTTGCTGCTGAGTCCCATTTCGGTGCAGCCTGGGAGACCAGCCAAACCTTCCCTCTCCTTCCTCCCGTCCCCTCCGTGCTGGAGGACCAGGCTCTCCCTCAGCCAAGCCAGCTCTGATCCACAGGGACCCGGAGCGGAGAACGGGCAGGTCTGAATCCTTCCTCCGTAACGGGGCGCCAGGAACTCCTGGGGTATTTCTAAGCTGTAAGGGAGGGTCTGTGTTGGCTGCGAGGGGGCTGGGGAGTGAGCAATGGTCAGGTGAGTTGGCAGGGTGAAGCAGCATCCTGCGTGGTGCGGGGGTGTGACGATGTTGTTCTGGTGGGACCCCATGAGAGTGCCAAATCAGGACCAATTGCTCAAACAGGGCAGTCACAGCCAAGGCTGGGGTTTTCCACCTCTAAGGCAACCAAACCAGCCAACAAAAGACTTCGGTTTCA
The DNA here is from genome assembly GCF_003597395.2 of Chelonoidis abingdonii. Taxonomy (NCBI): domain Eukaryota; kingdom Metazoa; phylum Chordata; order Testudines; family Testudinidae; genus Chelonoidis; species Chelonoidis abingdonii. The sequence goes on along the minus strand of NC_133769.1, from coordinate 11,029,903 downwards.
CCCACTGGCTAACTGCAAGTCACACAAGCAATTTCCTAAGACACTCAGTCTCCCAGTATCACCACCAGTCCCACAAGTCCTGGGGATGAATGGTTATGAAACAACCAACACCCCAGTAAAAGAAAAGGTTCTCCCGATCCCAAAGGACCAAGCCCCAGACCCAGGTCAATTCAATACGTTTATTAGAGAATATTTAAATAAGGATGATACACAGAGTTTGGCATGTCAGTCATTAGTCATCGGGGCAACACACAGAGTATGGGGGGCGCTGGTATTTGGTTATGGGTAGCATATAGTACATACAGTCTGTAATGTCCCAATGCGGGGTGTACGGTGGGTGGGGTCAAAGTATAGTAGGGGAGCAGTGAGGGTACATCGCTCATCTAATGGGTTACACATAGTCATGATTAGCAAGCAGGCCGGGTAATGGGGACAGGGTGACCCTCACGAGGTGGAATCCAGTCGGTGGGTTCAGGACTCAGGGGATGTAGTTTGTAGGGGGGTTGTAAGGGTTCCCCTCCCTCCGTGGGTGGCGTGGAGCACATCGGCTCATCCTGTACTGGCGGTGACCGGTGATGATGTTCGGTGTAGATGTCCTATACACCTGAGATCTTACCCACAAATCACGCTGTTGCCAATCCTTTAGAATCTAAAAATCTAAAGGTTTATTCATAAAAGGAAAAAGATAAAGATGAGAGCTAGAATTGGGTTAAACTGATCAATTACATACAGTAATGGCAAAGTCCTTAGTTCAGGCTTGTAGCAGAGATATGAAGTAAACTGCAGGTTTAAATTGAGTCTCTGGAGAACATCCCCCGCTGGGATGGGTCATCAGTCCTTTGTGCAGAGCTTCAGATTGTAGCAAAGTCCCTCCAGAGGTAGAAGCAGGACTGAAACAAAATGGAGAGTGAGGCCTTCGCCTTATATAGATTTTTCCAGGTGTCCGAACACTCCTTTGTTCCTACTGTGGAAAGTACAGCAAAATGGAGTTTGCAGTCACATGGGCCAGTTTCTGCACACCCTTGCTCAGTCACAAGGCGTAATTCGCCTCCTCTCAATGGGTCAATTGTGTAGGTGATGGTCCTAATGGCGATCAAGCAGGCTAAGCTGAGCTGACACCAGCTTGTCTGGGGGTCTCCCAGAACTGCAGCACCAATTTGAAACACAGACAGCATACAGCCATATTTCATAATTTCAACTACAAAATGATACAGACACACAGACAGCATAATCATAACCAGTAACCTGTAACCTGGTCTTAGACACCTTATATGTCCCCTTTACATAGGATTTGGTGCCACTACAGAATCTTGGTGCAACCCATGTTTTATATGGTCCCAGTTTATATCAATAACGTCACAGGGTGACTGCGCTTAGAAATCCTAAGCCTGGCTTACTGCTGTGCTACTGATCGGGGGCGCTGCGGTTTTTGGGGCCCATGTGGAGATGCCTTAAGGGTCCTAATCTGCAATATGGGCTGAGCCTCGCTGACCAGACTCCTGTCAGGTGTCTCAGTTGGCCCCTGAACACTCCTCAGTCCTAGCTGGTGTTGGGCTTGGGCCCCTCCACGCCAGAAGGGTGCCGACGACCTGAACGGTCCTGCCTCAGCGGATGAGTTGGATGGGAACTTTCCACGTCTAAACCTCACAACGGTCAAATCTCCAGCGAATGCGAATATGGGGGCAGGACATGATGGAGAGGGGAGCTGCTGTGTCCAGGCCCCTGCCTGGGAGCACCCTCCTTATCTGCCCCCCTCCGCTGATCTCTTCCCTGTGGCTCTCTGCTGCATGCTCCAGCTTTAAAGAACCCCTAGTAGCAAGGGCCTGAGGACAGGCAGTTTGGCCTGCAGAGCAGAGGGCTGGAGGCCTTGTTGTGTCTGGTGGCCAGGGCCACATCTGCCCTGGAGTTGGGGAGGCAGGTCTCCAGGCACCGGCCTGGGCACTGAGTCATGGCCTGCCTGCACTTGGATTTCCACCCACCCCAACTCAGGGCAGGACAGAAAATAGGAGAAGGGAAGGGGGACACAAGAGCAACATCTGGTTCCATCCGCTAGGAATTAATCAAAGGTTTCTAAGAAGTCCGACCAGAACTTTCTACCTTTGAACTGGTAGCTGTGCCTTGCCATGCATCCCCTAACACTAGAGTCAATTCCATCGTGGCCAGGGCACGTGCCTGCAGTTGTTGATCATTGTGCTTAACCCTCGGCTACAGGCCCCGGAGCAAGCGCCGGCGGTGTGTCCGGGAACACGAGTGCAGGTGTGCCTCGATGGGAAGGGAGCAGGAACCCGCGGCTCATGGCAGAGGTGCCTCTTGTGGATATAGCCCGTGACTTCGCGCTGATGCTTCTTCCCCCCCGCAGCACAGCCTCACCAGCTGTCCCAGCTGCTCTTCTCTGCACCCTCTCTAGTCTGTCAATCCCTTTCTGGGGCCCTGGGTGGAGGCTTGCAGGACACCCTGCCCACCGACATGAGGCCTCTGCACCTGCACTTTGAAAGCTGTGCTCTCCCCCTCCTGGTCACTGCTTCCCCTAGGCGTGCTAGCCGCGTGCCTGCCAACCGGGGGCTCCTGCCCATGTCTCTAACCCCTTCGGCTGATCTCTCTGCCCTCACAGGTGTTAGCAGCTCCACCCTGGTCAGAACTGGGTGGGTTTCGCTGTGCACATGGTTACAAGAGACAGGATAAACCTGTGAAATCCCAGTGCTGGCAGAGGCTTTTGCCATCTGCCCCGGAGATAGCCCTGGGCCAGCGGGGTGGTGGCTGAGCTACCCGGAAAGTGGCTGCTGTCTCACATTTGTTAAACTCCTGCCAGGCTCCCTTGAAATATTTTGCGTCCTTGGGAGCCAGCCCAGCGGAGAAAATGCTTTGCTGCCTGATGCTGCACCTCAGCTCTGCAGTCTCCCACTTGGTGGGAAAGGCAGCGGGCTGGGGGGTGTCCTAGGGAAGTGGGGAGGGCTGCGTTGCCAGGTTTGTACCCACGGGAAGGGAGGTGCATAGCCAGGTGAGACCCTCCCACTTGGGACCAGCCCCCAAACCTGGCAATCTCTGGAGGAATGGGGCGAAGACCCCAGCCCGTGGCTCAGACAGCCCTGATTCTGGGAAAAACCCAGTCCAGCCTCCCCCAGGGCCATGCATGGGCGTGGGTCTCCTCAGCAGGGAACCGCAGGCAGCTGGCAGTGCGGAAGGGAGGCCAGTGGCTGTCACTGGGCACTGCTAACCCACTTTGTGCTCCTGGCGGCTGCTATCCCCACTGGGCGGATGCAAGTGCCCGAAGGCCCCAGTGGCGCAATGTACAGGACTCTGCCGCCTGCCCCTCGCTGGGCTGGGCAGGAGAAGAGCTGCAACGTACTGCTGGCCAGGCCCTGCTCCCCTAAGGGACAGCGGGAGATGGGCTGGGGTGACGATGCAATCTGGCCTTGGAAAGGACCCTGTTGGGGTGCTTGGGCCCCAGTCGCAGGGGTCCGGGTTCAGGGCTCTGGAGCGAACTAGACCCAAGTGCAGGCTGGGCTTCCCCCAGACAGACTCTAGCTTGGGTGGGTCCTGCACTGCCGTGGCTGCTGGCGAAGGGGTGCAGGGCCAGGCCGCTTCCTGGCCTCTCGATGGTCTCCTGTCCACCCAAGAGGGAGGGGCCGCGGAGCCTGAGGCCTCGTGGGCAGGGAGAATAGAGCACCAAGGACAGTGCTGCCGAGTGGGTCGAGGGCAGGGGGCTGGCAGCATTGCAGCCACCTACGAGACCAGGCTAGCGGAGCATCGGGGCAGGGAGTGAAGAAGGATTCTGGGGCAAGGTGGGGGAAGAGGCCCCCCAGCCATGCTCCTGATTTGGTAGCTGCCTTATGCCACAGGCTGTAGTGTTAGGAGCTGTAACGGGGAGCTGAGCAGGGGCCAGTTCTGGGCCCCGCTCTGGACACAGCGCTGGCTTCTCCCCAGGCAGGGTGAGGACGGGAGCTCTGAGATTGCTCGAGCACCCGGCATGGAGGCTTGTGAGTGGGAGAAACAGCAACCTGGTCTCTCCCATTCATTCTCCTCCACATTCCCAGGGTGTAAATGCCCCCACCCCTGCAGCCCTGGCCCTTAACTCTCTCCAGGCTGAGCGGGTCCTTCTGTGCCTCTATGCGTGGCCCAGCGCGGCTGGGTAGGATGAGTGTCCCCTCCCCATGCACCTGTCAGGGCGGTGGCAGCCCACAAGATCCCAGCCAGTATGTGTTCTCTGGGACCCGGCCGCGGCGTGACTCTCCAGTGCTCCCCATCCCCATTTCTCGCCCAGCTTCAGCCTTGCCTCCATCAGGCCAGGCGCTCGGGAAGGAAGCGGGCTGGGAGAGGGGTTGTGTTTCCTTCCAGAGTGCAGCCCCCACTGTGCTCACTCGCCTTGCAAAGTGGGTCACGTGGATATGCTGGGGAACATCCACCGTGAAAGCAAACCTGTGCCTGCTTCCCCAGGGTCATTAATATGTGGAAGCACTGGAGGGAGATTTTGCTGCAGAAAACACTTTCTTTCTGATTTATTCACCTATTTCCTCCAGATGATTTTTATGCTGCGAGATCAGGTCCAAGAAACTCCTGCGCTAGAGAGAAGTGTGCCAGGCAGGGCTGGTGACGTGGGGAGTGTTGCTTCTGGGAACAATGGCTTATGAGGGAGCTGAAGTGGATGCTGGTGGAGGGGGGAGAGGCTGCTGCTTTGGTCGTGTGGGGCGAAGGGGCTGAGTGGTGCTGGGCATGGCCAAGCATGGGACCATGGAGACTAGGGTCTCCTCTCAGACACACTCCCGGGAAGGCATGAGGATGGCTGTTCAGAAGGAAGCTGGCGGCTGATCTAATTGGCCAGATTTTGATAAACGGGGCAGAAAAGTTGAAGCAGCTGAATTAGGATTGTGCAGTAGAAATGGGGGAGCTAGTGGGTGTGGGGTGAGGGTCCTGGTGGGCAGGAGGGGTCGGATTTGGGGAGGGTTCCCCCTTCCCTTGCTTGGGGCTGCCACATTCCACTGGCAGAGAACTCAGCGGGGAGCTGCGTTCTAATCCCACTTTTGCTGGGCCATCTGCCTTTGCAGGGTGCACTGTCCCGGGGAGAGAGCAGGGAGTCGGGCGCTCTGGGGTTCTGTTCTTGGCTCTGCTACTCACTTTGTGGCCTTGGACTTTGCCTCTGTTTAGCTTCCCCAAGCATGCGTCACTGGGGGCAGGCAGAATGAAGTGCTCCGGAAACCTCACATCTCAAACAAGGTGGGCTATGATTCCCCTCCCCTTCCATGACGCCTACAGAAACATGAACTAACTCCTCTGTCCACCTGTTTAATCTCGACCTCCTGAGTGAGCTGCTCCACCTACGTGGTCCACAACCTCTTTCTCTTCATACTTGGTGTGATGTTATTGATATAAACTGGGACCATATAGAACATGGGTTGCAACCAAGTTTCTGTAGTGGCACCAAATTCTGTGTAAAGGGGGTCATATAAGGTGTCTAAGACCAGGTTACAGGTTACTGGTTATGATTATGCTGTCTGTATGTCTGTATCATTTTGCAGTTGAAGTTATGAGTATTAGCTCTATACTGTCTGTACTTCAACTTTGTGCTGTAATTCTGGGAGACATCCCAGACAAGTTGGTGTTAGCTCTGCCTAGCTTGGCACTGTGACTAGGTGGCATCCAGTTAGTGTCGTAGCAGAATCCCAGAGACCAGACAATTCTGGTGCTTGTAGTTTGCCAGTTGCTGATGTGTGGTTGATAAAGGGTGTAGCAACTCTGTCTGCTCAGGGTGATACCCTAGCCAGGGCACAAGGAGAGCAGAAAGGTAATTTAATTGTGTTGCCTACTGACAGTTTAACAACTTGTAGCAAGAAGGAAAAGATTCCTGAACTTGTTCATGGCCAAGGGAAGGAGAATGCTTCTAACCTGTTATCTAGAAAGTCTATAGATTTGCCTGGAAGGGGATTGTGTAGGAATCCGCCTGATGGGCCAGAGGTGATTCTGGATGTAAGGGAGACCCAGAAAGAGTCTGTGGTGGCTCAGGAAAGTGTTCCTTTAGAGCAAGCCCTGGGTGAAAGGGGTAAGGGCAGAAGTTCTGAGAGGGGTGAATTGCTGCTTAGAAAAGCTCTTGGGGAAAGGAATCCTCATGGTAGCCTGTGCAAGCAGTTTACTGCAACTGAAGGGTGTGAAAGTGATTTAATCGAGGAAGTTTTAGTTCCTAACAGCCAGAAGTTTTCTGTTGTGAGTGGATCCTCTGACTTTCCTTTTGAAAGATCCAGTGTGGGTAGCTTTGAGAAGGTCTCAGATGGAATAGAAGCTGTTAAGAAAGTTGAACAGCCCTATAATCACGTGGCTGTGTGTGGCCAGCTTGTTGGGAAGACAATGGTGTTGGAACAGGAATGTCTCCATGCTGATTCTGTGAGTGAGCAGCCTGTGCTTCAGGATCTAAGGACAGATTCCGTTACTGGTATTTCAGAGCAAAACAGTTTTAATGGCTGAACGCTTGAGGATGCAGGGGAGAGCCAGCAAACTCTCTGTGACGATGCGGTTTTGGTGGGACCCAACTGAGAGTGCCAGTTCAGGACCAATTGCTCAAACAGGCCAGTCACAGTCCAAGGCTGGGGTTTTTCCACCTCTAAGGCAAACCAAACCAGCCAGACAAAGAGGACTTTGGTCTCACCCCACTGGCTAACCACAAGTCACACAAGCAATTTCCTTAGACACTCCAGTCTCCCAGTATCACCACCAGTGCCACCTGTCCTGGGGATGAATGGTTATGAAAATCAACACCTCAATAAAAGACAGAGGTTCTCTCGATCCCAAAGGGCCAAGCCCCAGACCAGGTCAATATACACATCAGAGCTTACCCACAAATCATGCTGTTGCCAGTCCCTAGAATCTAAAATCTAAAGTTATTCCCCGCCCCCCCCCCCACCCCCCCCCCCCCCCCCCCCCCCCCCCCCCCCCCCCTCCAACCATGTCATAAAGGAGAAAAGATAGAGATGAGAGCTGGAATGGTTAAATGGAATCAATTACATACAGTGATGGCAAAGTTCTTAGTTCAGCTTGTAGCAGTGAATGGAGTAAACTGCAGGTTTAAATCAAGTCTCTGGAAACATCCCTGGCTGGATGGTCATTTAGTCCCTGGGTAGAGCTTCAGCTTGTAGCAAAGCCTCTCAGAGGTAAGAAGCAGGATTGAAGACAAAATGGAGATGAGGTGTGCGCCTATTATAGGCTCTTCCAGTGTAAGAACACTTCTTGTTCTTACTGTGGAAAGTTACAGCAAAATGGAGTCTGCAGTCACATGACCAGTTTCCGCACATGCGCTGAGTCACAGGGCGTAACTGCCTCTCTCGAGGGTCAGTTGTGTAGGTGAGGTCTTAATGGGCATCCAGCAGCTAAGCTGACTGACACCAACTTGTCTGGGTGTTCCCAGAACGCAGCACCAATTTGAAATACAGACAGTACACACCAATATTCATTAACTTCAACTGCAAAATGATACAACATACAGACAGCATAACATAACCAGTAACCCATAACCTGTCTTAGACACCTTATAATGACCCCTTTACATAGATTGATGCCACTACAGAACCTTGGTGCAACCATTCTATATGCCCAGTTTATATCAATAACGCACAGTCAGGGCCCATGCCCGTTCACCGGGCTTCAAACTTGCGCGGCCTTCATCGCCGATCCTCACAAGAGAGCCGCACGACTCCTGTTAAAGTGTCTGGGAAAATCCACTGCGGGACAAGTCCAAATCTGCAATGCGTTCATCGCCCAGGCGAAGAAAGAGCGAGACTTCGCTCAAGGCAACTCTGATGGAGGCAGCTCTAACTCCTCCATCCTCGCACCGACTCTGGCACTCGGGGACGAGTGCTCCTCCGCACTGGAACGCACGGTTCCAGAAGACTACTTGCACCAGCCTTCACCGGCTCAACCCTCTGGCAGGACCGATCCCTTCCCCAAGGACAAGAAGCACAAGGCTTCTGCGGCACCGTATCTGTGCCGCAGTCGGAGCGTACATCTAAGACGGACACCAAAGTCCTGTAGTGGCACCAACTTATGTAAAGGGGTCATATAAGGTGTCCAAACCATATTAGGTTGCTGGTATGATTATGCTGTCTATATGGATATCATTTTGTAGTTGAAGTTGACTATAGCTCATATCATGTTGTACTTCAACTTTGTGCTGTAATTCTGGGAGACATCCCAGACAAGTTGGTGTTAGCTCTGCCTAGCCTGCTGGATGGCCCATTAAGGACCATCAGCTACACAATTGACCCATCGAGTGGAGGCAGATACGCCTAGTAACTCAGCAGGGTGTTCAGGGACTGGCCCATGTGACTGCAGACTCCATTTTGCTGTAATTTTCCACAGTAAGAACAAAGAAGTGTTCTTACACCTGGAAGAGCCTATATAAGGCTGATGCCTCATCTCCATCTTGTCTTCAATCCTGCTTCTTACCTCTGGAGAGACTTTGCTACAAACTGAAGCTCTGAACCAAGGACTGAATTACCCATCCCAGCCGGGATGTTCTCCAGAGACTTGATTTGAACCTGTAGTTTACTCTATCACTGCTACAAGCCTGAACTAAGAACTTTGCTATCACTGTATATAATTGATCCCATTTAACCAATTCTAGCTCTCATCTCTATCTTTTTCCCTTTATGAATAAACCTTTAGATTTTATATCGAGCTGGGTCTGGGGCTTGGTCCTTCGGGATCGAGAGAACCTTTTCCTTTTACTGGGGTGTTGGTTTTCATAACCATTCATCCCCAGGATGAGTGGGACTGGTGGTGATACTGGGAGATTGGAGTGTCTAAGGAAATTGCTTGTGTGACTTGTGGTTAGCCAGTGGTGTGAAAACGAAGTCCTCTTTGGCTGGTTTGGTTTGGTTTGGTTTGCCTTAGAGGTGGAGAAACCCTAGCCTAGGGCGGTAACTGCCCTGTTTAAGCGATTTGTCCTGAACTGGCACTCTCAGTTGGGTCCCGCCGGAACCACGTCGTCACACTTGGTCCAGCACTTATTATGGACAGCAGCAGTTCCACTTGCAGAAGAGTAATTGCCAGGATCGATAGTCTTTCCTTCGTTGAAAATCTGCAGCCCTTTGGTTCCCTCCAGCTGTCTGGGTCTGCCCTTTTCCCAGGACACTTGAGACATAATGGTTGCTGTGCCCTGGGTTCACATCACCTGGTCCCACTGCGCTGCGTGTGTTTTGGATTCCCCAGTGTTCCCATCCTGGCTCTTTATTCTTTACCATCTGCTCACTCTGGAATTGTCTGTTTCTGGGTTTTGGAGTTGGCTTTGTAAAGTTCAGTGGGCTGGAGATCTATCCTGTTCAATTTGAGGTTTACTCATACCCTAGATTTCATTCCCCTGTTCCCGTCTTGCAGGCGGTGGGATGGGTGCTCCTTGTGCAATGCATGCAGGAAGCAGCTGCACACTTCAGCAGTTTTCCTTGTTCCTTGTGCCTGTTCATCTCGCCCACTGGCAGGAACCACGCAGATTTAGAGCTCCGGAGTGTGTATTTTAATACTGTCACCTTTGCTAACACCAGAGCTAAGAGCAGTTGAACTTGGTCGCCCTTCCCTGTAATTTTTCCAAGTGCCACTATTCTTCATAATATGGTCACCAAACAAATGAGCCCGGTCCTTCAAGCAGCGCCGGGCTGAGCGCTGTAGATCAAAGCGGGTCAGTATTTATGTTGCCGAGCCGGGGTCTCTCCTGGCACCAGGGCGATGCTTTGAATTGCATCTCCACTTTGAATTGCATCTCCACTTTGCCATTAGTTTTCCGAGCGAGGTGAAGGATGCTCGCAAAGTGTTTCTCTTCTGGGATTTTGATTCATGCCTTTTGGTCCCCGAGTCTTATTACCTCTGAGGGCAGCTTGTGCTCCAGTTCTCCTTTCTCCCTCAACTGATGGCACAGCCCTAAGCCCAGGAGGTTTTACTTACTCTGGAGGGAGCCCGGCTCTTTCTGTTGGGAAGGCCAGAATCGCAGATGAGACAGGGCTTGGTGCCACAGCTCAGAGTGGAGGGATGGCCCCGGGGTTTGTAGCTAGAGGGTCAGGAGGTGCTCGGCTGGCAACTTGTGACTGATTCTGAGAGGGAGGGATAGCTCAATGGTTTGAGCATTGGTCTGCTAAACCCAGGATTGTGAGCTCAATCCTTGAAGGGGCCATTTAGGGAACAGGAGTTTAAAAAAACCCACAACAACAAAAAAATCTATCTGGGGATTTGTTCTGCTTTGAGCAGGGGGTTGGACTAAATGATTTCCTGAGGTCCTTTCCAACCCTGATATTTTTTAGGGGGGAAAAATAGCTCAGTGGTTTGAGCATGGACCTACTAAACCTAGGGTTGTGAGTTCAGTCCTTGAGGGGGCCACTTAGGGATCTGGGGCAAAAATCAGTATTTGGTCTTGCTAGTGAAGGCAGGGGGCTGACTCGATGACCTTTCAAGGTCCCTTCCAGTTCTAGGAGATAGGATAGCTCCATTATAAAAAAAAAAAAAAAAAAAAAGGTCTCAAGCCCCATGAATGCCCGTGACGCCATGGGAGTTGAGGGTACTAGGCCCTGGCTTTGCCTTTCTGTATCAGACAATAGAAGTAAGCGCAGGTGTCTGCTCTCACCCTCTCTCCACACATGCTGGAGGGACTTGTGGGCACCTGGAAACCAAGCTAAACAAGTCCTCCGAAGTGCCCGCACAGCTCTCTGAGGAGGCCGACCCACTCAAGGGAAGCCCAGCTTGATCGCTGTCCCCAGAGGCAGGTCCCAGACCTCTACCCAGATCCTGCTTTTGTGACTGCCCTGTGGCAGCCAGAAATCAAAGGCCAAACTGCATCCAGCACGGTGCAGAAAGGGCCACAAGGGGCCAGGCCTCCACTGCCGGTTCCCTGCATGTTCCCGTTCAAATAGCGGCATTACCAGGGGCTGAGCGAACAGGCTTACGAGGCAGAAATTTTATATTACCCAGGTAACGGGGCAGTAGGAAAGTTGCTCAAACAGCATTTATCCCAGCAGTTGCCCCTTTCTAGTATAAGGGGTTAGCGTGTGTAATTTCTCCTCTGCAGTCCCAGAGCCTGTGTGTTCTGCCAGCTGCGAGCGCTCCATGTGCGTTCCAGCCAGGCTGTGTGCTACGCGAGGGCCTTGTGTGTGTCGGTCCTAGCACCAGGTGCAAAGCAGCTGGGTGGAGACAGAGAGATGATAAACTCCTCCTGTCACTGTCTGGTCTGATCCTCTGGTGCGCGGGCAGATAGCTCTCCCTTTGATACCCGCTCTGGAGCCCACGGGAATCTGTGGGAACAATCCTCTGACAGTGTGGAGCTGGACAGTTCTCTAGCCTGAGGGGATTCCCACCTCTCGCTAAGGAGGGGTGGACGCTGCAGTAAAAGACCCGGGCTGGGGCTTCAGCAGGATAGCACTGCAGTGTCGACGTTCGGGGACCCCCCCAAAGGGAGAGGGTCTCTGAGCCCGCACAGCTATGCTGCCGTCTTATAGCCCCCAACCCCAGTCAGCTGAGTTAGGCCAGCTGCGGCAGTGTAGACGTGCCTGGCAGTGCTGAGTTCTCAGCTTGGCCAGGCTCCGTTGCAGTGCAGACCTTTTCCACTGTGTCTTCAGCTGTGATCACCACATTGCTTTGCTCCATTTCACCTCCTCGCCCTCCCATTGTGCTTCCTCCTTTTACCTCTTCCCCAGGGGCAGAATCCTGGCTCTGTTTCCCGGTTCTCTCTCCCGAGTTGTTCTTCAGCGTGCCCGAGACTCTCGTGGAGAGCAGCTGCCAGTAGAAATACGGGGACTGCTCCTATCCAGCAGATGCAGGAATAGGGCCTGTCGCAGGACCTCTGTGTCTTCCATGGGCAGCGTTAACAAGCGCCCGGGCCCTCGGGAGAGAGATTCCACTCCGTGTACTAGGCAATGGACGCACAGGCTCCCCACTGGGTCCAGGCACCAGACCGTTTCAGCCAACACACTCCAATCTCTCGCCTTTATTTCATCAGCTTTAAGCATCTGCTCCTACAGCGCCCTTAACTCTCCCCTGTGCTGCCCCCTCGCCACAGCCTTGCCTGCCTTTCCCTGTTGTCAAGCACCGCTTGGCGGGACGACACCATAGTTTCCATAGTAATTACTGGGCTTAAAAACCAGCGGCAGGCTGAAGGGGGGGCGGGGAGCAGAGACGAGACATTTGCCCCAGGAGCAATGCGCAGTGCTGGCTGGGAGGGAGGTTGGTTCTTAGATTCATGGCGCTGAAGTGTAGCGTGTGTACGGGGAGAGGGGAAGATCAGAATTTGGCAGTCGTAGCCGTTGGGGTCTGTGGCGCTCGTCTGGCCCTCGCTGCAGTCAGAGCTGGGCAGCTGGCAGGGCCTATGCGGAGGCTATGTGACACAGCCAAGGCCACACAAAGGAACCTGTGGCAGAGCAGGGAATTGGCCCTAGGTCTCCCAAGTCCCAACCTTGGGCGCTGGTTGCCAGACCATCTCCTCCCCCCTCCCGTGAGGGTCTGAGCCATTTCCTTAGAACGGGAAAGTGCTGCCGCCATCTCAGGCCCAGCGGTGTGGTACGAGTTGCCACGTTACTGGTGGTGGGGTGACACTTACGTACTCGTAAGTTGTATTGGAATTGGAAAAGGTTCAGAAAAGGGCAACAAAAATGCTTAGGGCTCTGGAACAGCTTCCCTATGAGGAGAGATTAAGAAGACTGGGGCTTTTGAGCTTGGAAAAGAGACTAAGGGGGGATATGATCGACGTCTATGAAATCATGAGTGGTGTGGAGAAAATGGATAAGGAAGTGTTATTTACTCCTTCTCATAACAAGAACTAGGGGGTCACCCAATGAAATTAATAGGCAGCAGGTTTAAAACAAACAAAAGGAAGTATTTCTTCGCACAACGCACGGTGAACCGGTGGAACTCCTTGCCAGAGGATGTTGTGAAGGCCAAGACTATAACAGGGATCAAAAAAGAGCTAGATAAATTCATGGAGGACAGGTCCATCAATGGCTGTTAGCCAGGATGGGCAGGGATGGTGTCCAGAACCTCTGTTTGCCAGAAGCTGGGAATGAGCGACAGGAAAAGGATCATTTGATGATTCCCTCTGTGGCACCTGGCATTGGCTGCTGTCAGAAGACAAGATACTGGGCTGGATGGACCTTTGGACTGACCCAGGATGGCCATCCTTCTGGAAGGTGAAAACAGCTAATGCTCACTCATGGTGAGGACTAACCAGTCCTCCCGAGCTGCTTGGCGAGGTCAGTATTGTCCCTGCTGTGCGCGAGACCGGAGAGATGAACTGACTTTGCTCCGGATGTCTCAGTGGGGCACGGGCAGGATTAGAACTTGGCAGTTCCCGTCCCTCACTCTGCGCCTGGCTCTCACCCCCTGCAGGCTCTTCTCCCCTCGTGCTGGATGTTGACAGTGAGATTATTGCAACCAGTGCTTACAGCAGAGCTGAAGATGAACAGCTGTCCTGGAAACGAGACACCCTGTCACGCCAGACATGCCCAGCCTGTGCTGATGGTTTATGGCCGCACTCTTGGCATTCGACATGCAGGGAAGGACGGCATTCATCAGCTGGGGTGTTGTGGCTTTTAAATCACCATGAGGGAGAGGTTATGTGGAGGGCTGAGCACGATCAGCCCAGCTTGGACGGGTCACGTTCTTGTGCAGCCAAACAGAAAGAAGCTGCTGGCAAAGCCCACCCTGGAGGCATGGGAAACCAAACGTGGACCTGCTGCTCTTCCTCGCTGGCCTTCTCCTGGGCTGGTGGCAAGTGGACTCAGGAGCGCACGGCTCTGTCCCGTCATCCCTGGCATTAGGGTGGCAGTGCCTTCAAACGGGCTAGGCTGGCCCAGGGGCCGGCCACTCTGGCTAGCCAGAAACAGGGCCAGCTGGGATATAATAGAAAACCTGGTGGGGAAAGGAGGCTCTGACCGATTTTCACTGTCTGCACTGTCCTTTGGCAGGGTTCAGAGTCTGTCTCAAGGCGGCCAAGGGCCAAGGCTCAAGCTACCCCAGATTGTGTGATGCTGTGGGACAGGGACTGCGGTCGGCAGCTCCGCTCCTTGGGCACAGCGGGGCGACCTGCTGCAAGGGCAGAGCTTGTCTGTGACTGAAACGGCGCTCACTTGGGAGCCAACCCAACTGGGGAACAAACCCTTCCCTGCCCCAGCAGCATCCCAGACCTCCGCACCTGCTGCTCCTACTGCCCAGCCCGCTGCCCCAGCCTGCCCTCCCCAGGGAGAGTCCAGAGCAGTGGGGACAAATAATGAGGCTTAAAAGACCAGCCCTCTCCCCTGCATACCCAGCATCCCCCGACGGAGAGAATAGGCCTCGCGTCGCTCACTGCACGAGTGGGAGACTCACGGCTACCCCAGCACTGAGGGCAGGGAAAGAATCCGTCTAGGATAAGCCGCCTCTGTCTGCTGCCGCTGTTGCCTCATTGCAGAGCTCGCCCTCAGCTGAAATGCCCTGCCTAGGGCCTGCCCGGATCTGCATCTGCCCCCTGCTTTAGGCACAGATGGGACCCCTGCAGTGATCTTCCATGTGCATAGAGCTTTCTGTGGACTTGCTCTGATGGGCCTGCTCTCTGCTCCTCTCTGTTCGTTAGCAGCAGCCTCCCCTGTGTCCCACCAAGCAGTCCCACTGCTGTTGGTGCAAGAGCCTTCTCCTCTGCAGCTCCCACCCGCAGAGCAGCCTCCTGGGGTGTGCCTGGCCCATTGAATCGCCGGCTTCTTTGTGGTCATATTTGGAAACCTGCCTTCTCTCTGCTGTTCCAGAGTCCAGCTTCCCTCTGGTAACGTGGCAGGCGAGAGACTGCGTGACCAGCAGTATGGCCCAGGGGATCGGGACGGGAGGACGACTCAGGACACCTGTGTTCTAGCCCCAGCTCTGGCTGCTGGGGGACCCTGTCCGCTCCTGCCCCATCTGCCTTGTTTATCTAGAGGAGACGTTCAGCAAGGCAGGGAGCTGCTTGTTACGCGTAAGTGGCACGCCTGGCACAACCAGCTTGGAGCTCCATGAGAGGCCCTGCGTTGTATGTGCGCACCCCATGGTTAATCTGACTCAGAACGGGGCTCTTCTGTGCTGCTCCTCTCCCATCCTCTGACCCTCGCTGAGTTGGAGCCCGGGATGGCCCGTGGCTGGCTGATCGCCTTGATCCTCATGGTTATACTGACAGTTCCTTTGCTCACCAACCGAGAGCTCCTCCGCTTCAGGAGCGAACAGATCCGGCACCCGTTCACTGGCTTGCCTGGTGCCCCTTTACCAGCAAGGAAGCTAGCAGTGGGCTACTTAACCGCTCGATGGCGGAAAGGAATGGGCACTTTCAAAGCGCTTTCCGGTGGAAGGCCAGCATCGCTATCCCCATTTACAGGGGGGAAACTGAGGCACAGAGGGAGACTTGGACTTGGACAGGGTCATGCAGCGGTTTGATGTCAGAGCCTGGCCTAGAACGCTGGTCTCTCAGGTTCTCTCCCCAGTGAGGCCCATTGCCCCCGATTGCTTTGCCAGGGTTCTGCCCGGCCAGCGGCGGTGGGGCCATGTCCGTTCTGGGGGAGGAGGGAGCATGCCAGGCAGTGGGGCAAGCAGAGATATGCCAAAGCGGGTTCCCATATTCCTGCCTGCGCAAGGAAATCTCCTCCTCCTACTGACTACAAAAGCTTCATCATTAAAGCCTGTGAGAGCCAGCCCTGGCCTGTCAGTGCAGCACAGAGGCCCTTCAGAAGAGGCCCGCACGTTTCCTCTCTTCAAACAGAGCTGAGCGCAGCTTCCCCGCTTCAAAGAGAAGAGCCGGCCTCACCCAGCGGCTGCTTGCATTCCCAGTCCATGTCAGCTCTGCTCTTTCCACGCAGCGGCTGGAGGAAAGCAAGCGCCAGACAAACTTGGTGGTGCCCAAAAACAGCTGTGGAAATGGAGGGAGGCTCTGAACTGGGTTCTGGGCTCCCTAACCCCTCCAGACCGGACCTGGCTGAGGGGTCCGGTTCTCTGTACCTACAAGCTCTGGTTTAGACCATGTTCCTGTCATCTAATAAATCTCTGTTTGACTGGCTGGCTGAGAGTCACGTCTGACTGCAAAGTGGGGGTGCAGGACCCAGTGGCTTCCCCAGGATTCCGCCTGGGTGAACTTGCTGTGGGAAGCGCACGGAGGGGCACATGCTGAGTACTCTGAGGTCAGGCCCAGGAAGGTGAAGCCATGTGAGCTTCTTGCCCTGCAGATAGTCTGCTCACAGAGAGGAGGCTCCCCCAGAGTCCTGCCTGGCTTCGTAGGGAGCAGTTGCAGAGCATCGCCCGGGGACTCCGTGACAACCCCTTGCAGCTTCAGTTGCATTGTTAGGTTTTCCCTTCCTGCCCTAATCTGTTGGTTAGCGCGTTGCTGTGGACTGTCAGTCAGCTGCACTCCAGAGGTGGCTGCATTGCAGTAATGGGTGCTGTGCTGTGTGCGTTACTCTCCTTCCTAAAGTGATTTAGTCTCCATGGGTCAGTAGCCCTGCACATTTTAGGGACGTTATTATCAGTACATTGTTGCATCAACCTGCGTCTTCATGGTAACGTCCATCCCTCGCTAGCCATATGTGAGTAAATCCACTGCAGACAGGCCAGCTGAGTGACTGAAGCTGTGTGAACGTGATGTGGCTGAGGGCTGGTGCCAGTGTGACTGTTGGAAGGAAGATCCCGAAAACTGGGAGCATGGTGCATTCTCGCATAGCATCTCTGACTCTTCTGCTTGCTTGACTGAGACCTAAAGCGTAGGGCGCTGCCTCTTGCTGTCAGCATCTCCATTAGGGTTGGTCTACACTACGGAATAAAATCTATTTTAGATACGCAATTTCAGCTATGTGAATAACGTAGCTGAAATCGAATATCTAAAAATCGATTTAATAACCCGTCTTCACCGCGTGGGATTGATGTCCGCGGCTCGCCATGTCGATTCCGGAACTCCGTTGGGGTTGGTGGAGTTCTGGAATCGATATAAGCGCGCTCAGAGATCGATATATCCCATCTAGATTAGACGCGATATATCGATCCCAGAGCAATCGATTTTAACGCGCCGATACGGCGTGTAGTCTAGACGTACCCTTAGAAATCCCCCTCGCCGCTTGGCGCGGGACTGTGACTGATCCAGCTTTTAGCCCTTTTATTTTTATTAATGACTTGCCCGATTGCGAGGTGGGGGAAGACTAGCACTTGACTGGTTCTATGTCTGTAGTGACATGGCAGAATTAATACTGGCTTATCAGGTAGTGCCCAGCTGGAGTTTTCGGCAAAGGCAGCTATTAAAGGTAACAAGTACAACCCAAAATTAGGCGCGCTTATTAAACTGGCTTGGGATAGCGTCCGGACCTCCAGCAGGATCTCCCTTCAGATGTTGAGCTGGCTTCTGGGCAAGGTTTTGTGCTTTGTCTGCCTCCCGGGAGGGCTCCTGCCGCTTCTCTGTCTTTAGAGCCGGGCACAGGTGACCCTGTGCTGTCGCTGCCACGCTCAGTGACCTTGGGCTGCGTATATGGGCAGCATTTTCAAATTGGGCCCCGTGCCTGCAACGATTTCTGTTCCTCCAGAACTCTGCGTGCAGGTCAGTGTAACTGCTCCCTGGGCCGCAGGCCAAAGTCTGTGGGGGCTCAGGGTCTTGACTGCCGAGGGGTAGGCAGCTGGAAGTCGCCTGAGCACCCACCACTCCTGTTGGCATCAATGGGGCAGTGCCTTGGAAAATTGGGCCACTTATTGAGGTGGCAAAGTGTAGGCAGCCAGGTTTGGAATGTTGGCCGCCTCTGTGCGCCTCAGTTTCCCCACCTGGAAATCCTTGCAGGGGTTGCTCCCGCTTAGCCGTTCGATGCACCTGGAGATTGAGTAAGGCGCTACAGAAAGGCAAAGTGTGGCTGCAACTGCTTATGGCTCAGGGGCCCTGGTGCCTTTGATTTTCTTTCAAGTCTGTTCAGGAGCAGGACTGAGCCTGCGTGTGAAGGGCAGCACCCCCGAACTGGCTGTCGGGGCATGCTCCAGAACAGGGGGAGTGCCAGGCAGGGCATGGACTGCAGTGGGAATGCTCCAGCACTGGGGTGACTCCAGCCGCTTGCGCTGGGCTCGGGGAGGAGTCAGCAGCAGCTGGCTGGGCCTGGAGCCCCGCTGTGCTGGGTACTGAGAGACGCTGCAGACCGAGCCCGGGGGAGGAAGCTGGGCCTGGAGCCCCGCTGTGCTGGGTACTGAGAGACGCTGCAGACCCAGCCCGGGGGAGGAAGCTGGGCCTGGAGCCCCGCTGTGCTGGGTACTGAGAGACGCTGCAGACCCAGCCCGGGGAAGGAAGCTGGGCATGGAGCCCCGCTGTGCTGGGTACTGAGAGACGCTGCAGACCCAGCTGCGAGGAGGAAGCTGGGCCGAGATAAGCTGTGCTGGGTACTGTGGGGCGCTGCAGATCCAGCCTGGGGGAGGACGCTGGGCCGGGATAAGCTGTGCTGGCCTGAGCAGGCATCTCCCATGTATAGCAGGGGCCTCTTCCCGCGAAGGCTCACTTTGCGGCCCAGCAGTCTCACCCAGAGCAGAGATTTCCCTCTCCCCAGCGTGGCAGTTGTGAGGCACTAAACCAAGCAGTGAGGTCCTTCCTCCCCAGCCCAGGAGCTGGATTTGCTGGCAGCCGGTTGCAGTGTCTGCGCTGCTCCCTGGCAGATGCAATCCCCTTCCCTTCCCTTCCCGCTGGAGCACCGCGGTTCTCACCTCCACCTGCGCTCTACTGTCTGTGTCCCATCAGCAGCAGGATAGCCCCAGCCTGGTGACGCTCGTCCAGCTGGCTCACGAAAGAGTTAAGGGGTTCGCTGGCCCGGGTGGTTGGGTTTTGCAGGGGGGCAGGCTGGATGGAGTGGGTGAAGCAGGAGACCCCTGCATGTATAGAATAGATTCTAAGGCCAGACGGGGCCCAAGCAGAGCTCCGGTGCAGGCGCCACTGGGCGAGGGTCTCTGACACTGATTCCCTGGGTGTCCTCATCCCGCTCACCGTCGCTCCCAGTGTAGCTGCCCGTGCAGGCGTTGGCTGACACGGAGGGGAAGGAGGGTGTGTTCTGGAGGTCTCTCTCCCTGGTCTTCAGCATAGCGAGCGACCCTTGGTGGGACATGTGGCTATCCAGGCTGTCGGGAGCAGAGCCGGATTGGGCAGGCAGCTCTGGGCATTCCCCGCTGCTGGCGAAGCTGCGCTGACATTTCGCGAAGCGCACACACGCTTGCTGAATGAGCCTTTTGACAGATGCGGCGGTGGCTGTAATAAAGTATCTTTATGCACTGTGGTCCCCTTGTTCTCCAGCTGACTGCACATTCCCTTCACTAAACATTTATTTCAGGGGCCAGCCTGGCGTTTGCTTTTCCAGCTTTTATTACTTTTTAAAATTGTTTTGCAGAAATGGGCTCCTGGGTTGAGTGGAAGCCCCCCCTCCCTCCGCCCCCTTCACAGATTTCACTAGACTTTTAAATTACTTCCCTTCCTGGCCTGGGCCTGAGCTGATCAGCATGCAGCTTGCAAACTGCAGAGGAAATCCAGCACTCGCCTTGCAAGGCAGGGGGGGTTCTCTCACGCGCACGCTTCTCGCGTCCGGCTCAGGCTGTCTACACAGCTGCCTTTCCCTTGACAATTATCCTGATCATCCCAGCAGAAGTTGTGATACCTTATTTAGACTCCCCCCAAGGCTCAGAGATGAATTCGTGCTCATTCTGCTTTCCCGGGGCACCTGGCTCCTGGCAGAGCACTCTCCTCAGTCCACCCTCTCCTCTCTGCTGGGGGGACATGGGTGATGTCTTCTCACAGCCTAGCCCCCTCTCCCCCAGGGCTTGGCTGTCTGCTCCTGTGGGGTCTCTGTAGTGCCCATCACCATAGTTTCTGGGCATCTTCCCTGTCTATAAACGTTTTCCTTGATCCCCCATGGGTATCCCAGGCCCTTTGGCCTGATCAGGACTGTCCTGAAGCCGCTGGAGACTCTTGTTGGCTCAGTGAGCTTTGCATCAGGCCCCCGGTGATTGAACATGCAGGGCACTGCAGACGTTCTGTGCCCATCCCAAGGCTCTGCTGGCAGCTAGCCAGGAGCGTGCCCAGCTTGCGTGCAGTGGGGCTCCCTCTTGAGCCACTGCCCTGAGTGGCTTTGTAGAGAGAGATCTCCAGGCCAGGCATGGAGATGGAAACTTCTGTGCCAGCCTCCCTGCAGCAGCCGGTGAGTCTTATGCCCGGTGGTCTGGAGCTTGGAAATCGGGTGCTGTCATGTCTGTCCATGTCACTTTCCAGCCGGTGAAGCTGAGGGGCCTGCTTCAGCACAGCGAGAAACCCTCCCCCACAGTAGGCGAGTCTGCCTTACTAGGGGAGCAGGTTTGCACTGCAGAAGTGGGGGACCTGGGGCTCATTTGCCTTGGCTGAGCCCAGGGCAGGCCCTGACTAGCAGCTCGGTTGTGGGTTGGTAGATATAGCTGTGGGCCCGTGCTCTGTCCAGGAGGGGAGTGATAGCCTTGGGCAGTTGGACTAAAAGTGAGAGGGGAAACTGAGGCATGGGGCAGGCTGTGACTTGCCCAAGATCACCCAGCAGGTCATGGAACCAGGATAGACTGTAGGTGTCCTGAGTCCCAGACTGCAGTGTCTGTCATGGGGAAGTGGGAGGGGGAACTGTTCTTTACCCCTCGCGCCCCCGGTCTGAGGTGCTGGATGCTACCCCAGAGGAGAGGTGGCTGCATGCGATCCCCTCAGCTCTGGTGAGGCAGGTACCTGGGCAGTTCTGAGCCACAGCCGCCAGCCCCTCCCTCACACCGGTGACACCCCCCTGCACCCTTGAGGGCTCATCTCCTCACCAAGGTGTGTTTATCGCCCCACTCAGGTATCGAGTGTCCCCGCGGAGCACGAAACCTTCCCGGCCTGGTCCAGGAGGGAGAGCCCTTCAGCGAAGAAGCCACCGTCTTCACCAAGGAGTTAGTGCTGCAGCGTGAGGTAGGACATGTGCCTCCACCGTGCCCCACCTCCCCATGCACGCGGTGGCCCCCACGGCTGGCTTTAAGGCTCAGCCTTGGAATAGGTGGCAGCAGAGGGCGGTGGCCCTGGTTCCCGGTCAGTAGGAAGTGCGCCTGCTCCCTTGTTCGGCTGCTGCCTCCCCATGAATGGTGCCGCAGTGCGTTGGCTGCTCCTGACCGGGCTCCATGGACACCCTGGGCTCTGGCTGGGGCTTGCTGAGCGGGTCGAGTGGCTCGCTGCGCTGAGGCATCGCGGTTGTGTTCAGCAGAGCCCTTAGGTGGTGACGTCCCGCTGAGCCGTATGGGGCTGGTTCCTTGGAGCGTTGTTCGGTTTGGATTGGCGCCCAGCACTGGGGTGCGCTCTGGAGTCGCCTCTCCCGGGCCTGGATTCGCTGCTGTCGGTGGGGAAGTTCGTTTATGATGTAATGGCCTCACCGGGAGCCTTGGTTTAGTTTTCAAGCAGAGCGAGGAGCCTTTGGGATTGGAAGGGTCTGTGCGGGCGGGGCTGTGCCCTTTGCGCCCTCCGGGAGAGGAGCAGCTGGTTGGAACCCCCGACTGCTCGGCGCTCTGCTGACCCGCCGGGAGAGCCGGGCTGGAAGGGTAGACAAGCCCACTGAACCCCGACTCCCATGGTAACTGGTCTTGGACCTTGTTCCGAGATCTGCGTCTCGTGGCTCCGTCCTCGCTCTGCTTTGCTGGGGTCAGAGCTGGCCCCGGAACTTCAGGTTTGCAGTGTGGGCAGGGTGCCACTCGGCTGTCACCGGCTGACGTGGGGGAGCTGGCCTGAGGAAGAAGCCCCAGAGTTAAAGGCAAGCCAGGCTCTTGTGCACTGCTGTCGGTCTGTACCTGATCCCCTCAGAGACCCCATGCCTCGCCCTCCTGCTGGGTGCGGGAGGGCAAGACTGAGCTGACTGCTCTTCCCTCTCTTGGGCTTGACGGAAGCCTTGAGGAGGTGCCCTGGTGAGAGCATCACCAGCCCCCAGTACCTGGGCTTTCCCAGGCCCTGTCAAGCCACCACGGTGCTGGGGTGGCTCCTGCCAGCATGTGCTGCGAATGCCCTAGGGCCCAGGCTGGGCGTGACCTGGAAGGGGTGTAGTAAGTGGCTCTATCAGAGGAGCCTGTCCCTGCCTCAGCTGAGCAGTGCTGGCTCCCAGCTCGAGGTTCCCCTGTGGGCCCGGCATGGCAGCCCCGTCCTGCGGGTCTTTGGGAGCGTCTCTTCCCCCCTCCCCCCCCACAAAGGAGCAGCTCCTGTGCTGTTGGGAGGGTGCGACTCTTCCCCTGAGGCTGAGCTGCACGTCACTCAGTGCTCGTCAGTAACAGGCCCCCGCTCCTGCTCCCTGGGGGGATGGCAGAGCAGAGTGATTCCCGGCCTGCTGCATGGGGCAGGGGCACATGCCAGGAACACTCCCTCTGTGGGACTTGGAGCTAACCAGGATCTCTGCGCTGCAGAATGGCAGCGTGTCTGTGGCCCTGCAGCTATGGAGGCTGGGGCTAGCTGCCCTGCTCCTCCCAGGCTCCTAACCGGCATGGTGCAGCTAGCCCTGGGCACAGAGATTGCACTAAAATTGCCTGGGGCAGTGTGAGGCTGAGCTGGCCCTGGGCAGCGAGCTCACCTTCCCTGAGCCGGGCCCTGCGTGGGTATGGTCCTGTAATGCCATGTGCCACAGTGCAAGCACAGCAGGCTGGGGGTCTGCCCCAGGGAATGGTGCTTACACAGGATACCACAGACTAAGCACAGCATCCGGAGAAATACTGCTGGCGTATGTCACCTTCCCCTGCAGCCTGGGGCCCGGGCAGGTTTAAACTGGTGTCAGTGGGGGATTCTGTCACCTGACGTCTTCAAACCATGATTTCAGGACGTCCGCAACTCAGCCAGAGGTTCGGGGTCTGTCACAGGAGTGACCGGGTGAGGTTCTGTGGCCAGCGATGGGCAGGAGGTCTGACTAGTGACCACGGTGGTTCTTTCTGGCCTTAGACTTGGAGTGGGTGGGCCAAGCAAGCTTGCAGCTGAGAGAGCTCCGGGGGCTGACGTGCACCCAAGGGTGGCTGTGCCGCTGGGTGAAAGTGGAAGTCACTGGGTGCTGGTTAACACACTGAGAACCCATTCCTGGGAGAGAAGAGCTCAGCTGGGAAAGATCGAGGGCTCGAACTGGAAGTGGGTGAGAAAGGGGGTGTCTGTGCAGGGGGCAGCCTCTCGGGGTGGGGTGTGAGCTGGGAGCAGTCCCTTGGGGGTGGCCTGGCAAGGGACCAGGCATCGAACTCTGCGTTTCTGCAGGAGGTGAATCGGGGTCGGGTCTGGCCGGTGTTTAGTTGAAAGCGCTCGGGCTGACTCCTGCAGCTGGGCTCAGGCGGGGGCTGGAAAGGACCCTGCCTGGCACTGGCTCGTTTCTCCTCCCTGTTCCGCAGGGAGCGGGTGGCCGCTCACCTCCATGCTAGGAAGTCTCTCTCTAAGCAGGCCCTGCTGCACTGCCTCGAAGGGAGCTCAGAGGGGCCCAAGCAGCCCCTTCTCCCTGCCCAAGAACCACGCAGGGGGCCCCCCTCTGGCTGCCCCCTAGCCACGGGGCCTGTAGGGAGGAGCCAGCCAGAGGCTGGAGCAGCCCTGCAGGAGCAGCTCAGGCCTGCACCTGCTTTGCACCGTGTTCTCATGCCATGTTAGACACCCTGTGCCCGCTGCTTCCCCCTGCCCTGCTCTTTCCAGCTAGCCAATCCCCTGCCAGCGAATGAATCCCAGCCCGTCCTGGTCCTGCCATGCTGTTTGCTGCTGTCGCATCAGTTCTCGCTGCTGCTGCTTCTGTGTCCAGTCTTCTCCGCCCCGCCCTGTGTGTGTCCAGTCTCTCTCCCCCAGACGCCAGTGTGTGTCCAGCCCCCCTCCCTCCTCCAGTGTGTGTCCAGTCTCCCCCCACCCCACGCCAGTGTGTGTCCAGCCCCCCACCCCCCTCCAATGTGTGTCCAGTCTCCCCCCACCCCCCACCACCACGGTGTGTATCCAGTCTCTGGAGACTGAGCAATTCGGGGGGGAATGGCTCTGCTCGGGCCGTGCCCGGGAAGGAGCACAGTCACCAATAGTACTAATCCCAACCCGGCCGCAGAGCATGTACAGCCAGCCCAGCTCCCCGGCTCCTGCATACCTCCCCAAGTGCCGGTTCTCTGGCAGCTCTCCTCTTGCACAGACAGGCATTGGCTGGGACTGGGACAGCGACCTGCAGGGCTAGCAGCACTTTCACTTTGTGGCCTGTGAGGAGTGGACAGTGGGGATGCTCCGTGTGCCTCCGGCCAGCCTGACTGTCATAGGGGCTGCCGGAGCCAGCTCCAAGCCACCTTCCCTTTTCTCTTTGAGAGAGGTCTTTGCTTTGACCTTGGGCACCTCCACGTACCTGGGCTTTTCCAGCAGGCTTCCACTCCTGCCTGCGACTCACTCGTGAATTCCCACTGACCTTTTCACCAGACCTTTAGCACAGCAAAACACCAGGAAGAACCCCTCCCACCCCCCAGAAATCCCACCCTCGTTCTCCTTCACCTTGGCAGCTCCCGGGGTGAACCCTACAGAGGATGCGGCAGCTCAGACCGACTGCAGTGTTTGGAGTGGGGCTGGGAGATGGCCCTTGGGCAGGGGAGCAGGGGGCTCTTTCAGAGATGAGCTGATCCATTCTGGGTAGGGAATAGCTCCCAGGCAGTTGGAGGCAGAGTGCAGGGTGTGTTACAGGCCAGGCGGTACTGTCACGTGTGTGGATCTCGCTGGCGGTACGTCCTGGTGTGTGGACAGCGCACTGCTGTGCTTTGTGCCCCTCTGACGTTCACACTCTGTTTTATTCATTTGGCACATTCTCCTCCAAGGGATCCACGCTTCAGACAAGGAAAATTTATGTATCAATTTTGCATCATTGCCCTGCATTCTAACTCCCACCCGTTCGGTTTAAATTGACTTAAGAACTGGTTATCTTGAGAACTGTCAACCCAGTTCCCCTTAAATTCATTTTACGCGGCTGCTGCATAAAGCCAGCCCGCTTTGAGAAGCTGACATTTCCAGCCATCATTCACTGTCAAGTTACTCTGCGGCCCCGGCTGCATTTCCCGGCTCCCTTTCCGAAGGAAAGGTCTCCATTTGGCGAGTTTCTGAAGTCTCTCCTGTCCTGGCACAACCCTGCTGCGTTTGCATTCAGCAGAGCCGCCACTTCCACGATCTTTCTAATACACAGTAGTGACTTGAGACTTCTTGCAGCGAGCAGTTTCCTGGGCTCCGTGGCGTACTGCAGTCCGGCATGGGAGCCTTCTCTGGGGTCGCGCAGAAGCTGGGCAAGTTGTGTGGGTTCCCCACCCCCAGCCTCTGCCCTTCCCTGTCCAGGAAACCAGCAATTCAAATCAAAGTTGGTGTCTGAGTCTCTAGTAGCTACGCACAGCTCTCTTCTCCCGCCCCTACACACGCATGCAATTACTCCCATCCCGTGGAGATGGTGATTCTGGTGCCAGTTTTGATCAGCCACAGACAATTCCCCTTCAGGAATGAGATTGGGCACTCCCCACCATCCTGCGGGATTGAACAAACTGCCTTTGTCTGGGCAGACCACACCGGGATGGCAGTGAACTGGAGGTGGAGCTGGGCTTTCGGGTGGAGGGGACGTCCCGGTGGAGTAGCTACCCCGAGAAATCAGTTAGGGTTGTAAGAACTGCCAGAGCGGATCAGACCCAAGGTCCATCAAGCCCCCTTCTACCACAAGCCTACCAAAACCAAGGCAATGAATACAATCCTTAAAAACCCACCCTACCCCAAGCAGAGATTTCACCCTGAAAATCACTAACTTACATCACGTGTGCTCCTGCTTTGTGCTGGCACTGGGGTAAGCTGTGCTTGGCCCCATCCCATGGGGCCGCAGCTGCTTTGGCCGGGGTCTCTCCCCGCTGGCGAGTTCCACGCCTGTGGAAAAAATGCCCTTCCCTTTTGGCAGCGCTAAACAGTCGTCCAATCTCAGTAGCGTCAATCCATTGCTGCAAGTGCCACCCAGAGAACCTCCTGTTGCCGTGCAATAGAAGGGTTTGTTTATTCATCTGCTGTGCATTTACGGGCTATCTCAGAGAGAAAAGCACTCTGCTCTTCCATTGCGATTTCAAGAGCAACTAGCATCATAGCACTGGGAAACTGAGCCATGCTCTGGCTGTGCAGGCAGCTTTGCCGGGGCTGTAGGAGAGATGAGCATGTCCGTGGCCAGCTTTCATTTCTGTGGGTGCCCCCCTGGCCGCTGAGTGTCCCCAGATCCTTCAGCCAGGGAGCTGGGAGGGCTTGGGTTACCTAAGGGTGTACACGCCAAGGAAGGGAGCGGAGTTAACTTGAGGTTGTCGGTGGGGTTAGGGGGTGAAATTGAGAAAGGAAGGCTGTGGAAGGACTGAGAGGAAAGTCTGCCGGGAGGTGCATGTTTTGTCTCTGGAATAGTCCCAAATGGAAGATCCGTCACGTGGGGCTCTCTGGCACTAGAGAGAGAGCTGTACACCTGTGGCTGTGGTATCGGAGTGAGCGCGGTACCCCGCCCGTGGCTGTGGTATCGGAGTGAGCGCGGTACCTCGCCCGTGGCTGTGGTATCGGAGTGAGCGCGGTACCTCGCCCGTGGCTGTGGTATCGGAGTGAGCGCGGTACCTCGCCCGTGGCTGTGGTATCGGAGTGAGCGCGGTACCCCGCCCCTGGCTGTGGTATCGGAGTGAGCGCGGTACCCCGCCCGTGGCTGTGGTATCGGAGTGAGCGCGGTACCCCGCCCATGGCTGTGGTATCGGAGTGAGGGCGGTACCCCGCCCGTGGCTGTGGTATCGGAGTGCTTTACAGTTTTTGAATGCATCTGCCCTCCCAACACCCTGTGCTGTTAGCAGTTGGGAAACTGAGGCATGCCAGGCCCAGGGTCACACAGGCAGTCTGTGCCAGAGGAGGGACTTGAACTCAGGTTTCTCAAGTCCTAGGCTAGAGCCCTGCCCACTGCCCCACCCTCCAGTAGGGCTAATCTTGGCACGCAGTCAGCAAGCTTTATTTCCGTGCCAAGCCTGGTGGTGGAAATGATCACCGGAGAGTCGCAGACCCCCTGGCTGAACGAGGTACGGTCGGGCCGTGACAGGCTGCCTCGCTAATCTCTGGGGAGCCTTTGTGCGTGGCGCAGCTTGTTGGGGGTTCCAAGCCACCTTCCCCAAAGCGCCTCCCATGAGCACAGGAACCTGGCGCGGAAAGGAAAGTGTAGCCCTGAGCTGGAAACCGGTGATGAGCCAGCAAACACCAGGCTCAAAGGTCACGTTCCAGCGAAAGGCTCTGCAGAGCAGATGGAGTGCGTCAGTGGGCAGCCTGGTGCAGAGGGACGCAGCGAGCTGAAGTGACTAGACGCAGTGCTGGGTTCTGCATGGACGGTGAGCTGAGACCTCTGCTCGATGTGCTGTCACAGGAGCAAAGGCAGCATGCTGATGTGCAGGGCTGGGTGTCACCTAGCTGCTCCGTTCACCTCCTGGCACGAGATCCAAGCCTCTTGTGCAGCCTTTGCCTGGTACCCAGCCTGTGAAAGGCACCATGAGAAGAGAAGCTGTGGTGTCCTGCAGGCCTGGGCGTGCTCCACCTTGGGGATTGCTTACCCTGGTCCGGTTGTGCTGTGGAGCAGGGAGGACAGGCAGTCCGGGAGTGGACAGCTGAACTGTGGATTGGAGTCAGTCTCCTGGGAAGGCAGGTGGATTTTGCCCAGTGCCTGCTGCAGCAGATAGCAGAGCTGTGCCGCTGGGCACTTTGCTGATCCCGGCAGGACCACCATCCATCCGTCCCCTCCTCCCGCAACAGTCACTCATACTCCAAAAACATACAGCACCTGTTAGCTGGGTCAGGGTGGGTACAAATCATTGGAGCTACACTTGTCAGATGCAGTGCACTCATGGATGCTCCATCCTTGCCTTCGAGTGTGAGTATTTGCCAATTGGCTCACTCAGAAAATCCAGTTACTCACCATTGGTCTCCCGGTCGTTAGTGCAAATTAATGAGGTTCTAGTGCAATTAAAACTAATCAATAAAAGCCCATTTTGGCCCTTGGCTGCTCTGCCCTGCCGTGCTGTGGATCGGTCGGGGTGCTGGGGCAGTTGGGCTGGGTAGGACAGATGGCTTTCTGTAGCACTTGCATTGCAGGGAGGGCGTCCTGCGAAGGGCTGGAGATGTCACGCTTGCAGCTGCGTGCGCCTGACTCTCAGGTCAGTGGCTAAGGCAGTGCCTTGACCAGGGTGCCAAGTGGAACAAGGACTCAGCTGTAAGACAGGAATGGGGGAGCTGGCCCTTTGGGTTCACGGTGCGTGTCAATTCCACTGAGCCGGGAGAGACGAGGAACCTTTGGGGGTGGGTTGGCACGTGGTGGCAGTTCTGGGGCTGGGATCCTGATGCCCATCTGCAGGGCACACTCAGGGCACCCACTTAGATCTTGGGCTCCGTGAGGACAGAAGGCCGGGGACTTTGGGAGGTGCAAGGTGGCAAGACAGCCCCTGGTAAAGCAACCATTGGGAAGCCTGCCTTTTGCATGGTTTGCCCATTCGTGCAGCCCGGTTATGCCCCCGTGCTCTGGGTGTGCCTCTTGATGCCAAGAGAGGGAGAGCTGGCATTGCTATGGCGCCGCTGGAAGGAGACCCATGCTTGAGGAGCTGGAGCTGTTTTTATGTTGGCTCTGCTGTGGGTGGGGTCCATGCAAGCCTCCTAGCACAGAGCCAGGTGGGTGCTCGCAGGGATGCAGAACCCCAAGGTAGCAGTACGGGGGGCTGGGTGCAATGTTGTGGGCTCTCAGCCTAGAGAAGATAGGCCAGGCTACCCAGCTGAAAATGGATCCGAATCTTTCCCGGCGATTGTGTGGCTCTTCTAGGAGCCAGGGGTTACGTAGGGATGCCTGGCTGACACGGAGCCAGAAACCGCACCTTAGCTAAGGTGCAGAAGGGACAGAGGGGAGAGCCTCTCGGGGGCTCTGTCTGTGAGCTTGTGACTCACAGAATGGATGGCGTTTCCCTGGCTTGGCTAGCCCCAGCTTACTCTGATTACACACGTCGCCCCGCAGAAGGGGCTTCTCTCCCTTCCCTACAGGAAAACGTCAATGACTTTCTTTCTTTAGAAACCCTGTAAACATCCTCCGAGATCTCTGCTTGGGTGCGTGTGTGGGGACTTTCCCTCGGATTTGGGGCGGGGGGTGGGCATGGAGAGGGAGAGGTGAGAAATTACAGTTGGATTTTGGATGGTCAGATGTTTGCTATTTCTCCACCCAGCACCTTCATACATCTGCTGTCCGGCTAGCGAGACATCATCAGCTGCAGGGCCCTGGGGAGGGAGCTGCAGATTACCCCAGGCTGGAAAGATCCAGCCCCTTGGGATGCCAAGGGTTTGCTCCATCTCCTAGCCTAAGTGTGACTGTTAAAGCGTCTAGATGAACTGAGGGCTGCTTTGCTGAAGCTAGGTTCCTGGGAGGCGGGAGGGGAGGTGGCCCTGGAGGGAGTTGGTAAGCGCTTGTCTGCTGGTGGTGCCAGTTGCTTACGGGAGGCTTTGAAGCGCATGGAGCGTTTGAAGGAATTTGTCACAGAACCTGTCTCCTGTCTTTGCCTCCCCCTGCTCTTAATGAGATCATATTAAAATCTCTTGATATTAAAATTTACTAACTCGTGCAATGTCCCTGATTGAAACTTGTGTGTTGCACCAGAGAATTGGTCCGTTCTTCGAGTGCTTGCTCATATCCATTCCAGTTAGGTGTGCGCGCGCCGCGTGCACGTTCATCAGGGACTTTTTACCCTAGCAACACTCGATGAGTCGGCTGGGCGCCTCCTGGAGTGGTGCCGCTGTGGCACCGGCTATATACCCCTGCTGACCCAGCCACCCTTCAGTTCCTTCTTACCGCCCGTGTCGGTCGTTGGAACAGTGGAGCGCGGCTTAGCTGACCTCCACCTCCCTAGCTACTCGTAGTTCTCGTGTATATAGTTTTATAGTTATAATCCTTTTATATATATATATTTCTATACATATACATTTTTTCTTTACTAGCATAGTTAGTAATAGTTAACGGGGTTTGGGGAGTAGCTCCTTCCCTACAACCGGTGCCAGAGCCCATGCCCAGCTCACCAGTTCTTAAACCATGCTTAGCCTGTGTCGTAGCTTCCTACTCAGATTTGAATCTTAGCGTTCATAAACTGAGAAGCTAGTGTGAACCCTCTAAGCTTAATTACCAGCTTAGATCTGATATCGCTGCCACCAGCCAAGGATTCCAGGGCTTGGCTCCCTCTGGTCTCCCAAAACCTTCTCTGGGGAACCCCAAGACTCAGAGGCCCCGAGTCTCACACCAAAGGGAAAACAACCTCCTCCCCTTGTCTCCTCTTTCCTCCTCCCCGCTCCCCTTCCCTGAGATCTGGATGATACTGTACTATAACCTTGCTTCAAAACGAGAGACAATTCACCTTTCCCCCGCTCTTCTTCCCTAGGCTTGCCGATTCACCTTCCGTAGAATCGAAAACAAGAGAATTTCCTTCCTCGTCCTTGCTACCAGAGAACGCAAACGGTCTTAAAAAGAAAACCATAAACCTTCTTCTGTATTCAAGTTTGAATACAGGCGTCATGTTAATACAAAAGAAACACCTTATTCAAACGATCAATTAACTTCGCACCTCACCATGTAATACCAAAACCAAATATAAACCTTTATTTGTCTTGTTTACCTGTTTTACTTTACAAAACTTGGGAAAACCAGGGGGAGGAAATTTAAGGGGAAGCTTTCTGGGGGAAAGAATAGGAAGGGATTTTTCTTTTTTCTCATAAAAGCTTGGGGAGAACAAGGGGACAGAAGACCCATCACCCAAACTTCTCCTGAGTTTGAAAATCCGTTTCTGATTGGTTCCTCTGGTCGGGTGTTGTTCCCTTTGTAACCTTATAGGGAAAAGAAACTTAACCCTAGCATCTGTTTTGACAGCTGCTGCTACAAGCCGATGCAGACAGGACCACACGTACTCTGTTTTGAGGTGACCTCGGGGAATGCACTTCACGCTAAGTGCCCATTTGGCAAGCTTTTTAAGCGAGAACAAATGGGCGCGGGCTTGCTCACTTACCCTCCACCTTCTGCACCCCGCGTGGTCATCGGGCGGGCAGTAAGCGCCTACTCTGCACCGGACCCCCCCTGCACTTGCGCAGAGCCATAGCACACGCGCGGGTCGCCCAGCTACTGAAGTCGACTCGGACCGGCTCCCTCTCTGAGGCGCAGCAACCACGAACTCTCCTGCCAGTGCCTGACAAGCTCCCCGCACGCGCTGTGGTTGAGCTCGGCCTCCTGCGCTTCCGCACCTCCCACAGCAAGAGTCGTCTAAGTCGACGCCCCGGCTTCAACAAACCCTGCGGGCACTCACACGTCGGACGTCAAATCCGTCCACAAGGGCGCGTCACAATCCCAGTGCCTGACTGTCCAGGGCCGCCGTGGTGGCTCCTGCTCCTGCTGCTTCCGCGCAAACTGCACCGGCAGCAGGCCTGTCTAGTCCGGATTGTCGGCACCGACCACTCCGAGACACCTGACGACTTGACCTGTCGGATCCCGGCCCATGAGCGGCCGTTGAACGGTCCCTGACAGGTCCCGGTATGCGCTGTGGTGAGCTTACTGTTCGCTCTGCAGCTGGACTTCCAACGCGAGGGTTCATTGCCAGACAGAGTAAGATGCTGCTGAACCCCCCGGCGCGCTGGTTGCGGATAGTCTCTTGCAAGCCCTCACTCTTTGACACTCTGTCGGCACAGCAGAGCAGCACCGTTAATGATCACAGTCCTGCAGACGCTCCAGGTCCCGTCGGCACTCCCACTCCCGACGCCACTTGCAGTCCCAATACTGTTCTCCTCGGTACCGGTAGCACTCACCGCACCAGTCGGTGTCCCGTTCACCGACCCGCTAATCTTGG
Organism: Chelonoidis abingdonii; assembly: GCF_003597395.2. Classification (NCBI taxonomy): domain Eukaryota; kingdom Metazoa; phylum Chordata; order Testudines; family Testudinidae; genus Chelonoidis; species Chelonoidis abingdonii. The sequence continues at coordinate 10,998,088 of NC_133769.1, read as the reverse complement.
CACCGTTCCGGCTACAGGCACCGCTACAGGCACCGTGACTCCCGTAGCTGCTCCCGACCTCAAGATCTCGGTCTACCTCCCGGCACCGCTCTGGTCGCAGGTCCGCATCTCGTTCCAGGTACCGGTATGCCTTCCGCTACCGGTCCCCGGTGCCGGGTTGGGCAAGGTCCGGCAGAGTCAGAGACTTTGCCCATGATTTTTCAGCACCTCCACGGCCATCCGGACATGCATCAGTGTCTTCCCACGCGGACAGCTCTTATGCTTAGGACTGCGATTCTGATGTGCCCACCAACAACCTGAGAGCCCATCAGGAGCTCCTAAGAAGGGTAGCACTCAATGTGGACCTCCAGGTGCAGGAGGTCCCGGAAGTAGGGGACCCAGTAGTGGACATTCTGTCAGTGGTTGCCCCACTAGAGGGGCCCTACCCGTTTATTTGGACCATCCAGGCCAATGCCGATACTCTCTATGGAGAGTACGACTACTTGTGTGTCCGTCCTCCTCCCTGCTCACTAGTCGTTCAGTCCGTTAAGGAAAGGGAACGACATGGCCAGCAGGCGTCAGCCCCAAAATCGAAGGAGGCTAGGCGAATGACCCTACTCAGCCATAAGGTGTACTCTGCAGGGACCTTATAGCTCTGCGTGGCAAATCAACAAGCCTTGCTTAACCCCTATAATTATAACACCTGCATGACGGTGGATAAGTTTATGGAGCTTTTCCATCAAGACTCCCGCCAAGAGTTCACTGCCCTCTTGGAGGAAGGGAAAAAGGTGGCCAGAGCTCCCTCCAGGCCTCGTTACCATGAGGAGCATCTCATGGCTTCAGGTTTCAAACCTCCGGCCAGAGTGGCAGTATACCATTCACGACTTACCATTTGATGGTAAAGGCCTCTTTGTGGCGAAGTCAGCCCCAGGCTGCAAAGCCTGAAGAACAACAGGGTCCTAATGCACTCTCTCGGCGTGCATACGCCGACGACCTAACGCAGGCCTTTCCGTCCCCAGCCACACCACCGTACTCTGTGCCTAGCCACAGACAGGACTTTGGCAGATGGCGTGGCCGAGGTGGTAGCAGACGACCGTCAGGACCCCTAGAGGGCCAAGATCGAGGTCCCTCGCAATCACCACCGGGACCAAAGACGAAGTTTCAAAGGTGCGCCCGAGGGCGGCGTACCAGTTACAGGCGGGATCCCGCTCCTACTTCCTCTTTGCGTGGTCCCAGTTAACTTCAGTTCGCTGGCTCCTACACATGGTGGAGTATGGGTACCACCTCCAATTTGTTCCAACCCTGTCCCTCTTCAGGGACTCCTCTCCAGCGCAATTCCTCTTACAAGAGGTGCAGACAGTGAGGGATGAAAGGGGCAAGGGGCTTTACTCCCGTTTATTCCCTATCCCCAACTCGTATGGAGGTCTCAGACTTACCCTAGACCTACGAGGACTCAACCAGTTTATGATAAGGTTGAAGTTCCGCATGGTATCCCTGGGAACCGTTATCCCATCTTTGGATCCTGGAGACTGGTATGCCGCCCTCAATATGAAGGACGCGTACTTTCACATCGCCATCTTCCCTCCGCACAGGAGATACCTCTGCTTTCTAGCCAGCCGTCGGTACTTCCAGTTTACGGTCCTGCTGTTTGGCCTTTCCACAGCGCCATGGGCATTAACCAAGTGTATGGCCGTAGTCGCCACCCACCTCTGCCGACGTCGGATATGCGTTTTCCGTATCTGGACGATTGGCTTATCTGAGGAGACTCCAAGACACAAGTCAACCGGGGCGACCTGGTAAAGGTGGCGAGGAGCCATGCTCGAGCACGACTGACAAGCGTAGGACCACTACACTCAAGACGAGTCACAGACACGACTCATCCTCAAGATCTGTTCGGGACCGATTTAACCAACAAAGACCTGCAATCGAGGCATGGTGTGCTTCTGCCAGGAATGGTCGTAGCGGTTGCTTCGGCAGAAAGGCGTATATAAGCTTGCGAAATAAAACAAGATTAGGACATCAGATACCCCTCGCAGCAGTGGAAGCGGGACGCAGCTCGTCAACTCCAGTAAGGCCTTTAACGCTCCAGCTCAACCTACGACCCTTGGCAACCCAAAATGCAAATAGGTTTACTGCACCCGTCCGGTAACAAGCAAGTCCCAACCCGACCGCCGGAACCAGGCATCGAGATCTTGCTTGGACACCCCGGCCTTCCAAGCTTCACCCCTGCACTCAAGCGAGCTCGGTCCCGCACAGGCGCACTGAAGGTCGATAGAAACGCCACACCTAGCATCCCCTGACCAGGGCCTGACCATGCCCAGAGCCATCTCCCACAGCGAAACATATACCGATGTGGGTCTGAAGAGCTCCTGATGCTTCTCTCTAAAGGTCGCGGCAATGATTTCCAAACGCCCAACAAGAGTCCACACACCGCTATCAACTCGATGCGAAGTAGAGCTCCGTTAATAGATGCTCACGGCGTCTGCGCCTCTCTTCCGAAGGGAAACCTATCTCGAGAAGGGCCCCACCAGGCCCACAGTAGAACAGATCAGCAGTCTAGCGTAAGACAAATCGGCGCCATGTACAGGCCCTCCTCGCAGCTCTTAGAGAGAGATACCAAATCTCCACAGGTCCAGCACACAGCGCAGCGCGTAACAGACAATACTCAAGAAGTGGCTGGTATGACATGAATACAGCACCTAGAGCAAAAATCAACAACTTACAACCTCAGCTAACTGCTGCCTGGTCCCTAGCAACGCCGATGCGTGTGCACCGCACCTCAAAATCCGGGACCTTTTAGACGAACGCGGCTGACACATGCTAGGACCAAGCAAGCGAGCCGTTCTAAACCTGCGCTCCACAACCCAAACAAAGAATGTCAACCACAGACAGATGAAACATGGTGTTCCCTATTTAGAAAAGTTCATAAGTAAGCAACAGGGAGTGATCCAGACCCAAGATAAGAACCAGAGCCATCAGCCAACAACATCTCATCGAGGTCGTGCAGCTCCAATCTATCCTAGGCCACCAAAGGAAACTCTCATACCCTCACAGAGCATGTATTTAGCCATCCAGAACATCGAGATGCCTCTTGCGCGAAATCTCACTACCACTGACGGACCAGTAGGTACGCGGAACATTAAGGCAAGTAACTCACAAGGCTACTCGGATCATTTGACCTGGAGGAAGTCGACAACTTTTGGCAGTCGGGCCTGGCAATCCGTAGAAGATTAGGCTCTCGCGGTGAGGTCCAGCAGGGCCGCCACTCGCAGCTCGCGACTGGCTTCCAATAAAAAGCAACTGAATGCGGCCTCACCGGAGATAAGGTTCTCCCGCGCGGTGACCAACCGGACCCCTAAGCTAAAGCGCAGCGCAACAAAGGAGAGAGAGACAGAACCAATCTGAAAAGCACTGACTAAACAATAAAACGGCATAGACATCTCTCATCGAGAGAGAGCTCGATTCCACCTACACCGCAAGGACTCTTGCCCTCATGACGACCTTCACGTAGCGCTCAAAATGCTAGTAACCGAGATTAGCGGTAAACGTGACCGTCATATCTTCAAGAAAGAGGACTAAGCATTACTACACTGAGTGTCGATGTAAATACCCACTCAGACTGCATCCCGCCGCACGGTTAAACAATACCGAACACTAGCAGAGCGCAATAGAGCGATCAGAGACAGGAAGAACCTGCACAGCTTCTACACCAACCGCCCAAGGCCAGCGGCACACGAAAGACTGGCAATGAGACGCAGCTCTGCCTGCCTACGTCTGAACCTCCCCTCACGACATCCGCCCGGACCAGCAGAGCTGCCATGCGAAAATGGGTTTCTACCAAACATGACCTACGCACAGCACACCCCGACGGACGAGCAGCACTAAAGTCGGCAATAACTACTGAAATTCTGGTGACTGAGTCCGCTACATGGGGAACACATGCGACCCAAGTAACTCAGGCTATGAAATGCTACGGTCCCGAGATAGGTGTCACCTTTCAACGCGACATACATTTGCATTACACATAACAAAGAGGCCCCCCCATCAAAGACAAAAATAAATGAACAGGACTAACATATAACTTTTCAGTGGTTGGGCCAAAGTAGAATTAATAGGCTTCACTAGTGCCAATCCACCAGTGAGTTCGGTTCTTACCAAGATGTTACCAATACTAAGAAAACAACTCAATGAGGTGGAGCCATACAAACTAAAGTGAGAGGAGCACGCAACGCGATTTAGAGACTTTTCCCTTGTCCTGCTCGGAAAATCGACGCAAGAACATAATGCCACGCAAAGACCTGAACTTAGACCTACACCTTAAACACAAAAAGCTGAGCAAGGCGAGCAAGAACCCTGCACCAACTGTCCTGATTGGTTGAGTTAAACACAAGCTAAACGACAGATGCCGGTGTTGCTGCACTAATAGCGGGCCGTCTTAGCAGATAACAACTCAGAGGACAACAACGAGACGATAGTGCTGGCTAGAGCAGGTCTCGTCACAAGCATCTATCCATGCGCAGAGTCAACTGACCGCGAGAGGCTTAAGCTGGAGAATGGTTCCTAAAGTGCGTGCGATCATTACTAAGATGGGTCCTACCATCTGGGCAGGAGAGAATCGGGACTGTGTACCCCCAAAGTCAGCACATTTGATGAAAGTTCACACCACAGACCTGTCCAGTGGAAGATTGCCCACCTCAAAAAGGTAATGAAGGTAGACAAGCCAGCTTCGCCTATGCTGCTCTGTGAACCCAGATCACAACCCGCCCGCCACCAAATGGGACCATGAGAGCGTACTCCGCAATTCGATGTTCGTTGCACAGCAGCAATACGCCAGTCCAGCCTGTCCGAATGAAGGAATTTCCAGAGGCCCACGCGTCTGAAACGGAATGCCAGCGTTGACTTTGCACATCCGAACCTCTGAGGCATGCTACAATGAGCGATTGCATTTAAAGGGGAGTTCCGCAGCTGCAGAAGGGAGGTAGACCCCGTTGAGTCCACAGGACATGAAGTATATAGAGACAACTTCTCACAGCTGACTCCGCTGCTTTGAACAGCAAGCCACTACACGGTCCAAGAGTCCCCTTTAAGAGAAGAAAAGCACAGGAAACAGCTAGTCCAATAGTTGTTACCCCGAGCCCGCGAGATTCCAGCTATGCCCTAGCTCGACGCCCAGAGTACCTCATAAGGTCAAAACGCCGACACCCTAGTTCGGCAGATGCATGACAGCGAAGCAGAGCTTAAACCAGAGTATGGAATCCATACGCTCGCTACAGAGAAAAGCAGCACTAACCTTACGAGAGAGAGTAGCACACCCATAATGAGGCCCGCGAGCGAGGCCACCGAGATGAGAACTTAAGCGTAATCCGCTTCGACTGCACGCAGTGCGGATGTGCAAAAAGCCCGTAAGTAAGAGGAGATTTAACAATGACATACAATTTGCCAACCACAGCAGAGAACACCTCTTCCTGTGTAGGGCGCTTTAAATAACCCTTGCCCATCCGCCTCTGCGGAAGGAGGTGACATAATAAACGTTCAGAATGGTGTGCAAAAGCTCAGAGCACAAAGGATCACCATGTCCTCAGATACCGAGTTTCTCCTTACAGAAGAACTGCTAAGGCAATGGCAAGATGCCAGCTCTGTGACGCCGCAATAGGACTGACATGACGTTGAATGGAAAGTGCACAGATTTTAAGAAACATCGCAGCGCCTCGCATGCAGATAGATTCTTAACGGCACAGCGAGGACGGCAGTCTGAACATCGAGGACTGTTCGATAGTGCAACTCGGAAACCTTGAACGTCTGTCCGTCAATGTCCGGCAAGTAAATCCTCGAAGGTCATTGAGTCCCAAACACAATAATCGTACAAACTGGGGCCGGGAGCAGGGAAACATTAGACAGAACACTAACCACATTACCTCAGCCCTTGTTCACCAGCACCACTCACTCTCCACGCACCCAGCTCTCCCTCCTTTGCCTGAGCCGCTTCACAACACACTCATAACTTGCAAACCTCGACCCGGACGCACAGACATAATCATTACGAAGAACGACTAAAGGCCCACACTCTTGTCACACCGAAAGCACAAGTTCCACGTGCTTCCTCCTTACCAATAGTGTCAATCATTATCAGGGCCCATCAGCACAAGCAGAATGAAAGAAGAAGCACAAATGCACAAGGGAAACGACATGGCAGCAGGCGTCAGCCAAATCGGAGAGACGGAATGACCCCGATACCAATAAGGGACGCAAGGCCTTATAGCGCGGGTCACAAACCGCTAACCTATAACACGCAGACGTGATAAGTTATGGAGCTCCAATCAAACCCGCCAAGAAAAGTTCGCCCTGAGAAGAAAAGGTGGCCAGAGCCCAGGCCGTACGATTGAGCTCATGCAGTAAATCCGCAAGGCATAACATCACGACTACATTTGGAAGCTTGTGGCGAAGTCCCCAGGCTGCAGCTGAGAACAACAGTAATCACTCTCGCGTGCACGCGACGACTAAGAGCCTCGTCGCACCACGACTGCTAGCACAACGGACTGGCAGAATGCGGGGGTACAGAGCACGTCAGGACATAGAGGAATGAGGTCCCCGAATCACACGGACAAAGAGAATTCAAGGTCGCCCGAGGAGGGCGGAGTTACAGGCGGATCCCCCGCACTCCCTTGCGTGTCCAGTAACTTATCGCGGCTCCCACGTGAAAGTTAGGGCATCCTGTTCCTAACCTTCCATCTCAGGCCCTCCAGCACAATTCTCTAAATCGAAGAGGAAAAGGGCAAGGGTACCCTTACCTATCCGAACGAGTCCAGAGACCCAAGAATCTAGGATCAACCATTTAGAAAGGTGAAAGTTCGAGGACCCTGGAACCGACAGTCTGACCTGAGACGCGCCAATAGGGACCATCTGCATCCTCCAGAAACCTGCTCTAGCCAGCGGGTACATCGGTCCGCTTGCTTTCACAGATGGGCATAACCAGGTAGGGACACTCATCGCCGACGAACGTTCGTATGGATGCATTGAGGACCAAACACAATCCCGCAGGTGGCACGCAAGGATTATTCCACTTGCCGTATCATAGGAACACTGGTCCCAACGCGTAGACTCTAGACACCCTGGATTCCGACTGCCAGAGCTGCTACACGCCGATCACGATGCAACAATCACGAGGCTGCCTTCCAACGACCAACGATGCTGGCGCCGGGTCCAGTTGCTCAAGTTAACACCGCAACACCTCGCTCCCAGAGGGCTCAAATGGGAAACGCCGAGGCCCAGCATGAAGTCCGTCGAGACCCCTTACCTCGAGTGTCTCCTGTGAAGGGATGCCGTCATGATCCCACCAATGTCCGACGGACGCGTCATTCGGGGGCTCAGCATCACCGAGCTAAGGTCGGCTCCGGAGCTGGTCCAAAAGCCAAAGAGAGCACCCCTCAAGCCGTGCAGGGTCCAGCACAGAAGGGGGTTAGGTTCAGCCAAACCACGCCATGCACATAAACGAGGGAGATGTCCCTCTGCAAGGCCACGGCCTGGCTGCATACCACCGTACATATGCCTCTCCCAGATCAGAACGCTCGTCTCGAGGTCTTGTCATGTGTGCCGCATGATCAGTCTGTGCAGAAGGGGGATTCCTAGACTGTGCTCGGCAGAAGGAAAGTCAGGTCGTGGACCCGATCTCACGCAGCCCATGCGACAGAGCCTGCGGATAGCCGATTCAAACAGCAAAGCGCGTTGGCTCAGAGTTCCATTCGCCACATTGCACAACTCCGCACACCGCCTAGGAAGGCTGGAACCGATGAAGAATGAGCAAGCACCAAGAAGAAAACGGTACCACCTGAACGTGTTTGAGATGTGCCAATACACACCCCCCTTCCATGTCGGATCCGCAACAAGAGGGGAGGGCGGCAGTTTTACGGCGCCAACCAGGGGGGGACCGGACTGATGTTGAGGGTAAAAATCTTCCGCAAGCGGCAACGCAACGCACACCTAGGAGGATTGAGCAACACACGCCAGAACAGTACAAGGTGATACCGTTTTTGCATACAATGGGATCACTTCTGAGGAAAAGTCCCCACCTCCTTCTCTGAGGTGAGTCAGATAAAACGTATGCCGTCGCTTCTCCCCGCGCAGCTGTCTACCCCAGATTGGGATGGAATCCTTTCCCATAATTTGCTCATCCTTAGGCGATCATACTTCCTCGTGTTGGCAGTATACCATGAACACTGCACACCGGTGCGGGGCTTAGCCACCAGGACCTGGTTGCCATCAGCCCTAACCGCGGTTGACACCCTTGCGTTCATTGGTGAGTGGCGGTGCCACCCGGCGTGCACCTGAACGTGGGCTGCAGAGCGCGTGCGTGGGAAATGGGCAGCACTTTCGAGGAAAGGCTTTTCAGTTAGCAAGTGGGAGCACTCGAATGGCTGATGGTTCACACTAGCTTGCATAAAAGATGGTGTCCAAGACCTCGTCTCCAGAGTGCCACTTGGTTCTCGCCAGATGAACCAAGAACGGTCTGGCGGACCACGAAAGTGCCATCAGGACCCAAGGCTCAAGACAGGGCATCGGAGCCGAAGGCGCGGTTTTTTATCCTCTAGGCAACCAACCGCCAGACAAATGACTTGGTTTCACGCCACTGGCTAACCCCAATTCACACAACAATTCTTCAGACACCAGTCCCCAGTATCCACCAGTTCCACACGTCCTGGATGAATCGGTTATGAAAACCAACACCACCAGTAAAAGAAAAAGGTTCTCTGATCCAAGGTACCCAAGCCGCGAGAGCCCAGGTCATAAACATCAAATCGTACGCCACAAATCACTGCTGGGCCAATCCTTCTAGAATTTAAATAATCTAAAGCTTTTATTTGCTAATAAGGAAAAAGATTAGAGATGAAGCTATGAATTGGTGTAAACTGGCATCAGTTACAACAGTGAGGGCAAAGTTCTTAGTCAGGCTTGCAGCAGTGATGGAGTAAACTGCAGGTTACAATAATAGTCTCTGGACAACTCGCCAGCTGGGATGGGTCATCAGTCCTTTGTGCAGAACTTCAGTTTGTAGCAAAGTCCGCCTCCGGAGTTAAGAAGCAGGATTGAATGACAAAATGGAGAATGAAGGCCTCCCGCCTAATATAGGCTTTTCCAGGTGTAAGGACACTTCTTTTGTCTACTGTGGAAAGTTCCAGCAAAATGGAGTCTGCAGCACAGGGGCAGTTGTTGCACACAGATGCTGAGTACAAGGCGTATCCGTCTCCTCTCAATGGGTCATTGTGTAGTTAAAGGTCATTAATGGGCCACCAGCAGGCTAAGCAGAGCTGACACCAACTTGTCTGGTATCTTTCCCAGTAACACAGCACAAGTTTGAAATACAGACAGTACACAGCCCATATTCATAACTTCAACTACAAAATGATACAGACACACAGACAGCATAATCATAACCAATAACTTGTAACCTGGTCTTAGACACCTTATATGTCCCCCTTTACATAAGATCTGGTGTCACTACAGGGCCTTGGTTGCAACCCATGTTCTATATGGTCCCAGTCTATATCAATAACGTCACAACCAGGAAAGCTGTTTTCTAGCACGCGCTGGAGTTCAGTGATTAGCTTCTTTGGGGGTCGGGGGAGTGTGTGTCAGCAAGCTGTTACTAACAAGGTGACAATGAGCTTCCTCTAACGAGCATATGATGAGCTTGTATCTGTCTCTCCTGGCTCTCCATTGGTAGGCACAGGGATTTCTTCAGCCACTTCTGGGGTGGAACCCGGCCAGTGTTCCAGAGAGCAAGGTGACCCCACATGACGTCCTGGAAGGTAGCATTTAGAGTGGGCAGAATTTGGTTTCTGCGGACTAGTGGGGAGGAGGGAAAGGTCAGTGTGTGAAATGGAACTGATGTTCTATGTGTTCTTTGGGCAGGAACAGCCTGCGAGCAGCACCCAGCACGTGGGGCCCCAGGCACTACTGTCATGCTCATAATTCATGTTACTTGTCCTGACATTGCTGCATCATGCACTGTGCCTGGGAGGAACCTGCAGGAGAACCCCCCAGGATCTCCTCTCCCCCGCATGACACGTCGGATGCCTGCCTGGACTGCAGGCTCCGGGGGAAAGGGGACGGGTTTCTGTGCAGCGCCTGGCACAGCGGGTGCCCCTCTGGATGGCACCAGCTAGGGACTAGTACGATCACCCCCCGGTGGGCTGGCAGTAGCAACATGGTCCATTACTGAGAGTCAAGAGCAAAGGGCCTCTGGTATCCCCCGGATGGACAGATGTGTCTAGGGTGTAGCCATGTGCCTGAGCTCCATGCCAGCCTGTGTCCAATCCAGAGGTGTGCGCACAGCCACGGGGCTGGAAGGGCCGAGAGTGTGTGCTGATTCCTGCTACCTGTGTGCAGCTCCGATCTGCAGTGCGCTTGGCTTTCCCTTGGCTCATTGCTTTCACGGCTAGCTGAGCACAGAATTGCATCCGCTCCTGTGTAACCGCACTGGGCCCGGCGCTTGATCTGCACGTCCAAGCCTCTGCCCGGCCCAGTTGGAGGCGGGTGCTGTCCTCAAGGGCCTGAGGAGCTGGCAGGCTGACCACGTGGGGTGGGGGTATGAGCTGGTGGTTACTGTGGCAGCAGTGAAAGCTGGAAGCTCTGCCACACAAGGGGAAGAGGCAGGTTCCCCTCGATAGAGCTGCCTGCTGCGCTGGTCGGGCTGGATCCTGCGAATGGGTGTAGATCGCTCCCTGGGAGCAGGGGGCAGGACCCTGCCAGCTGCGATTCTCTAGGCACAGCTAGGTCCGTGTCACCTCTGGGTAGGTCAGAGTACAGCCCGGCGCTGCTGGTGCTCGTTCTAGGGGCTGCTGCGTGGGTTTGGACCTGCGTGGTCAGGAATGGTCCTGGCTCCCGAGAGCTGCAGTCACCTGGGACAGAGCTGCTGGCGCTAGGCCTGAGGGAGCTGGGGACAGGCTGTGGACTCTGCAATGTCTCCTACACTTGGTCCCTCTGGGTTTCCAGGCCCAGCTCCCTCAGGGTGGGTTGAGGAGAGCAGGGGTGGGGAGCGGGAGTGGCTCTTTGCTCCCAGGAACCGTCTGTGTCTTTGCAGAACACGCCGTGGCCAGGCGCTGAGCAGAGAAACATGATAAATGAATGAGATGTCCTGAGGCAGCTCGTCCACCTTGCTGTGCTCGAGGGGCCATGCGGAGAGCAGCCTTTGCAGGGAGTGTTGGCACCAGGTTAGGTTTTTATTATGCATTGACCCCTCGGTGCTTGTTTCCATCTGGTCTCGACGCCCGTTGAATTACGATCGGGAGATTTTGCATTTTGTCTCTGCTCAAAGCTGCAGCCGTTCTCTGGGGTGATCGAGCTGGGTGAATGTTGAGTTCTTAGGGCTGGAGAGCAGAGACAGTGCAGGCACCTGAGTTCTGCCCGGGGTGGGGAGCGGCTCTAGTGGCAGGTAATTCCCTTGGACCTTCTGAGCACCATTGAGGGTAGTGTGGGATCCCGCTGATGGCATATTTTGGCCTCCAGTTCCATCTGGAGTGGGCCCTTTCAAACCTTGTGGCAGTCACACCCTGCATAGGTATGACCCTTGCCCCAGGGCACTGGCAGTGAGAACAAAGGGGCAGAAGTTAAACTCCCTTGCAGTGCCAAGCGAAGGAAGTGGGCATTCGTCATACTGCCCCTCTCCCCCGGCATGCATCAGTAGCAGAGTGTGAACCTGCTGGGGCCTCCGGCTCTCCAGCATGGCTCTCCCATGAACTAAAGGGCAACTGCATTAGCTGGCAGCAGTTGTAGACTGTTCCCTTCCAGTGGACCAGGCTCTAGGAGGGGACCATTGTCGGAGTCTCTTGAATAAACCAGTGCAGTTTGTTTCTGTGTAACCCATATTGGTGGTTATCAGTGTTTAAAAGGCCTCTGGCATGGGGATGTCTCTGCGCCTTCCTCCACAGGTTGGAGTGGTACCAGTGCCTGCTTCCTAGGGTGGCCAGACAAGAAGTGTGTTACCCCCCACCGCCTGTATAAGACACAGCCCCAAATATCAGGGCTGTTCCTATAAAATGGGGACATCTGGTCACCCTACTGCTTTCCCAAACTGAGCAAGAGCCCCTCTACCTCCAGAAACGTTCAGGTTAGCAGTACACTCTCGCCAAGGTCTGCATGCTGCTCGGCCCTCTGACAGCAGCCACTGGTGGGACTGACCCCTTGGGTACGAGTGCCCTGCCCCTTGCGATAGGCACCGGAGCGGTCCTTCCCAGCATGGTCACAGGAGCTAGCAATAGCGTGAGAGGCGCTGTCTGGGCTGACGGGGGCCTGGGACTTTGGAGGCTGCCTAGGGACGTACCAGCCATCCCTTGCTCCTCCAGGAGGGATGGGGGCTCATGCGTGCCATGCAGTGGGATTGCTCCTGGCCGGGAGGCTCTGGGGCGGCATGGCCAGTGCCCCTGGCTTGGGCAGATGAGTCTAGCCTAGGAGCAGGGAGGGGGAACTGAGGGCCATGTTGGCCCATCGCATAGAGCCAGTGGCACCTCCCATCCAAAGGTCACTGGAGCCTTGTCTCCGCAGTCGCTCTGCGATAGCCAGGCCAAGGGCAGCCTCAGAGCAGCATTTGGCCAGCCCTGGAGTGGGCTGCAAGAGTCTCCCGGATACTTCATCAACTCCCCTTAGCAGTGGCTACCAGCTCATCTCCTGGCACGGCTAGAAACCTTCCTTCTCCACCTCACGGGGCTCACAGACAGGCAGCTGGACCAGCCGGCCCCCTACTGCTAAATGGGGGCCCAGGTGCAGCAGGTTGAAAACACGACTGAAAAAGATTGAGGGAAATTTGGTTTTGTTTAGTCTGGAGAATAGTATCTGAGGACAGGACAAGAAGCAATGGGTTAAATTGCAGCAAGGGCGGTTTAGGAAAAACTTCCTCACTGCCAGGGTGGTTAAGCACTGGAATAAATCGCCCAGGGAGGTTGTGGAATCTCCATCTCTGGGGATGTTTAAGAGCAGGTTGGGCAAACACCAGTCAGGGATGGGCTGGATAATCCTTAGTGCTGCCGTGAGTGCAGGGGACTGGCCTAGAGACCTCTCGAGGGCTTTCCAGTTCTATGATTCTCTGAAAATGCCTCTCATGCTTTCACTTGCAAACAGCCGCCTTGGCCCCTGCGGTGCCGCTCCCTCTGCTTGGCTCTGTGCGAGGCGCTGGGTTTGCAGCCTTGTCTCTGGCTTTACCCCGCCCTTTCCAGAGCTGCCCGTGCTGCCTGCTGGCATTTCGAAGGGACGAGGCAAGGCCTGGGCTCCCTGAGTCGCTGGCCACCAGCATACACTGGGCTGCTGCGTTGGCAGGGGAGGGGTGGGACTTGTCCAGTAGCGTTCCCATGAGTTGCTGGCTCACTGGGGCCCTCCCCTGGGCCACTGGGCACAGACATGGAGACGGGCTTATGCCAGTCGCAGGCTGTGCCCCCCATGCCACCCTGCTCTCCCATAGGAGCAGTGACACCCCCGGCCTGTGCCCCATAGGTGGCTATGGCTGGCCGACTGAACGGCCGTTGGTTTGATGAATGGAGCGTCCACTGGTAGGGTGTGAGACGTGACGGCACGTGAAATAGGGTAATGAACAAGCTGGGGAATTATCTGCACTGGGATCTGCCTGCGTGAGGGGAGAGGGTGCTGGGTGCACGGGTGAGCCCTCCGTGGGGCTCAGCAGAGCCCTGCCTCCCCTTCCCCTGGGAACGGAGCCAGGGGAAGAGAGGGAGCTGCTGCCTCTGTGCCATCTGGGCCCTGGGCTGCAGCGGGCTGGGACTCCAAAGCCCACGTGTCCAGATTCTCCCAGGCGCCCAGCACACGCTTGCCCCACTGATGGCCGTGTCTGGGGGCTGAGTGTGTGGAGAGGTCCTTCCCTCTCTGGCCCCCCTTTGTGCCTGCTTCTGGCCCCACCGTGTGTTGCTGATGCTTGGTGAATGCTGCTGGGGAGGGGAGCAGCAGAAGGGACCCGGAGAGAGAAACCGACCCAGGAGCATGACCAAGCAGGGTTCCTCATCCCGCATCCCTGTAGGGAGGAGGCCAGGTTACATTCCCAGTCCAGTGAAGCAGCCATGCCCGAGCCTGCCTGGGTCCCCTGCTCCGTTGTGCCCCCTGCTCCACGATGCCCTGTTGCACCCCTCCCCGGCCCAAGGCCCATGGCTTGGAGCGTGGATGAGAGCCAGAGCTGCAGTGCTGTTTGGCTAACAGCCGCCAGCTGCAGGGAGCGGCAGGCTGGGAGGCCAGCAGATCTTGGAGATGGCCAGAGTGCTCTGAGTGCCAGAAACAGTTCCCTTGTATGTGAGGCACTCCCTCTGCAGCACTGTCTGGCCTGGGGTGGGTGGTGCTCTGCCCAGGAGGGGTCGGGTGGAAGGGGCTGGGTGTAAGGACACACATCTGGCTGCCCCGTGTGGGGCTGGGTTTGCCCTGGGATCCTCCAGTGCGTCTGAGCGAATAAGATGAGACTGCCCTGGTGTGGCCGCTTCTCTCTAGGAATCAGTGGGGGGAACTAGCTCGCTGCAGGTGGGAGAGACCCCTCTCCTGCGGGCTGCCTGAGATGGCTGGGTGGGGGGTGTAGCAGAAGGCTCCTTTGCTGACTCTGTTCTTGGAGGGAGGCAGCCATCTGAAACCCACCTGATCTAACCTCAGCGCGTTTCCCTGCTGCGTCAGGAGGGCAGCCAGTGCTGCTGGCGGGTGAGCGAAGCTAGTCCCAGAAAGGCCGGTGCAGGTCCCTTGCGGGCTTGTAGCATGGCTGCCCTTGTATCTGAGAAAGCGGCGTGGCCCCTGGAGCCGAGGCCCCTTGCGTGGTGGGGAGATGCCCTGTGTCTGAGGGGGGATTTTGCTCCTGGGCGCGAGGCAGCAGCACGTGCTCTGGAGCGCAGTGCCAGCTGGGCAGCCTGTGCTGTGACTCGCCCCGAGAGGTGGCGCTCTGCACCCACAGGTGCTGTGGCGAGGCTGGGGCTCCTCCGGTACCTCCAAGGTGCTGTCTCCCCTTGTTTGCATTTCACTATCACCCCTTCCCCAGCAGAGCATGGCCTCTCGGCAGCTGGCCTCTACCTTAACAGCAGGCCCACCTGGCCGCGTCCTGTGCATGGCAGAGCCAAGCTGGAGCTCCCGCGGGCTGGCTGGTGCTCTCTGGGGCAAGTGCTGTTAATTAAGCTGTACTCTGCCTGGAACGCATCTCCAGCTGGCAAGTGCCTCTAATTAAGCCCTGTGCAGGGCAGCGCTGAGGCTGCCCTGTGAATTGTCAGGGGGGATAACGAATATGTCTGGTTTAAATAACTCTGGAAGGCGGGGGACATAGGCTGCTGCGCCTGCCCCTCACCAGGAGGCACGGCCCATGCTGGGGCACAGTATGCTGGCACCCTGGTTTTCTCTGCGGTGGGGCCAGGGTCGGTGCAGTGGCAATGCTGGCAAGGGCGTCGGGCTCCCATAGGAGTGTGGTGCTCGCTCAGACAGCCGAGCTGGACGGCTCCGTTGCACCAGGGCTGGCGGCATCCTGGGGGCGGCTGGATTTGGAGGAGGGCCCCAGCAAGGCTGAGAGCTGGTGGCCGGGCTGCTCAATCCAGGGAGCGGTTTGTACTATGGGAGCTGCCCATGTGGCAGTGGGGCCAGGAGCGGGCTCAGGGACGTGGCCAGCCAGTCTGACCTGCGGAGCCCATGGTTTGTGCAGCCAGCCGTACCCCGCAATTGGGTTCTGCTCACCCCACAGCACAGCAAGGAGCGTCGTGGCCGCCGCCCTGAGGACTTCCCTCTTTCCAGCCAGTCATGTGCTGTTTAACAATAACACCGTTCTACCCTGCTAGCACCCTGCCACAAACCAGCCTACTACTGCTGTCAACTCAGAGAGATGCACCTTTAGCTGAATGGGTAGTGGCCTGTGCAGAGGTGTTGCTGGTCCTGCTGCCAGTCTCCCCTCCCCCCGTGGTGTTCTAAGTGAGTGAGTAATTAATTAAAGTGGTCTCTGTGAGCAGGGCCAGGCCCCTGCCTCTGAAGTGCTGCAGCAATTTCAGCTATGGAAATGCACATGCCAGTCCCTGGCTGCTGATGGAGATGGATTTCTGGGCCGCTCGCCTGCCACTGCCGGTGTCAAATGGTAATTTTAGAATGGGGTCGGCTGTATTTTTAGATTGGCCTGAGGATGGATCTAGCGCATATTTAACATGTCCTTTCCTCCCTGCACGGAGGCTAGTGCCAGTGCAGCACAGGTACCACTTGGCTGCGCTTGTCAGGATTTAATCCTCTAGCAGCTTACAGCTCTGCAACTTCCCCCCAAATACCTAGGGCACAGTTAAAGGTTTTCTCATAATCATCTCAGCACTTCATCCCGTGCCAGGTCATCAGCTTTAAACTCCTTTGCTAAATGCTGGGGTCCTTTGGGGCCCGAGCAGGAGCAGGGCTCTTTCCTTTGGTTATTCATTGGAGGAGGTGAATTTATCCAGAGGTTCAGAGCCCTAGTGACCCAGTGGTCTCCTTAGCCAGGCAGCGGGAGGGAAAGCTTCCTCTGCTTGCAGGCAGCTGCCTTGCCCCAAGGCAGTGCGGCCCGTCAGCCTGCGGTCTCTCTGCCAAGGCGTGGGCATGGAGGCTGAGTAGGGCCAGCCGGGATGGAGAGCGTGACAGGTTCAGTCACAGAGACCCCCTTGGGACTGTCACCTGATGTGCTGAAGTTACCTCTGAGCCCGTTTTCCCTGCCAGCTTGGGACTTCGGTACCCTGTCTTGTTGAGCAAGACACACTAGCCTGCTGCAACACAGACCCAGGTCTGAACCACATCCCCCAAAAGCCACAGGCTTAACTGAAAACAGCACAACAAGTACCCCTGCCTCCAGCACCCAGACACCCAGCTCCCAATGGGATCCAAACCCCAAATAAATCTGTTTTACTCTGTATAAAGCTTATACAGAGTAAACTCATAAATTGTCCGCCCTCGGGCCAGCTGATAGAGAGAGATGCACAGCTGTTTGCTCCGCCAGGTATTAATCACTTACTCTGGGTTTGTTAATAAACAAAAGGGATTTTATTAAGTATCAAAAGTAGGATTTAAGTGGTTTCAAGTAATAACAGACAGAACAAAGTAAGTTACCAAGCAAAATAAAACAAAACACGCAAGTCTGAGCCTAATACATTAAGAAACTGAGTACAGGTAAATCTCACCCTCAGAGATGTTCCAATCAGCTTCTTTGACAGACTAGACTCCTCCCTAGTCTGGGCCCAATCCTCTCCCCAGTACAGCCTTTGTTAGATCCAGCAGACATCTCAGGTACTAAGCAGGGATTTTCTTATGACTGGCAGCCCCCTTTGTCCTGCTCCACCCTTTTTTATAGCTTTGGCACAAGGCAGGAATCTTTTCTCTCTCAGGGTCCCCTCCCGCTCCTTCTAAATGGCAAAGAACCAGGTTTTCAGTGGAGAAAGCGTGCGTGTGTGTGTGTGTGTGTGTGTGTGTGTGTGTGGAGCGAGTGCTCTCTCACGGGCGTGTGTACTACTTTCAGGCAGAGCCCGGGCTGGGGGAATTCCAGCTGGAGAGGTCAATTTTCCATCCAGCTCTGAGTCCGAACACCAGGGAAATGATCCCGCTGCATTAATGACGGTCCTCGCCTGGTGACCTCTGCAAGGTGTAATCTGCCATCCAGCCCATGGAAGAGCTGATTTCTTATTTTGTTGCACCCGCAGGGTAGGGGGGAACTTCGCAGCAAACACCCGGAAGCTAGTGGCCTGCCTGATGATTATTTTGTATTATGGTAGCACGGACACCTGAGCTAGGCCCAGCTTGGACAGAGCAGGGAGGGGAGAGAGAGAGGCACAGGGAGGGGGAAGGGACTTCCACAAGGTCACCTGTCTTGTGTGGACAGAGTCGAGTGGTCTGGCCAGCAGTGTCAAATGGGAGCACTGGAGAGCACGGGGTGCAGCCGGGTATAGTGCACTGGTCTGTGCAAGCCACGCGCCTCCCTCACTGCCCCTTCGTCCTCCATGCAGTTCAGTATTGGGCTCCCCGCAGACAAAGGTCAGGCTTGACAAAGCCCTGGCTGAGATGATTTAGTTGGGGTTGGTCCTGCTTTGAGCAGGGGGTTGAACTAGATGATTGTCACAGAGTCACTGGGTGATACTCTGGAACTGCTCCCCACAAAGCCAGGCAGGACTTCGGGGAGCCTCCTCTCCCTTGGAGCAGACTGTCTCCAGGGCAAGAAGCTCACACGGCTTCACCTTCCTGGGTCTCTCCTTGGAGCATTCAGCATATGCCCCTCTGTGCGCTTCCCACAGCGAGTCCGTCCAGCCGGGGTCTTGGGGAAACCACAGGGTCCTGCACCCCCACTTCGTAGTCAGACGTGACTCTTAGCCAGCCAGTAAAACAGGTTTATTTGATGACAGAAACACGGTCTAAAACAGAGCTTGTAGGTACAGAGAATGGGACCCCTCAGCCGGGTCCATGCAAGCCAGACAACCCCGTCTGCCCTCATGCCCTGTCCCCAGCCAGCTCCCAATTGAACCCTTTCCAGCCCTTCCTTTCTGGCCTTTGTCTCTTTCCTGGGCCAGGAGGTCACCTGATCTTTGTTCACCTTCAGCCATCCCCTTGCAGGGGGGAAGGGCCCTGGCAATTTGTTGCCAGGAGACCGAGTGTCAGCCATTTATGCACACTGGAGACTTAAGAAATGCATAGGGGAACTGAGGCACCCACACAGTATTCAGAGGAAACATTAAGAACAGTCCCACTTTGTCACAATGACCTCCTGAGGTCCCTTCCAACCCTGGCATTCTATGATGCTCCTCAGTCCTGACCCGCAACCATGCAGCTGTTCCAGCCCCAGGTGCCCTGGGCACAGCTCTGCCAGGAGCAGGGCCAAACTCCTGTTGATTCCTGGCCAGGGCTGCCCCTCTAACCAGGCTGCCCCCTTCCTCCCCCCACCCCTATCTGGGTTTAAAACCAGGACACACAGGTTCTGCCAGGTGCGCCCTGCTGGCATTCTGCTCTGGCAGTTCCCTCACTTGTCTGCCTGCCCATAGAGCAGGTGTGCGTGTCTGGGCACTGGCAGAATCCAGGTCAGTGCTCAGGATCAAACTCTCCGGCCCACGGCCAGAGATGCTCCCTAGTCCCTGCCTGGCACGTGCCTGCACTCACCCGCCTGAGGGGTATCAGGGTTCCCTCCCCACTCTGAACTCTGGGGTACAGATGTGGGGACCCGCGTGAAAGACCCCCTACACTTATTTCTACCAGCTTAGGTTAAAAACTTCCCCAAGGCACAAATTCCTTTCCTAGTCCTTGGATGATATTGCTGCCACCACCAAGTGATTTAGACAAAGATTCAGGAGAAGGACCACTTGGAGTTCCTGTTTCCCCAAAATATCTCCCCAAGCCCCTTCACCTCCTTTCCTGGGGAGGGTTGAGAATAATATACTGACCGATAGGTTAACAAGGTGAACGCAGACCAGCCGCTTGGGTTTTTAGGACAATAAAAACCAATCAGGGTCTTAAAAGAACTTTATTATAAAGAGAAAAGTAAAAGAAGCACATCTGTAAAATCAGGATGGAAGGTAATTTTACAGAGTAATAAAAAGATTTAAAACACAGAGGATTCCCCTCTAGACTCAACTTCAAAGTTACAAGAACAGAAATAAACCTCCCTCTTAGCACAGGGAAAATTCACAAGCTAAAACAAAAGATAATCTAACGCATTTCCTTGCTATTACTTACAATTTCTGTAATTGCAGATGTATCATTTCAATGGGAGCTGGGTTACCTGCTTTCTCTCTTTCTCTAACCAGAGGGAACAAAAACAAAGAGAATGCAAACAAGACCCCCCCCCATCCCCATTTGAAAGTATCTTCTTTCCTTATTGGTCCTTTTGGTCAGGTGCCATCCAGGTTACTTGAGCTTCTTAACCCCTTGCAGATAAAGGAGGGATTTTATGCTACTTGTAGCTGTGTGTTTATGACAGGGGTTTCCTGTGGCTCGAATTTGTCTGGAAGAGCCAGGCAGGTCCTGCCGTACCTGGCATTTCAATGCTAGCACCACTGCCAGACGCCCCCGCCGGCATTTCTCTGTCAGCGTGTGCCGGAGCATGCCTGTCTTGGCGGTTGTGACTCTCATCCTTCCACGCATCTCACCTCTGGACTCTCCACAGGAGAGACGTCCTCGATAGGCTTGTGCCCAGCACCGTATACATTCAGCGTCCGTGCTTGGCACAAACCATGGAGCTGGGGAGAAGGTGCCTGCGGCGGGGCCCTGCTCTGTCTGGCCCAGCGTTCCTGTAATTTGTACAGCATCTTTGGGAAGATCGAGAGCAATTCACCGTTTCCCTTTATTGATTGAAATGGCAGGAGAAAGAGGGCTGGCAGCTCTAGGTCATTTATCATAAAATATTCTGTTACTGTCAGGGTGCCACCCCCAGCCAGCCGGCCGGCCGGCCTTCCCTTCCCTCTCCCTGGGCTGATGGGCCGGGCTGGCCCTGGCCCCATGCTCCGAGGCTGATAACAGGGCAGTTGATGAGCTTGCTCTGGGACCATGCAGGTAATGGCTTTGCAGAGCTCTGACGGGACCTGGGGTCGGATGGCGGTGTTCCATTTGTGCGCGCTGTGCAGCCCACGTTTCTCCGTTATGATTAGGGTTTGAATTAGAGGCTTTGGCTGGCATGTCAGTGGTTTGTGAGCAGAGCAGGGGGCGGCTGGTTTCTCTGGGCTGAAAGGGAACGAGGTTCTTCCAAGGAGAAATGGGAGCAGGGCATGGAGCAGGGTCAGTGCTGAAATACGTTCCTTTGCTGGGATCCCCATCCGCACCATACAGCACTATCCCGTATGTCTTACTAGAGTGCCCAGGTGTCCTGATTGAGACTGGGACAGGCAGATCTGCCCCCCGCTCCGAGACTAGGGTCCCTGCTGTGCCAGGCGCTGCACAGCCCTCCCCACTGAGATTGGGGTCCCGGTACTGCAAAGACCAGCTCCTGACCGAGACAGACATAAGTAACTTCATTGTTCTTCTTCGAGTGCTTGCTCACATCCATTCCAGTTAGGTGTGCGCGCGCTGCGTGCATGTTTGTTGGAAGATTTTTACCCTAGCAACACTCGGTGGGTCGGCTGGGAGCCCCCTGGAGTGGCACCACCATGGCACCGGATATATACCCCTGCCGACCCAACCGCCCCTCAATTCCTTCTTACCATCCCGCTCCTGACGCCGCTTGCAGTCCCGGTACTGTTCTCCTCCTCGGTACCGGTCGCACTCGCGGCACCGGTCGGTATCCCGTTCGCTGGCCTGCTACCCTCGGCACCATTCCAGCTCCAGGCACCGTGACTCTCGTAGCCACTCCCAACGTCGAGCCTCAAGATCTCGGTCAATCTCCCGGCACCGCTCCGGATGCAGGTCCCAATCTCGTTCCCAGTACCAGTATGCCTCCCGGTACTGGTCCCCGGTGCCGAGTAGAGCAAGGTCTGCTAGAGACAGAGACTCTGCCCAGGGCCTTTCAGCACCTCCGTGGCCATCCAGACACGCATCAGTGTCATCCCACGCAGACAGCTCTTATGCTCAGGACCGCGATTCTGATGTGCCCACCAGAGTCTTCCAAGAGACCCAGGCTGAGGACCAAGGACCCCATCAGTGGTCTTTCTGGACACCTTGGGCGTACCACTAGTTCCGTCCCACTCTGTCTCATCAGAACACCGAGCGCCAGAGGCGGCGGTTAGCCGTCCCCCACTGACTTCTGCGGCGGAAGTCCCAGTTCACCTACCGGACTTCCAGGTTCCACTGGAGCAGGAGTTTGCCTAAGAGCAAGAGGCCACACAGGACCCGCTTGTCGCCGGCATCTTCTCTTCCTCTTCTCCAGATGAGGCGGTGGCAGGAACATCCTCCTTGGGCCCTCCTCCAATCGAAGTGAGCCCATCAGGTCCTCCTAAGGAGGGTAACACTCAATATGAGCCTCCAGGTGGAGGAGGTCCCGGAGGTAGAGGACCTGCTAGTGGACATTCTATCGGCGGATGCCCCCACTAGAGTGGCCCTACTGTTTATTCAGACCATCCAGGCAAATGCCGATACTACATGGCAGTCCCCAGCCTCTATCCCTCCTGCGGCCAGGGGAGTCAAGCGTAAATATATGGTGCCCTCTGAAGTGTACGAGTACTTGTATGTCCATCCTCCTCCCTGCTCACTAGTCGTCCAGTCCATTAATGAGAGGGAACACCATGGCCAGCAGGCGCCAGCCCTGAAATCGAAGGAGGCTAGGTGAATGGACCTACTCAGCCGCAAGGTGTACTGGGCGGGGGCCCTACAGCTCCGGGTGGCAAATCAACAAGCCCTGCTTAGCCCCTATAATTATAACACCTGGGTGGTGATGGGTAAGTTTACGGAGCTTCTCCCTCAAGACTCCTGCCAAGAGTTCGCTGCCCTCTTAGAGGAAGGGAAAAAAGTGGCCAGAACTTCCCTCCAGGCCTCGTTGGATGCAGCAGACTCAGCAGCCAGGACTCTGGCCTCGGGTGTTGCCATGAGGGGCATCTCGTGGCTTCAGGTTTCAACACCAGCGTGATGACGGAAGACCTGCTGAGTACGAGTCCACCGAGTGTTTGAACGAACCTGGGAAGAAAGGACAGACTACCGGATCTTAGTCGAGTGGGATATGCAAAAGTCCCGAGTTGCTGCCGTCTTGACACAAGGGGGGAGGAGAACCGTTGTCCCTCCCGTATAGGTTGTTAGAGACAATGCGCGTTGTGTGCTGTAAACATCTGACACACCAACGGTGCCTACGCAACCTGTCTGGTTGGAACCGCCTGCCGAAGCTAGGTAGGACTCTCCGTTCGCGGACATGATCTGTAATGCCAGCTCCTTGAGATGACCAAAGGCCTTGAGTACGGAGGTGACAAAGGTGAGCACCAGCGAGAAGTGAAGCGTCGTTCGCAGGGTCCATTTGAGAGGTCTGGGCGATGACGGCATCCTTGCCCACCAGCGGAGGAGTTAGCACCATTCTAGGGAGGCCTAGGGTTGCTCGGAAATGGTGATATCGTGCACTGGGTCCTGCCCGGGTGTATTAGCGACTTGCAGACCAAACTTGAGAGGACGGAGCGGAGTGGCGTAGTTTGGTACAACTTGCAGGCAGCCAATGTGACCAGGAGACAGAACATGCGAGCCGAGAGTCATTGGGAAATCTGTAGACCTCAAGATGATTGCTGCCATTTGCCATGAAACTGCAAGCTGTTGAAGCAGCTCTGGCTAGATTGGAAGCCAGGATGGAGCTCCTATGAAGTCTACTACCTCTGCGGTGAACCAGAGTGGATTTTCTATATTGATCATCAGGCCTAGGCGTTGTGAAAGGTCATTGACGATACCCAACTGCTGAGTGACTTGCTGTCTCGGATGGCCCCGTCGGATGAGCAATCGTCACCGATAATGGAAAACGTGTATCCGACGTTGCGGAGGTAGGCGGGCTATCGGCCACGCACTTTGTAATCACATGGGGCTTGCAGAAGGCCACAATGGCAGATCGTAAAACTGAAGTCTGACAGTTGGCTACAAAGTGGAGGTATCTCATGGGGAGGAAAGATGGCATGTGAAGTACGGCATCCTTCATATCAGGGCGGCATACGGTCTCCAGGATCCAAGGACAGGAATAGTCCCAGAGGATACCATGCGGAACTTCAATCTTATCATATACTGGTTGATTCCTTGCATGGTCTGGATGCGTCGAGACTCCCTTTGACTTGGAATTAGAAATACGGAGTAAAACCCTTGCCTTTTCGCCATTCGTAACCTCCTCTATAGCTCGTATGGCGAGGAGCAATCTGCACGACTCTTTGTTAAGGAAATGCGTGAGAGGGGTCGCTTGAAGAGGAACGGGTGTTGAGAGGGTGGAGAGACAGGGCGGAAATAATTGGAGGTGTATCATACCCACCATCGACGACCCAGCGATACTGAAGTAACTGGGACACACGAGAGGAGTAGGAGAGACGGTGTTGGAGAAGGGAGAGATGATCCTTGCCGGTGAACTGGTGACGGGCGCTCCTTGGGCGCACTTCAAAAGTATCATCTTCGGTCCCCAGTGGTGGTTCGAGAGATCCGTTGATTTTGGCCCCCTCGGGTCCGATGATCGCGTGCGACACCTCGACCGCGCGCCGCCAAAGTTCCTTCTTTGTCTAGGCACAGAGTTAATGCGGCTATGAGGATGGGAACGGAAAGGCGCGCTTGGGTCACGGGCGTATGACATGCTGAGTAAGCGCATTATGGACCCTGTTGCCTTTCAGGCTTGCCAGCCTGGGTCAGTCTTTTCCGAGAAGCGGCTTTTACCATCAAAGGCAAGTCTGAAATGGATAGCTGCGCTCCCGGTGGGAGGC
>NC_133769.1:10951477-10964765 GCF_003597395.2 Chelonoidis abingdonii | reverse complement strand
GAGGAGGCTCCCCAAAGTCCTGACTGGCTTTGTGGGGAGCAGTTCCAGAGCATCGCCCGGTGACTCCGTGACAGTTGCTCATATCCATTCCACACCCGCCCTCCTTCCCCACTGTCGGAGTAGCTGGTAAGAAGGAACTGAGGGGCGGTCGGGTCAGCAGGGGTATATATCCGGCGCCATGGCGGCGCCACTCCAGGGGGTGCCCAGCTGACCCACCGGGGGTTGGTAGGGTAAAAATCTTCTGACAAACGTGCACACGGCACGCGCACACCTAACTGGAATGGATGTGAACAACACATCTCGAAGAACAACAATTACAAAGGTGAGTAACCGTCTTTTCTGGCTTCGGCACTTATGGAGGTTATGATCTATGGAGATCTTGGCTGGAGGTGGGGACTGTTCTTAAACCAATGATCCCATCTGAGCCGGCTAGCCCCCCGAATCATGGGCTCCCCACCCCAGCTCCCATTGGCAATGGGGCAGGCACCAGGGCAATGGGGCAGGCAGCCCCTGAAAAGCCTTTTCTGCTGCAGGCTCTGGGAGTGTGCGCTGGCCTGGCCTGTCTCCCTGCCTCATGCTGCGCTCAGCTTGGGTTCCACAGCCAGGCTAACGGGAACAATTCATTTAATCTGTGGGCAGAATTTCCCCGTCAAGGTGCAGTTCTCTGCCTCAGATGCATTTTTCCTGCTCTAATAGGGAGGCGTAATTCTCCACTTAACGGCTGTGCGCAGCTTGATTCTCGACACTCATGATGCTGGAGCTCCCACGACAGCGGTTCCCTTGAAGCGCTGTTCAGCAGGTGCTGCGGGGGGGCCAGTGCCCTGGGAGAGAGTACTTGAGATGCCTTTAAAGAATTAAATACTGGAAAATGCTGGCGGGAATGTTGGCTTAGTCCGAATTCCGTGGGGGGTGCCGAGTTCGGTGTGGGCCTGCTGAGAGCTCCACGAACCCTTCCCTGCCCTTCTGCTGCCACATATCTGGTGGGTTAGCCTTGCCAGGACCCGGCAGCCTGGCCAGCCGTATCCCAGGCTCCCAGCAGTGTTCTGCGAGGGCGGCTGAGGGCTTCCCAGCGGGGTAGCTTGTAGCACTTGGCGGGGCAAGGATGGGGAGAGGCACTGGGGTTTAGCAAGCTCGCTCCCTGCTGCTAAGGGTATGTCCAGGGTTTGCGCCCCATCCCTGCAGTGGGTGCTGGAACCCCCCAGGTACCACCCCAGATCTCTCCCCCGCTGCAACCAGCTCCAGGGATTCCTGTCCATGGGAAATCCGCTCTGTGACAGTGCTGCCCGTGGGAGCCAGCTGAGGTCACTCAATCAGGGTGAACTGCAAACAAAACAGGGCAGACAAACCCCAAACGCTGGAAAGCGGAATCAGACAAGGTTCTTTCCAGCCAAAGGATAGCAATACCCAGGTCCATTAATAACTTAGATTTACCAGAATACACAAATCACAAGCCAATTCTTTTACTAAGCTAAAAATTATTAAAAAAAGACCAAGAGAGAGAGAGTTGTTAAAAGATATATAGACAGACTTGATTCATTCTTGAGGTCAGATACAACAGCAGAGATGAGCTGTTAGTGTGCAAAAGTCCTTTTGAAATAGTCCAGAAGTACGTCAATGTTGTATCAGGGGTGGCTCCGTCAATGTGGGGGTTCAATTGTTGTGGCTTAAGGTTTCCCCTCTTGAAATCCAAAGGCGATCAGATGAAGAGGATCGTGTTCTGAGGCTTCTTTACGTTTCCCAGCAAGCCTTTCCGGCCTGAGAAAACAGACTTAACTCCTTCTCCAACATCCTGGCAATTAGCAAGGTAATTTCTCCATTAAACAGTTCAGATACTGGTTCCACACCTCAAAGAGCACCCAGACATAACACTATTTCACTTGAGTATCATCTTAAATGCTAATATTCCTTTTTTGATCTTTGAATTAGAACTATAGCAATAGACAAGAACTTGTTTGCTGACAATCCCAAGACCTGAGCACCCCCTCCCCTTCTACCATCTGACATGCAGACTTGCATTTCAAAAGCTCTTGTCATTAACATTCTTTAACCAGTCCTTAAGGTTCACCCTGGGTCAGGTCAGTCGTGAGGTTGAGTTAAGTTAACTCTTTCTGGCCTGTCACCTTTCAGTAGATATTATTTACCTCATAAATCCCTTCTCATCGCAAATTGGACCAGAACTCTCCAGCTTGCCATGGGCGGATTCTGGCCCTTGCTGAGCTCGAGTGCTGCCTTTCGCTTCGGCTGGAGCGCGGCTTCTGCCAAAACTGGTCTGGTCAAGGAAAACGTTCAGTCGGAAGTGTCCCCCCCCCCCGAACTTCCCATGCAGGCAAGGTGTGACTGTGTCTGCCCTCTGACCCATCGCCTGCCACAACCCCAGCCGCACAGCCAGCAGCTGCTCCAGTACTTCGCCGTCAGCTAGGCAGAGCCGCTGAGCATGGACGGGTGTGTTAACGTGCTTGGCCAGACGGTGCTCAGTGGTCTCCTTGGCCTGGCGTGGGCTTCTACTCTGCTCTATGGTTGTCGAGTCGTCTTGGGCTCTGATCTGCTGGTGCGGTAGCCATTCTGCAGAGGGCTGGCAGGGGATTCAAGAAGGATGCATGAAGATCTGACACACGTCGTGGATGCCTGCTCTCTAGAGATCTGGTGTGTCTGCCGCTAGGGGTTTCTTGGTTCGAATCACTGAGCAAATGATGTGACATTGTAGCGTTCTGTTTTGAGCGCAGCACAGTGTGCAGCGGTAGTCTCCTGGCACGCCTGCCATCCATACATGCATGCTCCGGCAGAGACTTAGCGAGACGTGATAAGGCGAGCCGAGCGGGGGCCATAGCTCGTGACTGTGGGAGCGAGCGCGGGGGACTGTGGACGGGTCAGCATCCTTGCAGTTCCTACGCGAAGGTAGCAGCCCCGAGTCTGCTGTAACTGACTTGACATGATTTATCAGATCACAGGAGGGATAGTGCAAAACTCGTATGGTCTCTGCCTAGATCATGGGCGCTCTTGATCTGCCGACTGTGGCTGTGACAGTGCTGGGAGCTGGTGTGCTCTGTACGCGCTGGCGGGCACGGACCTGTTGCATGTTTGGATGCTGCATGCAAGGGATGTCGCTGGGGCTGGCTCCTGTTTGCCAGGCTTGGTGGCCAGCCAGTGCGATCCATCTTTAGCGTTCTTCTCCTCCCCTTTGCTGCGCTGGCGGGGCAGAGCCGGGTGCAGGAGGGGGCCTGCGGAGGGCTGACATGTTCTCGGGGCTGTAGTTGGCACAGGGCTGCTAGACACCCGGCGCTGGGGGCAGAGGGCCAGTGATGGGCAGTGGGGGGAGGAGGTGTAGAGCCCCTCTTGATTGAGGCCTGGTCTGTGCTCTGTAAAAGCTCCCAAAACCTGCTGGCAAAGGAAAGTGTCCAGCCCAGCCCCCTCCCCTGGTAGCACCGCGTGCGTCAGATCGGTGGAGCAGCCACCTGCCCATGCCCAGCGAGCGCCAGAGGTGAAGATCCCCGCAGCATCTGCACTCTTAGAAAACAGATTCTGTTAAACTTCCTGCCAGAGCCAAATGAGTCTCCTGCAGTGCCAGGGATCCCCACTAGCAGCCACAGAAAAGCCATCACTAGCAGTGTGGGTGGCTGTGAGGGAGCCGTTTGCGAAGCCCTGCGAACGTGCAGGGCAGTGCCCTGGCTCCAGTCTCTGCCAGCCCTTGGCCCCATGCACAAAGCTGACGCGCTGAGGACTTTACTGCGCTAGGAGCAAAGCTGCGGCGACGGGCTCAGGCAGCAGCAGGGGCACAGCCTGCGGTGACCTCCCTGCCGACAGAGGAAACGTTCATCTGTCCCTTTGCCCTTGGTCCCATTCCCCCTAGGCCAGCGCTGCACCTGATGGGGCCCAGAGCCCCAGCCTTTCTTTTGAGCCTGGTATTCCCACAGCACCCGGCCCCCGGCAGACCCAGTCGTACAAACTGCTGCCCCGAGAGTTCACACGCTGGTTTGTGACGGGGCCTGACTGGATGAAACCGACAGACGGGACGGGCAGATGCGGGAGCCCTAACATGGCAGCTTGCTAGAGCTCAACAAGGAGCTTTTCCCTGCTTGAGCCTGGCAGCTCGAAGGCAGGGGCAGAGCGTTGTGTAGGAGCGGGCAGGGAGAAGGATTTTCCGTTCCTTTCCCTTGGGCTGTGGTGGGCACAAGCTGCGCTGTAGAAGGCTGCCTTTCCTGCCGGACGAATCAGAGCTGTGGCAAAGCCCGTGCGGAGTGCTGAGCTGTGACTGCTCTGTATTTTATTGTTAATAAGACAGTGAAATAGAGTCATTGAGGGGATTTGCTGCGCTGGGCTGTGAGCTGCCTGCGGAGGATAAATAGCTCAGCACACGGCACCTTTTTATCGGTTCTCTAGAAAACATGGGAGCTGGGTGCCCGTGAGGGGCAGGGTGTTGGGGGTTGGATCAGATTGGGGCCTGGGGAAGGAGATCCAGTCCCCACTCAGAGACTGCAGGGTGTGGAGCAGAGCGGCCACACTGCTTTTGGTCTGCAACAGGCTTGTTATCGGCTGGGCTGTTCTGAGCTGGGAGGAGGCAGCGTTACTGAAATGCCCCTCACCTTAGCACCTGAGTTCCTGGGAAGTGCAGGGAGCTGGATGCTATGAGGCTCCCCACCTGGCCAGCGGTGAGGCTTCGGAGCAGCCCCTTGCCCAGTGTAGGACAAGCTGTGCCAAGGCCTGCAGGAGGGAAGGGAGGGTGGGGGGGCACGGAAGGGATGAGCCGGGGAGCAGGAAGTTTGGGAGCTAACAACCCACAGCTGGTGTAAGAGCCTCACTGCACCCTGGGGGGAGGAGGAGGAGGAGGAGGAAGGGTGGTTCATCCTCGGGGAAACCCCGCAGCAAGGTCACTGGGAAGTGGGATGCAGGAATGGCTGGGAGGAAGAGCCTCTGGCAGCTCCGAGTGGGAATGCAGGGGGAGCTCTGGCTGGAGGGAGTGGGAATGGCTGGGTTGGGTTGGGGGTGCTGGCTGCTCAAAGCAGGAATGGCTGGATTGGAGCAGGGGACGGATGCTGGCCGCTCAAAGGGGGAGTGGCTGGGTTGGGGGCAGGGGATGCTTTGGCCGCTTGGAGGGGAATAGCCTGGGATGGGGGGAGCTCTGGCCGCTCAGAGCTGGAATGGCCCGGTCGGGAGCAGGGGGCCTCTGGCCGCTCAGAGCGAGAATGGCCTGATCGCGGGGGGGCGCTGCTCTGGCCGCTCGGAGGGGAATGGCCGGGTCAGGGGGTCCATGGACCGGGAGTCCTTTGCAGGTGGGTGGCTGAACAGGAGCTGCAGCGTCTGTCGGTCTGTCCAGCGTGTGCCGAGTCTCCTGATCAGTTTGTGTCGGTCAGAGCCCATTCGCTCGCTCGCTCCCCTCTCTGGAGCGGCCGGTGCCGCCTACCCCCTGCCCCAGGAGGCGTCTTTCCCGCCCGCTGGGCTGCGTCTGGAGGCAGCCAGCTCCTGATCCCAGAGAGGAGAGCAGCGCCTGTTCCAGGCAGCCAGACTCTCTCTCGCGCTGCTGGCGTGGGGCTGGCTGGGCACAGGGGCTGGGACCCGCGTGTTTATCTCCCTTGGCCAGCCTAGGTGTGTGACGCATGTTCCTGAGCAAATTGCTGCTGTCTCCTGCCGTTTGCCAGTCTGTCCATCAGAGCACGGCCCCGTGGGACCCATTCGGTGCCAGCCCTCGGCTGGCCAAGCTGGCATGTTTCTCACCAGGGGGCCAGCGCGGGAGCTGCTCTGTGCTCGCGCCCCCTGTTCCCTGCGTAACCTCCTTCAGAGGATCCAGGCCAAGCCAGAAGGGCTGGCTCCACGTGTCTTGCCTTTGCACTGCTAGCCACTGACAGTCTGTGCTTGCCAAGCTGCCATGACCTCCCAGCACCACCCTGCCCTTGCAGGGGTCAGAGACTGGCCATGGAGTTAAAAGCACCCCAGGCCTCAGCGTGCTGCTGTCCGGGGCCAGGGGAGGCTGCATCTTGTTCGTAGGGATTAGCCAGTCCCTGGGGGCGGCAGTCCCCTAAGGGGTGACTTCATGCCGGGGGCAGCTCGGCCCATCCTCGGCCTAGGCTGGCTGGTCTTTGCAGCCCTGCCAGGGAGTTAAACAAGAAGGCGCCAGCTCCTGCACAAAGGCAGAGTTTTGGAGTGCGTCCCGGCCTGCCCATCCCTCCCCTTGCCCTCCTGCCTTGTGCAAATGAGCAGCCTTATTTTGACAAGGTGCCTGATTTAATTATGTTAGAGAAGCTGCCGGATTTTCCCAAGGTGCATAATATTTTGCCTTTATACAGAGTCATCCATCCTTAAGATCCCAACATGCTTCACAAACGACACTGGGGGCTCGCTCACCCGGCAATGACCTGCAGCCAGCTCTGGGGAGGCAGGGTATCCAGCCGGCACGTGGCATGCTGCAAGGAGGCAGCGGGGAGAGGAATCCCAGCCCCAGGAGTTCAGAGTCAGACCCCTGCTCTTACGAGGCAGGAGGTGGGATTTGAGTCTCGTTTGAGTCTGGCTTCTGCTATTTGCAGCCCGGAAATTGCTGCTCAGCCTCTGGGGCAAGCACCGCGGACCAGCCCTGCCCGTAGCCCTGAGACCCAGCCATCTTGGCTACTGGGCAGCAAGGCCTGTGGGCATGGCACCGAACTGGGCTTTGCACTGGGCTGCAGGGTGACCATAGCCACGTCACTATGCTGGGCTTGCCTGGCGGGGCACCGAAGGCTCTGGCTAGGCAGAGCTGGCAGCAGTGCTGACACAGTGAGATTATTGGAGCTCTTGTGGGTTTTTGCACTCCAGCTTCAGGAAGCACTTTTACCTACTTGAGTTTCTCACGGAGTAGGAAAATGGGTCCCTGGTGAGCTGGGAGCCGAGAGGAGGTGTTAGATCTCTGTTAAACGCCAGCATGCCCAGGCTGCAGCTGGCACCGCGCTTCTCCTTTGGCCGGTCCCACTGGCTGGGTAGGCAACTGGCTCCCAGAGACATCCTTCGTTCCTGGTGCGTGGGTTCCTAGTGGCCGCCTTCCAGGGCCTGTGAACAATCGCTCACGGCGCAGCTCTTTCCCTTGCTAGAGCATCTGGCTCAGAAGCCTTGGTGGTCCGACAAGGCTTCAGTCCGTACTGGGCCCGACCCTTGTACACCCGCACAGGGCGGTTTGGGCGTTGCCAGCAGGGGCGCAGTCCGGTGTGTTACATTGCGCCAGCTTTGCACGGCGCGGCGGCCTGGCCGCTGTGGGGACGTTACTTAACGGCCATGCTGAGCCTTCCCGAGCCTGCTGTGCCATGTGTCCGAACACTGCATGGTGGGAAACTCGTCCTGCCCAGCCCTGCTCTCATAAAGTTCACCCCAGATGGTAAGACAAAGGCGACCTGTGGCCAGGTCCCACAGCCAGTGCAGGATCCTCTCCCCAGGAGTGACCAGACGTCTTGAGCTTAAGGTCTGTGGGTCCCTGGGAAGCAGCTGCCTGGTGCTGAACCCCCTGGCGGCGGGCAGAACTGCTGAAGCTGCCTGCAGGACAGTGCCCCTGGCAGGACTGGCCTTGCCCATGCAGCCGGCGCTGTGCTCTGGAACTCACGTGCGAGGGGCTGCTGGCTGGGCACTCGGGGGATGGGCAGCAAGACAGTGCCATGGTTGGGTGCTGAGGAAGCTGCGTGAGGCCCAGCCTCGCCTGGCAGGGCCTGCAGCTGAGAGGGGACAGGATGTTTCCACTGGGGCCTTTGTGATCCCGCACTCCCTGGGGCCATCGCACCCGTCTTGGCGACAGACTCCTTGCCTGCGTCTCAGCGTCTCCTCTCATGGAGCAGCATGACCTGCATCCGCTGGGCGCCTGTGTGGGAGAGCTGCTGGGTCCGGCACTGGCACGCCACATGGATTTTGTGAACTGTGCTTTGCCACCTGGCTGGCTGGGCAGAGTGGTCAAGTTGGGCCTGTTCCTCCTCTCTGTGCTTCTAATCCAGGGGCAGGCAACCCGGGCATGGCCCAGTGTAGCTCTTGCACTGGGTCACAAAAATGGCAAAAAGGCCCCTTTCCCTTCCCCCCTCCCCGCCCCCTTTTGGGGGGGTGGTTTCGAAATTATCGGGAGTACAACGAACGAATTGTCAAAGACGCCTGGAGAAAGGATGTACCGTGGAGAGCTACTGCTCAAGCGTGGAGCGACTTGGTGAGACCCTCATGTGCCATAGATTCTGCGAGAGTGGCTGTTGGCGCTTCTGATCCGTAAGTAGCTTGGAAGCATAGGTGGCTAACATAACACAAAGACCTGACTCGTCTGCGACAGGATAAAGGCTATGCAAGTAAGGAGTAGGAAGACCAATCACAGGACTGGGCTACAACACAGCGATGCGTCATAGACACGATAAGATCTCTAGCCTATACACAGCAATGTGCATTGCGCGCTAGTGTGGAATTGAGGATGTGCGAGTCTCGGAGGACACCGATCATGGATAGCACCCGAGTCACTAAAGGTTTCCATGTTATATATTAAATCTTACTGACGCGAACTAGGTACTCATAGATATCACTAAGTACCCTTTCCCAACACTAGCCCGATGCGATGGCACTTGCGTTTCATATCACAATCCGGCAGTCGTTATGCGTATCTAAGAGGACAGCCTCCCCCTGAGATAAGCTATCTCCACCAACCGACAATGCGTAGCCTGCTAGGAGCGACGAGACCTCAGGAGCGGCTATATAATCTTGGCAGAGTCAGCAATGAGTACTCAGCATGGCCTGCGATGCCAAGCTCAAACAGTCACGGCGCACACCGAGGAGTTACAGGTGAGACAACACGACACATCCAGAGAATGCTTAAGCGATGAGCGACATTGCAACTTATCTTCCATACATAAAGTGTTACACCACAGTCCGAATAGCATCAGCTATAGCAGGCCCAGTTCACCACAGGAGTGTTCTGGAGTAGATGAGGACTGGTTACTATATGCCAGAAAGAGCGCAACCGTATATAGCGAGATGACCTCTGTCCACGGTGCACTGGATCGCTGAACTATCAGCTTCTTTCCTTTTCTCATCTTCCGACGATTGTGCTCACGCCCACCCGCTTCGCTTGCTGCATTTTATCGCATGTTGCTACTCTTAAGCCTAAATGGTCTCCAATGGGTCACTGGCGCATTCGTGCTCATTGGTCAACCTGAGCCCTCCTGGACCCACGGTCATCCTGTGACGGCGCCAAGCATTCCTCAGTGTTTGTCAAGTCCTGGGCACTGGATCTAAATTAAGTCCCAGGATGAGCGTGCACATCTTTCTAATGATATGGACGCTCCCCTCGAGAGCTGTATGGCGACTTTATTTCTATCACGCCTACTCCAAGTGTGGAATTTGGCGCCCTCTTGTCACACTGCACACTGAGGCACTTCAATTACTGCAAGAGAATAGGATCGCTAGAGAGTGTCCTACCACTCTGAAAAGAAAATTGTCAGGCGAGTAGTCTCACTGGCGCGCTAAGTCTCAACGAGTCTCTAGGTCTACTACACCGAGGACAGCTTGTCTATACTTGGCTAGCTACTTTACCATAGCGGAGAACTAGTGACCTAGGAGACAATTACCATACCAGAGTCTTATTGTCTCCCTGATGCCATGACCTAGAGAGGAGAGTGGAAGCTCAGGGTCTAAAGACACATCGTAAATACACGAACTCGGCCTAAGCACTCAGCAGTCCACCTAGCACGGCTTCCTCCAAGCCTAGGGAGACAACTGTATTGTGTTCTTAGTAAGTGTACCTACATTAAGGAGGGAGTTAGCTATGCCGGGCATGGCACTGTGAGCCAATGTAGGCACTGGCGCCAAGCAGATCCATATCGTTTGCACGCCCTACAGCAATGCATTCCTATCGGTGTGAGGTCCCCTCAGTTTCAAACAGAACGCGATGTGGTCCAATCCCATGCTTCCAAGACCTCACCAGATGAGCAACCTTCTAGTCGTTTGTTCTCTCAGCTGGGCAGTGCTCAAACTTCTCACCGTGTAAGAGCATTATGCTGCTCTTTGGTAATGCCTCGTTGAGGATAAACTAGGCACTGAACCCTACAGGGCTCTCGGACTCTCTATTCTAAGAAACTTTTCGCAATTCTGCCTCAGTTTTTCAACAATTCCTCTAACTCTCAATTGAGAAATATGTTTGCTGCGGATAGCTCACACCAGGTCCATGACTCCTTTCTACAGCCCACCCGCGTGTATATCGTCTCCCTGCCACCTGTGTTCGACCCGGTGCCCTCAGCCCTGACCCTAGCCCCTGGTAATTCCTCCCCGCCACCTTGTGTTAGTCGGAGGGTGCCCCTCAGCCCTGACCCGCAGCCCCTCAATATTCCCTCCGCCCCACCTGCTTGGACCGGTGCCCCTCAGCCCTGACCCGCAGCCCCCGCCTGTATTTCATCCCACCACCGAGTTCTGCCGGTGCCCCCTCAGCCGCTGACCCGCAGCCCTCAATATTCCCTCCCCACCACCTGCGTTGGACCCGGTGGCCGCCTCAGCCTGACCACACAGTTTTCTGATCTCCCCTGTGATGGAGTAGTGGGCTGTCTGTGTGGGGGATGGGAGAGCCGGGGAATGTCTTTTAGGTAGGACAGGGAACGGCCCCCTCCAATCGCAGTCCCTTCTGGGCTTTCAGGGTGCTTGGATCCAAGCTAGGATACCTTGAATTCGCCCACACAGCCCCCAAAACCAAACTGACCTGCCCTCCTCCCGCGGCTGGGTCCTTTTGTCCTGCTCCTGGGCACAGGTGCTGACCCCTCTCCCCCTCTGCCCTGGCTCAGGTTACAGGCTTAAAGATCCTGTCCCTCACCTAAAGACATCCCCTGCTCTCCCATCCCCCACACAGACAGCCCCTACTCCATCACACTCCCGTACTGTGCCAGTCCTGGGCTCCCTTCCTCACATCGCCAACCCCCTACCCACGATGACCCCTGCTGTTCAGGCAGTGAGCGTCTCCGGGAATGGTACTGGTGGCGTTGGGTGGGGAGGGGAAATCCCCTCCGTTCTGCTCACAGCGTGGGCTCTAGGGTGCTGGGGGGTTAATGTCTCGAGAGATGCTCCAGGGGTGCGATCGTTGCTGATTTAGCACGGGGGGCCAATGTCTTGGCACTGGCTGTTCGTTTCCGTGTGGGCAGCTCAGCGGCCATTGCTCCTGGATAGTTTTAATCTTGGCAAGGATGTCCGGCTGGCTGCACACCTGGTGCTGCCTCTGGCTTCACATGCCTCTCTTGCCTGGTGCGCTGCTTGTCTCGAGCTCCCAGCCCAGAGCTGGCTGCTCCATTTCTCTCTTGTCCTCTGATTGCATGCAGCGCTGCCCCTGGCATGGTGGGGCGGCGATCCAGCCTGGGCCTGAGGCGAGCCATTCTGCCCTGACAGATGCCACCAGCCGCCGCATGTGCGCACAACTCTGCCGCCTCCACACCGATTCCGGAATCCACCGTCTCCCTCCCCCAGTGCTAATCCCTGGTCTGTATTTCCCTGGCTGCATCCCTCCTCGCTTAAATATGTTACATAATCACTTAAGCACAGCTGGCCACCCCCTCTCCCGGCCACGCCACCTCAGCTGGCTCCTGCCATTCAGCGCGTCTGTGTCACTAGCTCAGTGCCTTGCTGGGGCTGGTTCACCTGCTCAGCGAGGGCTGCAGGGAAGAGGAGAAAGCTGGCTTGGCCGGTCCTTCCAACATGCCTCGCAGATGCTGTTCCCCGCGCTGGAAGGCGGCTTCGGGCGTGAGAGCTCGGAGCACCGGTGCCGCGGGCATCTGGGATTCGCACCTGTAATTGTCGGTAATGGAGAGTAGCTGTTGGCAGCCTGACGGGGCTGGAGAGCAGAGCTGTGGAGCGTTGGCCTGGCAGGACCCTGGTGGCTTTGCTCCATGCGAGCGAGATCCTCGGCGGCTTTAAGTGGTGTCTCCCTGCAGGGAGGGAAGGGGGCGGTTGGTGTTGCCAGGTCTCAGGGCCAATTCTCTGTGGGGCTGGGAAGGGGGTTAAATCCGCTCCCCTCACAGGCCAGTGCGTCCCCAGCCCGAGAGCACATGCGGCTGAGGTAGGGCAGAACGATGCTTTGAACAGGCTCGTGTACACTCCGTAGTCACTGGCATGGCCTGGGCAGCACCATGTATGCTCAACTGGTTCCTTGGGAGGAGGCACAGGACTAGCATGTGCCTGTGGTCTCTGCAGTGTGCCCAGACCGTGGGGTGGCACCCAGCCCCTGAGCTCTGGCGTGAAGCTTAGGGAATGGTGCCGGAGGTTCCCAGGCAGTGGCTCCTCGGGGACCCCCCCGTTTGTAGGGTTTGGCAGTTGGGCGCCTGGCCACACGCAGGGCTGAGGAGGCTTGACTTGAGCTTCCTTCATGGGCTCCAGAACCCTCCAGACGGGGGTGGGTGGGTTGTGTGCAAGCTACGGTGGCAGCGTTGGCTTTCCGCTTCGAGGCCCAGGCCAAGCTCAGCACATGAAAGGAGATTGGAGGCCTTGTACTTCTGAGTCCAAATTATGTATCATCACACAATGGGGCAGGTGTGGGGAGCCGGGGCCTGTGGGTCGGGAGGAAGGGGCACTGGCAGAGCTGGGTGTGGGGAGCCTAGGGCTGTGGGTCGGGAGTAAGCAGCACCGGCAGGGCTGGGCTAGCAGGGGCTGTGGGTTGGGAGTGAGGGGCACTGGCACAGCTCGGGGGGAGCCTGGGGCTGGGCTAGCAGGGGTTGTGGGTCGGGAGTGAGGGACACCAGCACAGCTCGGGGGGAGCCCAGGGCTGGGCTAGCAGGGGGCTGTGGGTCGGGAGTGAGGGGCATCAACTGAGCTGGGGGGAGCATTGGGCTAGCAGGGGGCTGTGGG
The DNA here is from genome assembly GCF_003597395.2 of Chelonoidis abingdonii. Classification (NCBI taxonomy): domain Eukaryota; kingdom Metazoa; phylum Chordata; order Testudines; family Testudinidae; genus Chelonoidis; species Chelonoidis abingdonii. Next base: position 10,951,973 of record NC_133769.1, on the reverse strand, counting down.
TCGGGAGTGAGGGCACCAGCACAACTGGCTGTGGGGAGCCCAGGGCTGTGGGTCGGGAGGGAGGGGCCAAGGGTGGGCTAGCCTAGGATGGGGTGTTATTTAGCCAAAGAGGCTTTAGTGGAAGATCTCCAGGTGCTATGGCCGGGCTGCCGAAGGCCTTGGCCCAGCCTGAGATGCGCTGGGAGCCGCGCTGGGAGCCCCTCTGGCCTGGTGCTTCAGGGCCTGCCTTGTATTGGCCAGTTGGGCAGAGATGTAGGGGGTGGGGATCCAGGCCGGGCTGCCTGCGGTCCCAGCTCGGGAAAGGCTGGCCCATCCCCCGCTCCTTACACCTGCGCTGCTGGTGCCGGGACCCCGCAACGGACCCGGTAACTCCTGCTGGCGCCGGGACCCGCAACGGGCCCGGTAACTCCTGCCGGCGCCGGGACCCGCAAAGGGCCTGGTAACTCCTGCCGGCGCCGGGACCCGCAAAGGGCCTGGTAACTCCTGCCGGCGCCGG
>NC_133769.1:10949393-10951377 GCF_003597395.2 Chelonoidis abingdonii | reverse complement strand
CCCCCCCCCGCCCATCCATCTCCATCTCCTTACTGTGATGCGTCTCTGCTGTTCAACCTCTCCCTTAGCTGCTGGGGTTTAAAAGTCTTCTGTCTCGAATGAATAGCTCTAGTGCTTGATGCTGCTCCTCTTCAGAATCTCCCCAAGCAGGAACATGAAACTGACCTGACTTTTGTCATCTCCTGGCAGTCCACAGGGTTCACAGCAGCGAAAAAAGGGGTGGCAGTGGTGTTTTCACTGTACTGCAGTTTGTGGAAGCTCTGAGCAGGAGCAGTCACACTACAGTAGCCTGTCTATAGACTTAGGAAGCTAGCACTGAATCACTTGTGCTCTCTCTGTATTTAGAAGGTTTTCTTTGCACCATGAGGAGTAGACACAATTCTTTACCTAAATGACCCCTGACAGTCTGCAGGTGCTGATGACACTTGCCAGGAAAGGCTTCCTACTTGCCCAGGATAAGTGGGCAAGGGGAGTTTCCAAGCCTTGCAGCTCCATAAGCTTGTTAAACTGTTATATTCAGCTCTGACTGACACATCCACACTTCTCCAGTGCACTGCTTCTGACACATCACACCATTTTTCTGCTGCCTATGCCATGCTGTGCCCAGAGGAGTGAAGCTACTGGGGTAGCAAGGACGAGGGAGGTTTTTTCCGTTTGTGGCTAGTGAATCTCCAGAGGCTCCTTATTCTCCCTGCTCCTTTGCCCGCAGATGCCGTTCTCTGAATCCTAAGAGGTGGCCATGCTGGAGACAGGGTAACCAAAGGTCTGACACTGAAACCCTGTCTGACCCTGTCACACCCAGTCTGTGCGAGTGATTTATCTAGATCATCTCTGCTCACCACTATTCCTTTGCCCCAGCTTTTGTCTAATATCTGTAGCTGACCCTGTGGGGGTATATTAGTCCTCCTACGCATTACAGGAGCATGCCAATGAGCCTCTAGCACAGCTGGCGACTAATGGGCTGATCCCCCGAGTCCTGCCCTTGCTGCTTCTGGACTACATTCTTTGTTGGTCATTGTCTTCCCCCTTCATCTACTGCGCTACGGCTCGCTGAAAACCTGGCCAGGCACCAGCTGAAGACAGTTGTGTGGCATTCTGATCACTTACACGTGCACCTGCCTGTTGTGCCTGTGGCTGCAGTTGCTAATGAGCACAACAAATTTTCCACACATTTTTTATCCCCCCCATATAGTTGTTTAATGAAGGGTACAAACGGTGGCGGTTTAGCCACTGTGCCAACAGGGCCCATGTCCAGGGGCCCCGGCAAATTGGGGCATCCACGCGCACCCTGGCACTCCTGCCAGGGCGTGGGGTCAGGGTGCAAAGGCTTGCCCTGCTCCACCTGGCACTCCTGCCGGGGCGTGGGGGAAGCTCCCGCATCCAAACCTCACTCCCCAGCAGCTGTGCTGGACAGGCAGGGCATGGCAAGCCCCTGTGCCCCTCCAGGAGCTCCAAGCGGGAGGGGGAATCCCCCACACTCCAACCCCATTTCCCTGGCAGGAGCGCCGAAAGGGGGTGGGGGTACTGCAGGTGGAAGGGGTAGGGAGGGGCCCCCACTTGCTCTGGCCCAGGGCCCCCATAAACCCCTAATCCGCTTCTGGGTACAATAGCACATCTTCAGGTTCTGACCCTGCGCACAGTTGCAGAGGCTTACACTTTTGAGAGTGCAGTCCTAGATAAGATTCCTCCCTTCCCTGAACTTTCCCTGTGTCCTTGATCATGGGCAACCCTACAGTAACAACAACATGTACCATGTGAAGGGGGAAAATGGTCAAGAGACACATTTCAGTTTTAAGCTTCACAAGGATTCAAATAAAAGCAGCAGAGAATCCTGTGGCACCTTATAGACTAACAGACGTTTTGGAGCATGAGCTTTCGTGGGTGAATACCCACTTCGTCGGACACATGTAGTGGAAATTTCCAGGGGCAGGTATATATATATATATATATATATATGTAAGCAAGAAGCAGGCTAGAGATAACG
>NC_133769.1:10939650-10944313 GCF_003597395.2 Chelonoidis abingdonii | reverse complement strand
CGGAGGGGCAGAGGATGCTGAATGCTCCAAGGAGAGACCCAGGAGGTGAAGACGTGTGAGCTTCTTGCCCTGAACAAGTCTGCTCCAAGGGAGAGGAGGCTCCCCAAAGTCCTGACTGGCTTTGTGGGGAGCAGTTCCAGAGCATCGCCAGCTGCTCCAGCACTGTGGGGGTGGCTAAGCTGCTCTGGTTGGCCCCTCGCCTGGCAGTGGGACAACAGTTGGTCCTGCGCTGACCAAGATGCGGCAGCCATCCTCCATGACGTGTGTGTCCGCGTGTGGCTTTCCTCTGACTGAGGGTAGGCAAACTTTTTGGCTCGAGGGCCACATCTGAGTATAGACATTGTATGGAGGCCAGGAATGCTCACGAAATCAGGGGTTGGGGTGTGGGCTCCGGGGTGGGGCCAGAAATGAGGAGTTCAGGGTGTACGAGGGGGCTCTGGGCTGGGGCAGGGGATTGGGGTGCAGGGTCCAGCTGGAGAGTGCGGGCTCTGGGGTGGGGATGAGGGGTTTGGGGTGCAGGAGGTGGCTCCAGGCTGGGATCGAGGGGTTCAGAGGGCAGGAGGGGAATCAGGGCTGGGGCAGGGGGTTGGGGTGCGGGATGGTGTGCAGGCTCCAGCTGGGAATGTGGTCTCTGGGGTGGGGCTGGAGTTGAGGGGTTTGGGGTGCAGGAGGGTGCTCCAGGCTGGGACTGAGGGGTTCGGAGGGCAGGAGGGGGATCAGGTCTGGGGCAGGGGGTTGGGGTGCGGGATGGGGTCCAGGCTCTGGCTGGGAGTGTGGTCTCTGGGGTGGGCTGGGGATGACGGGTTTGGGGTGCAGGAGGGTGCTCCGGGCTGGGACTGAGGGGTTCGGAAGGCAGAAGCAGGATCAGGGCTGGGGCAGGGGGTGGGGCTCAGGGGTGCAGGCTCTGGGTGGCACTTATCTCAAGTGGCTCCCGGAAGCTGCGGTGGCATGTCCCTTCTCCGGCTCCTATGCCGGGGTGCAACCAGGCGGCTCTGCACTCTGCCCATCTGCAGGCACCACCGCTGCAGCTCCCACTGGCCACGGTTCCCAGCCAGTGGGAGCTACGGGAGTGGCACTTGGGGCAGGGGTAGCATGCAGAGCGAAGCTGCCTGGCTGCCCCTACACGTAGGAATCGGGGAGGAGCGGGGGTATGCCACTGCTTCCAGGAGTTGCACTGAGCGGCTCCAACTGTGCTCTGCAGCTGGAGCACAGGAGCAGGGCAAGCTCTAGACCCTGCTCCCCAGTGGGAGCTGGAGGGCCGGATTAAAACGGCTGGCGGGTCGGCTCTGGCCCACAGGCCAGCATTTGCCCACCCTTGTTCTGACCCCTCGTGCCTGCTGCTGAACTGCAGGACATGGAATGATTCGCTCATCAGTGACAGCAGCTGCATGGCGTATCCCCAGCTTCCCCCTGGAGATGCTGAGCCCCACTCCTGGCAGTGGGGGGGGCTGGGAATCAGGGCGCCTGGGCTCTATCCCTGCTTAAGCACCTGCTTGCTGCGTGATCTTTGCCAAGCTGGTTCCCGGTCCATAAAGCCAGTTGAATAATCCCCCTCCTCCACGGGCGAAGGATTTCCCCCCACGCTGGGGAGAGGCTGTTCGCCGGGGGTGGAGTACGAGCTGGGCACTTACACACGTGCTGTAGTGATGAAAGCTGTTCCGCGAGGAGCGCAGGGGAGGCACAGACAAGGCTAAAAACTCCCCGCACTGGAAACTCTGGGCTAAGCACAGTGAGCGCCGTGGCCCAAGCAGCCTTCCTTCCGCCCTGCTGCCCTCATTGGTGCTCTCGCCGGCTGGGGGGTCAGTTTTGATGGGCAATGCATCCTTAGCTGCTGTTGGCGGTTTCTAGTCCGTGGGGCCTGGAGAATTCCCCCTTTACTCCTCCCACCATCTGAGCCCCGCCTCTCGCCCCTCCCCCTTCCAATCACTGTGCTCCAGAGCCAGTCAGTGCAATCCTGGGCTGGCCAGAGGGGGCGCTGGAGAGGCAGCATAGCTATCGGCAGATTCTGCCCAGCGTTGGAGGCAGGGGGTGCGGCTGGGTCCTGGCAGGGCACCCGGAGGGAGCCTGGGGCCATGTGTGCCGGGGCAGCAGGCTGAGCAGCCCTGGGCGAGGCGGGTCTGCAGCGAAGCCTTGAAAACACGAGGCCTAGGGAGAGGTGCACATGCAAACACCTCGGCTGCTAATTCCTTCGCAGAGCGGGGAGGGAATGGCTTGGCACACTTCACGTTAATCCCGGCGGAGGGACCCGAGCTGACTCTGTTCAGCCCATTACCGTGAGCCCTGCCTTCAGGGGCGCCGGGAGAAAGGACCTCTCTTTGCCAACGGAAAGGTGCACTGGAAACCCTGTCCTCTTCCCCCTCCACCACACGACAGGCCCATGGGCACCCCCATGCGTGCACACCCAGCTGTGGAGTTCAGCTGCCGGAGCCACAGTGGCAAATTTCTGCTAAATGAACGGGATGGGGAGGGTGTGCACTGCGCCGAGCGCTCAGTGTATCACTATCTACCTTGCGGGGATTTTGCTTGAAACAATCAGGACGGGAGAGATTCTAATTAAACATAGGTGATAAAATTACCGCGGAGGCCATTCTGGGTCCCGCAGGGCGCATTACTGTCACGCTGCAGGACTGAAAAGCAATGTCGTGCCGAGCCTTTGACCCCCACGTCACAGCCCTGCTGCTCTCGGGACGGGTGTGCGAGCAGATGGCGCTGTGCTCACGGGAGGCGCGTTGCAGGCTCTGCTTCTCAGGCAGCCGGGCTGCAGAAGTGAAGCAGCAATTCAAATGGCCGGGCTGGGTACTTTATAGAGCAGGGTGGAGAGCTGGCTATCCGGACTCCTGGGTCCCCTGGCCCTTATGCCGCCACCTCCTTGGGTGACCTTGGGCAAGACTCCGTGACTCTGTTTCCCCATCTCTGGTATTGGGCTGCTGCTGATTGTAAAGCACTTGGATAAAAGGGGGGAGTATTTGCCCAGGGTGGCATTGCTGTCTGGTCTTGGAGCAGCCCGCTGGCCCCTGGCGCATCTGAATTCAGAGTGCAAAGCTGGCAGGGCCTCACTGCGCCGGGCTGTCTAGGGCAGAGAGCTGCTGGCTGGCGAGGACTTGCTGTGCTGGGTCAGCCTGTGGTGCTGGAGCGCAGGACGGGTGGCTCGCTCCCAGCGAGCTGCTGCCGGGCACTTGGGGGTAGGTGAGGATTATGGGATTTAGTGTCGCTGTGGTAACCACATCACAGGGGACCCAAAGTCCCTGCCTGTGCTGGATAACCCAGCAGGCGGTAACCCTAAACCCGGCACTGCGTCCCAGTGCCTGCAGGCCCCAGGCTCAGTCGCTCACCAGCCATGGCCACGCTGGAGTCAGCCAGGCTGCTGAGCGGGTGCGATGGGGACCAGGCTCTGAGGGGCACAGGCCTTGTGTCCTTTAGGGACTGAGCCAGCGTTTCAGCAGCAAGTGTGGGGCTGCCCCAGGCAGCTGAGGGGTCCTCCCCAGCAAGAGCTGGCTGGCTGGGCCAGCCAGACTGCAGGGTGCCCCGTGCCAGGCTGAGCAATGAGGCAAGTTCCCTCAGCTCATTTGGTGATGGTGTGGAGGGGGCTGCCCTGAGCCTACCAGAGAAGGAAGCTGCAGCAACATCTCCTCCCAGCACCATGGCCCAGGGCACTCAGCCGGGAACATGCTGTCTGTGCGCCCTGGGCGGGCACACGCTCTGCGGTGGGGACATCCTGTGAGAGGGCCTGGTGGAAAGCTCCATGCAGGGAGGGCTTCCAAACCAATGCCAATGTGACAGACTGGGAAGTCCTCAAGTCAGGGCTCTTGGCACAAGGCTGATGGCCAAAGGGCCACTGCTCTTGTGGGGATTGAGAGCAAGGAAACGGGCCATGATTAGCCACCAAGGCCAGGCCAGGGGTTGCTGCTTACAACAACCATACGGAAGTATTTCTTCACACAGCACACAGTCAGCCTGTGGCGCTCATGGTCAGGGAATGTGGTGAAGGCCAGAAGAATAACTGGTTTAAAAAAAGATTTAGATAATTCCTGGACAATAGGTCCATCAGTGGCTATTAGCCAAGCTGCTCAGGGACGCAACTCCATGCTCTGGATGTCCCTAGCCGCTGTTTGCCAGACGCTGGGAATGGGCGACGGGCTGGATCCCTTGATGATTCCCTGTCCTGTTCATTCCCTGTGGAGGTCCCCTCGGCGTGAGAGCAGGGGGACGCTGCACCCTGGAGAACCATCGCCAAGCCAGAGCCTCACCCAAGAGCAGTTCGCCTGAGCCAGCAAATGGCAGGGCAGGGAGATATTTCTCCAGGTGCTTTCCCCCTCTGCTGCTAACCAGGCCGACACAGGCGATCGGGAGGGAGCAGTTCAGTGACTGCTCCAGGATTCTTCACTGGCTCCAGAAGCCTTGGCTGCTCTCGGAGATGGTGCGCCTTGCAACGATGCATCCTCTTCCAGCCAGTGCCTGTGGTGCCGAGACCCTGAGGTCTGAGCCTGGCGGCCGAGCAGAGCCGGAGGAAGGCCCCACAAGGCCATTAGAGCATGCGCTGGCCAGAACGCACTCTGACTGCTGTGCCCAACTCCCACATGGCATCTGGAATAGAGGGCCTCTCCAGCACATCACATGCAGCACATCCACTGGCTCCCGCCCCAGTCCATGCAGCCCAGTGTCC